>NW_012102654.1:1102086-1248686 GCF_000951045.1 Mandrillus leucophaeus | reverse complement strand
TTTATGTATATAATTTATACACATTAGCAAAAAATGAGAAAATATGACAAATATTTAATAGTAGCTATTTCTCCAGCAGCAGGATTACAGATAATTTTTATTTTCATACATTTCTGTCTGACTTTTCCAAATGTGCTATTATGAGCACAAATTTTATAATTAAATACAAGTCAATAAGCATTTTAATGTGCCTATAACAGCCCATCAGCAAGTGAAGAGATGAGATAAAAATGTGTCTGCACTTGGTACACATATTGATTTTCTTTTACTTCCATTTCCAGATGATATTGACGAAGATATTGAAAAAATTTGATTGATATGCCTCAGCTCAGACTTGCTATGCAAGAGCAAAGTCTTATTGTTTTAAAGGAATTATTTGCTGATCAGCTATAGGGTGACTTGACCTCACATTCCTACCATGATAGTCCCACAGTGTAGGGATGGGGTGGTATGACTCCCAAGACTTGGAGTATGTTATTTTCTCAGGGCAATGAAGATTTGGACAAATTATAGCAAAGACAGAATTATTATCTCATCAAAGACATCCCTCAGCAGTGTCTGTGGGCTGTGCAGTGTTCTCAGTTCGATAAAGGATTAGGACACAATGCTTCTTTGGAGAACTGTGACTTGATACTGCATCAATATCTTTCTGAGAAATGTTTTTCATTTTCTTGCCTCTTTAACTTCTTAAGCCTTAGGAGAATTAGTTGAAAAGCCAAGTCTTTGGGGTAGATACTAACATTAAGTCTTCTACTCTGTCATTTGCAATCATAAATTCCAGAACACAGCTCCTAATTCCATTGTGTATTGTTTTCTAAGGGAATGATAGACAGATTCTTTATTTTTTAAATCCCTAAGCCTACCACACTTGCTGAGTTCCTCACTAGTCACTAAGAAAGTCCTGTCAATCAACGCATGGGTTTATGTCCATTGCTCAGCCCTTCTCCAATCAGACTCATTCCCCCAGCATCCCTGACACACCACTCTAAAATGCGGCTGCTGATGGTTCACCTTCCTCACTTTTGTCTACAAATGTCAATCCTGCTGATTCCACAAATCCTACATCAAGCAATATCATTTTATGAGCCTTTCCACAATCACCCCTTCAGGGGATTCTTCAATTTCCGTCACACAGAAAGTCTTCAGAGTATCACCCTCAGAGCCAGGCAAGAGGGACTCCTGGCTAGGGTTTCATGCTTTAGAGAGTCCAGCTCTGACTCCTTTTGGCCATAGGACTAATGTGATATGCCCACCTGGAGCCTGTGCCCTCCCTTCTAGGCCATGCCCTGGGACTCAGAATCCCTTACCCTAGATGGCCACACAATCATTTTCAGGTCCATCCTCTCTGGGCAGACATCACAAATGTGTGCACCCCAAGGCCCGAGGCCAAGAAGGCAGCTTTCTGGATGTAGGGGCTGAGGTGTTCACACACATTTGCATGGCCCCTCAATTCAAAGAACAAGGGGGGAAAGTAAGAAGAAAAGAAGTAGCTGGTGATCAGGACCAGCTCTCGCAACTCAGCCATGTTGGGTCTTTCTGATTACACCACTTAGCTCAAGTGCAATGCTCAAGACACTTAGCACATTCTCCAGCTGAATTTACCAGTGTTCATGGACTACCTGGGTTAGAAATATATTTCACTATAAAGTAACATACAAATGAGCAGAAAGGGAGTTAATAACATTAATAATAGAGTTAGTTTACATTATGAACTGAGTTTTGAGAAACAATTTCTTTCAACACTAATAACAACCTTGTGAGGGTTCATTGTCTCCCTTTAAAAATTAGGAAACCAAGGCTTTGCCATGGTCTCATAGGAGGGTCAGAATATCATTTTTGTGACCCCAGAGCATACTCCTCTCCACTCCACCTACCCATGTGTCCAACTCAGACGCCTTCTGGGATGTCCATGTCAACTATTATTTAAAGAGTAACCAACAGATGGATAGTTTTCTGTTTGTGAATCAATGGTAGGTGACTGAAAAATTGGTTCTGAGAGGTTGCTTTGCAAGGATTGATGGTCACAGGCTGAGAAGCAGATTTGAAAGACCTACCTGCTAGCAGCATGAAGAGCTGCTCTTCCTTATCTTGGCATTAACTAGTTAATTATTGGAGGTGGGTGCAGGGATGGATTATGTGTATTCTTAATTGTTGGAGAGTGGGTACTGGGAGTTACAAAGACCTTTGTGATTTTCGACCTTGCAGAGCTGAGCAATTTCCAGTTGCTTTACTTGCTGATAACACTGCTTCCCTTATCTACCATGGAACACATCTTAATGAAGAATTTGCATTCACAGCATCCGGTTAATGAATATGAAACTAAACAGTGTATATCCCTCTGATGGATGAGATTTCGGAGGCACAGGCATTATACACATATTTGATGATAAAGTACTAGAAGTGCAGGGAATTGAGGTCAAGCTTCCTCCTAAGGGTGCTGAATCCCAGAGAGAGCAGGTGACTTAGTAATGAGAAGGGGAGCTGTCTGTTCAACCAGGATGCTCCTCCTATGGCACAAAATTCAGTTTTAAAAATATATTAAATTCAAATCAAATGTGTTAAGTGTGAGTTCTATCCCTACAGGTGTGAGGCAGAGGTGGAGTACTTTGTATACAATAGAGAAATAAATATAAATATTAGGTCTTCCATGACATAGGATTCACTGACCCTCTCATGGGCATTCCTCTGAAGCATTTTGAGATTTATTGCTATAGAAGAGCCTCCCAAACATAATCTCACTTAGAAAAGGTAATCATACTAATATGATTTTGTTCACAGGAGAGAATCTAAGTGCACACCACTGCTTAAAGTTATTTCTTTGTTCCTAGGTTTAAGGGGAACTAGTAAATAAGAACATTCCACTTTGTCTGCATCAACAAAGATGAAAGAAGATGACTTAGGAGGTAGGAATTGGAGTGGGAAACATTTTTCTATGTTCCCAATATTCTGAAACACATATGACTTCATTCAATCATAAGGGAAACAGAGTATGTAATTTACCAGAAAAAAGTAATGAGGCTGGTGGTGCTAGGTTTTCATACTCCAGCTATTAATGAATTAAAGAGAGTAACACTCCTGAAAAGATACCGTTTTCTCAAGAAAGCTGGAAAAGAATGTGTGGCATTTAAAACATACCAAACTCTGTGGCCATAATGCTCTTAAAATTCATCTGTCTAAAGAAATTAGAAGTGAATCATATTAAATAAGGTTTAGATATATCCACTTTATCTTCCTGAAAATATAATTTCATTACAATCGAATTTATCAAATTTTATCTGATTTGACTTGCTATTTAAAATACTTTATAATTTACTTGCATATTTGGAATTACAATGTTCTTAATATACTTCTTGATTTTAACAAAACCTAGGACAAATGTTAATCAAATCAAACTGTTCAAAGTTACTTTATAACACATTCCTATGAACACACCATACACACAGCAATATCTAGCAAGGGTGTCCATTTTTCTTTATTTTTAAAATCAGATCATTTAAAGAAGTTATTTACTACAAATGACTCTACACACACACGCACACACACACGCAAACCTTTTTAAAGAAACGCTAGAACCCAACCCCCTTTAGGCCAGAGGAAAACATTACAGCTGTACACGCACTTGTGCCTGTTGCCGTGGAGTAATACGGTAGCAGCAGGATATTACGGTACTAGCTGGGCTACTGCCTGTGTTACGTCAGCGAGAGCTGCAAAGTTCCTTGCTATTCTTTTCTGGTGTCGGGGAGCTGAATATTAAAAGGGTGATTGTGGAGTTATCGGTTATCTGTATTTTTTTTTTTTCTTTTCCTATTTTGACTCTTTTAAAAAATGCAGGTAAAGTGACAGCGGGCCAGGAGCTTAAAGACATCGCTGGTGGAGGGGTGAGTCAGCGGGTGCAAAAGGACAAGGATTTGGTTCCTCGGAGAGACGGTCCCCTCTCCGCCTCCAGAGAAGAGCAGGCAGGCAGCTCCCGGGACCCAAGCCGGGTCCGCCTCCCACGCTCGCTAGCTGGTGGCTCAGCAGCGGCGCTTCAGGTGAGTGCGCCGGGGCAGGCGTCCCGCAGGGCCGAGTGGGTGAGGGCAGACATCCCCCGCCGTCTGGTGAGACCGAACCCCCACTTTTCCCAGCGCCTCCCGTTTTTTCCGCCAGGTTTTATACCGGCCCCTCTACCCCACCCCCGATTCCCTTACATCTTCTGCGAAGTTGCCTTCTACTTAACAAGTGTCTTTTTAACCCTGTGTTTATCACCCTCGAGGTAGGAGGGAAAGGGTTTCTGCAGTGGCACGATTTTAATACCACCTGTGAGGTCTTAAACTTGGGATTTTAACAACAGTCTTTGCCCGAGGTCTCCTCTCAGGGCCCAACCCAAGAAGGCAAGGTGGGCACTTCCTCACGCCCCGCGGTCCTGCCGAGTCCCTGCGGTCGGTTCGCAGTTGTGGAAACCCAGGTTTCTTACGCAGGTGGTGGCCCCCAGCCCAGAAAATCGAAGGAGGCCCCTGCCCGCTGGCATGCCGGCTTCATGTTTACGCCTGCAAAATCCGCAGTGACTGTCACTTGCAAAGCTGCCTCTGCAGAGGGACGTCCTCCCCACTCCGTGCCCCCGCAGTCCCGCTACGGCTGGCAGCTGGAGCCCCTCGGGTGGCCAACAGTGAGGCTTGGAGAGGCGTCGTGGACAGACCTGGGTCGCTTTCAGCCCTCGGGTCCCTCCCGGCTTCGCTCGGGACCTGGCTCTCAAGTCAGCTTGGCTGGTGGACAGACCGGCGCGCTCTGCGCACCCGAGTGCGAATTCCACCGGCGTGAGCGTGAGCGTGCGCGTGGTCCTGGCCCTGCGGTCCCTGGGTCGCAGCGGTTCCCTCTCCCAGGCCGCCCCCTCCAGGTGACTGCGAAGCAACCTGTTCTAATGGAAACCGAGTACATCCTCCAGAATTCCCCGGCTAGGATCGGTGCGACACACTCGCCAGCCGCGATCGCCCTTCCCGGGCTTCGAGGATTTTAATTTCTCGGTACCGGCGCTTGAAATCCAGCCTTTGAGCGCTGGAGCCTGGGGTTAGGGGGATTTGTTTTTTTTGTTTGTTTGTTTTTCGCTTCGAATCCTGAACTCGGGCAGAGGTGACTCAGTAGAGCGCGCGAGGCAGGTTCCCAGTGGTGGGGACGCGAGATGCGCTCCACAGTCGCCTCCGCCGCAGCCGGGCGAAGCAGCTTCTGGACCGCAGAACCAGCCCGGCTCCTAGCTGGCGTCCCGCAGCCCGTCGAGCTCAGCACAGCCTCTCTCCTTGGGACGCGTAGCTCACAGCCCGCCTTTCTCTTTGCGCTCTTTCAGGTGGACGCGGTCAAACGATGCCCGGCAGCCGCCTGTGTCTCAACACATATTTCACACCCACGTCCCCTGGCCTGTGCTCCTAGAAGCTGGAGACAGCAGGAACCTTCGGTGGGGCAGCTCAAAATGTAGGTAACTGCGGGCCAGGAGCAGCGCCCAGATGCCATCGGTCCCTGCCTTTGAGCATCGACGGCTGATCCTTTGGTTTGTGGGGGAGACTGGCGCTGGAATTTTGAATTCCGAATCATGTGCAGAATGCTGAATCTTCCCCGAGCCAGGACGAATCACACAACGCGGAAAAGCAGACTCTCGTAATTTTGGAATTGCATGTTGCAAGGAGTCTCCTGGATCTTCACGCCCACCCTCGGGTAGGGAGGGAGTTGGGGTCCGGGCTAGGCCAGCCCAGCAGGTGGAGAGGGTCCCGGGCAGCCCCGCCCGCCCCTGGCCATGTCGCCTTTAATGCCCTGCCCCTTCGTGTGGCCTTCTGAGGGTTCCCAGGGCTGGCCAGGGTTGTTTCCCACCCGCGCGCGCGCTCTCACTCCCAGCCAAACCCAGCTGGCAGGGCTCCCTCCAGCCGAGACCTTTTGATTCCCGGCTCCCGCGCTCCCGCCTCCGCGCCAGCCCGCGGGGTGGCCCTGGAGAGCCGGACCTCGCCCGGCCCCGGCTGGGACCATGGTGTTTCTCTCCGGAAATGCTTCCGACAGCTCCAACTGCACCCAACCGCCGGCACCGGTGAACATTTCCAAGGCCATTCTGCTCGGGGTGATCTTGGGGGGCCTCATTCTTTTCGGGGTGCTGGGGAACATCCTAGTGATCCTCTCCGTAGCCTGTCACCGACACCTGCACTCAGTCACACACTACTACATCGTCAATCTGGCGGTGGCCGACCTCCTGCTCACCTCCACGGTGCTGCCCTTCTCCGCCATCTTCGAGGTCCTAGGCTACTGGGCCTTTGGCAGGGTCTTCTGCAACATCTGGGCGGCAGTGGATGTCCTGTGCTGCACCGCGTCCATCATGGGCCTCTGCATCATCTCCATCGACCGCTACATCGGCGTGAGCTACCCGCTGCGCTACCCAACCATCGTCACCCAGAGGAGGGGTCTCATGGCTCTGCTCTGCGTCTGGGCACTCTCCCTGGTCATCTCCATCGGACCCCTGTTCGGTTGGAGGCAGCCGGCCCCCGAGGACGAGACCATCTGCCAGATCAACGAGGAGCCGGGCTACGTGCTCTTCTCAGCGCTGGGCTCCTTCTACCTGCCGCTGGCCATCATCTTGGTCATGTACTGCCGCGTCTACGTGGTGGCCAAGAGGGAGAGCCGGGGCCTCAAGTCTGGCCTCAAGACCGACAAGTCGGACTCGGAGCAAGTGACGCTCCGCATCCATCGGAAAAACGCCCCGGCAGGAGGCAGCGGGGTGGCCAGCACCAAGACCAAGACGCACTTCTCGGTGAGGCTCCTCAAGTTCTCCCGGGAGAAGAAAGCGGCCAAAACGCTGGGCATCGTGGTGGGCTGCTTCGTCCTCTGCTGGCTGCCTTTTTTCTTAGTGATGCCCATTGGTAAGTCTTGACCACCCCTCACTTTAGCATTTGGGGATCTTCACCCTTCTTGGCTTCTGTTACCCCAGACTCCCAGTCCTGGATGGGAGAGGATGGATTAGCATTTCAAACAGCACAGCTCTAGGGCAATTAGAAAAGGCTCCCGTGTAGAAAAGTGAATTTTCATTCTCTTTCTACTCCAGTCTCATTTATATTAGGTCCTAGAACACTTTTTCAACTGTAAAGTGGCTTCCAACTGATGCAGATTAATTGTTCTCTGTAATAAGAATGTCAACTTTTCTTAATGCCTATAAGCACGTGTTTAATTTAAATGCATCTGCTCTCTCTAGTCTCAGAGTCTCCACCAAGTGTTTAGGCTGACTGTGGAATGTCATTTTCACTCTGCTACAGAACGCAAATTCTCTTGGCCTGAGAATAAGTACCACGCTTATTCTGGACAAATGTGCGATTTTATTATTGCATTAGGTTATTCATAAGGGTTTGTTTTAATGGTCTGTTTATGTTCTATATCTGTGCTAATTTTATTTTCTGGATTCAGTATGGAAGGAATTACGGTGAGCCACTAAGAAAAAAAAAATGATTCTATGTCCAAACCAATTTTAGCCTTAAATAATTAATCATAATGTTTCCAATAAGTAAATACTTATTTTTTTACTTTAATAGTAAGTATTAAAACAAACACTTCTCTTACCCAAAATCATCCAGAAAGTTGCAGATGACGCTGTTTGAAAATAATACAGTACACGTAATGTTACAAATCCAATTTTTGCAGATGCTAAATTAGCTGTTGTCAAAATTAATTAGCTCCTTATAAGTATCAGCAAGCTGATCCACTTGGAATAGTCATCTATCTCCTTCAGTGAGATCCCAGAATGGTTGTATGCTATTTTTAGTTTGGAAGCTCAAATATAGACCCAAACATCGATTATCCACCAACTCTAAAAAACAAAACATCATGGTTAACATTAGTAAAAGTCCATTTCAAGTGCTTTACAGCCTAATTTAAATGGCATGTACTTAAAGTACTTTAATTTGCAACTCTGTGCAATAATAGCAACTATTATTTTTTTGTGCCATTTATGTTCCAGACATTTTCCCAAGTTTTTATTTCATTAGTCCTCTCGACAACTCGGTGAGTTATACACAATTATCCGGCAATCACAAGTCATGGGAAGGGATTCTTCAGGTCCTAATACCATAGCCACAAGCCATGGATAGCTATTTAAATGTTAATTGAAATTAAATTAAATTAATATTCGGTTCCTCAATTTCTCAGTCCCACTGACCACATCTTAAGTGCCCAATAGTCACACGTGGCTAGTAACTACTGTTTTAGACAGCAGAGATATAGGTCATTTCTATCATTGCAGAAATGTCTGTCCTGTAGGGCTGCCAGAGAGGCCCTCTTTAGTCCAACACCTGGCCTTCCATTGTGCCTGCCCATCATTATTACTTACTCTGCTCCTGGAAGTACATCACAGCTTTGAAATTATAGAAATTACACTCTTTACCTGAGTCCCTTTGCACATTTATTCATGCATCTGCTTGCTCAACAAGTATTTATGGACCATCTGTTCTAGGCACTTTGGATGAACAGGGCAGAAAAGTCCTTGCCAATGAGATGTTTGCATTTGGAAAGGATAGGCTTAAGCAAATGAATGAATCCCAAAAAGTCAAGATTAACATGCACTATCAAAAAATCAACAGGATGAGAGGCTAGAAAATGACAAAGACAATGAGGGTCTGCTTTAGTGGGTAGTGGGGAAAATTCTGTCTAAAGAAGTGATATTTGAGCAGAGTCCTGACTGGACTGAAGAGCAAAGCTTGCAAGATCTGGGAAGAAGAGCTTCCTGGGCAGAGGGAGCAGTGAGTACAGAGATGGGAAAGAGCCTGACCTGTTCAATGAAGATCATGGAGGCCAGTATGACTCAGCTACAGACAGGGAGGGAGCAGTCAAGTTCAAGAAGAAATTGGACAGATAGACAACACCAAAGTCATGTGGGGTCTTTTAGACCAAAGTAAAATTTCCGTATTATTCTAACTGTGGTGGGAAGTCATTCAAGGGTGTTTAGCAGGTGAGTGGCCAGTTTCATTTATATTTTTGAAGGATCATTCTGGTTGTTGGGGGGAAAATTGGCTGTTTGGGGGCAAGAGCAGAAGCAGAGACTAGTTAAAAGGCTATTAGAAGTCAAGGGGATAGAGGTCATGACATCTTGAACTCAGGTGGGACAGGTAGAGGTGGTAAGAAGTGATCACATTTACCACTTATTTTAAAGGTAAAGCTGATGAGTTTGGACAAAGGTGTGAGAAAAAGGGAGGTTTAGGGCCTGAACAGCTGAGTAAATAATAATGCTTTTTACTAAGACTAGCAAAACCAGAGAGTTACATGGTTGCAAGGGGCTGCAGGGAGTGAGAAGTAGGAGCCTTTCTTTTGTGTACACTGTGTTGAGAAACATTCATTAGACATCGAAGTAGAGATGGCAAGTAGGGAGTTAGATACTGTACATAGATTTGGAGCTTAGAGAGGAGGCGGGATACAGATATAAACTTGGGATATGTCAACATCTTTAAAGCTATAGGAATAAAGAGGTTGACAAAAGAGAAGGTAAAGAGAGAAAAGAGACAAGAACAGAGCCTCCACACCTGTAGTTCCAGCTACTCGGGAGGCTGAGGCAGGAGAATTGCTTGAACCCAGGAGGCGGAGGTTGCAGTGAGCTGAGATCATGCCACTGCATTCCAGCCTGGGCTCAGAGCGAGACTCCATCTCAAAAAAAAAAAAAAAAGAACAAAACCTCCAGGGAATTCTGATACTTGGGGGTCAGGTCAGAAAAAAAGAGGAGAAACAGCCAGCAAACAAGATTGCAAAGGACTAGCCAGGGAGAGGAAAAATCAGGAGAATGTGATATCCTGGAAGCCTAATGAAAATGTTTCAAGAAGGCAGGAATAATCAACTGTGTCACATGCAGCTGAGAGGTCAGGTTAGAGGAGGACTGGGAGCCAACATTGGATTTGGCAGTAAGGAGGTTCTTAGTGATAGGAGGAAGACACGTGAGGCTCACAGCTCCGGGGGAGTGATGGAACCAAAAGCCTGATTGTGTACTTTCTAGAAAGAACAAAGGATGAAAAAAGTGGGAACAGGGAAAATAGACAACTCTTGTGAAAGGTTTTGCTATACAGTGGAGCTAGGAGATGTGGTGTAGCTGGAGGGTTCTAGAGAAGGCTTTCAATGGTGGGAGGTGGGTATATGACATGATATTTACATTCTGATGGGAACGATGGGATAGAGAGAGGCACTGATGGGATAAGCAAGAGATGAGACAGGATTCAGTGCCCAAGGAGAGCACTGGAAAATGACAAGGAAAGTAAAGTGTGTGAGTCCTGAGGTAAGCAGAGATGGAGGGAGAGACATATTGATCCCTTTAGGATATGTTTATGTCCTCAGTGAAATATGAAGCAAGATAATCAGCTAAGAGTGAGTCAGGAATGGGGAACGATGGCAGTTTGAGCAGCAGAGAAGGTGTGAAAGATTCATCTTTGAGAGTGGAAGAGTAAACATTTTATGGAAGTTTAGTAGAGTCACTGGATAGTCCTGAAGGCCTATTTGAGATTTACGGTCATAACATTAAAGTAGAGCAGTCAGGAGGGTTGTGTGAGAGCTAAGCAGCTGAGGGATACAGGAGGCATTGCTGAGGACCAACTGTGAGTCCCAGAGAGTGTGTTTGTGAAGAGACACAGACTCAGTCAGGTTAGAGAGCATCCACAGCCAGGTGGTAGAAGGAGCCCGGGTGACGATGGGTGGCCTGAGAGTTTGGAGCTTGTGGTGGTGGCTGAGCTATGCATAGAGATGAGAAACAATGGCCTGGGTCCTGCAGTCGTCTAGGGGAGGTGGACGCTCTGTCTAATCATAGCTCACTCTTGGATTTGCTCTCCCAGGGAGTCAGCAGTGTGGAGGAGAAGATGTTGTGGTGGAGGGAAGTGGTGGTAGACAGGAGCCCTCGGAATCAGTGGACTTTAAATCCCAGAAAGGTGCTGGGCGCGGTGGCTCATGCCTGTAATCCCAGCACTTTGGGAGACTGAGCAGGCGGATCACTTGAGGTTAGGAGCTCAAGACGAGCCTGGCCAACATGGTGAAACCCCATCTCTACTTAAAACACAAAAATCAGCTGGGCATGGTGGTGCACACCTGTAATCCTAGCTACCTGGTAGACTGAGGCTGGAGAATTGCTTGCACCCAGGAGACAGAGGTTGCAGTGAGCTGAGTCACACCACTGTACTCCAGCCTGGGCAACAGAGTGAGATTCTGTCTTAAAAAAAAAAAGGGAAAAGATTATATGACAGGAGGGAAGTAGGGAACATACAGTTCACAAGGTCTGAGTAGCTGCTCAGTAGTGCAAAGCATTCCTGAACCTGCCAATCTGTGGTCCCCAGTTTCCTCCTGACACCAGTTGAGTAAGAGATGATTTCCTCCAAGAATGTACTGGCTATGTAATAAGCACCAGGCTCTGGGCTACACAGAATAAAAAAGATGAATAAAGCACAGTGCCCTCAAGGGCCTCACAGTCTAGTTAAGGAGACAAATTGTCAACAATTATTGCAAGACTGTGAGACTGGTGCTCAGAGTGGTATTATTACATGGTGCTCAGGATGGTGCTCAGAATGACATTATTACCCAGTGCTAAGGTACATAGCTGTTAACTGTGTCTGGAGGTCACTGAGAAGCTTCTATATGCATAGCCATTGACAGAGCAGAGACTTAAAGAAGATGGCACTACTTCCGCTGGGTCATCAACTAGATGTTATATGACTTTTTATTAACTGTCTTAAGTGTGTTTTTCATGCAAAATGTGAACAGAAGAATAAATATGCTATCATATTATTATATGCAAAGGATATTCATTCTTAAATATGACATGTGCTGTTTTGGAAAAAACAGCTGTCGATCTGCACTAGACTGCAGGAGAGGAAAGAGATTAAAAACTAAAACCAGGGCAGGGATGAGTGTGCTATCCACAGCTAAGAAGTGAAACACCCATGTTTAATAGGGATTGACCCAGAAAAATCAGGTGAGTAGGCTATTTGACTGCAAAGGTCCTTCCTGTATATTATGAGAAGTCTCACGTTCCCTTTTTCCCAAGCTTCTCCCCACTAAGGCTGGGTTGCTTGCTGCATTCAATAGAATGACTGTTGGGAGGAATCTGACTTGCCTGCTTCCAAGTCTAAATCTTGCTAGTCTTGTTCTGTTTCTGCATCCTAAATGTTTGGTTGAAATTCAGAATGCCTTCAAGGGAGGGGGCTGCATTGTGAGGTTGTTAACAGTCATTTATACTTTGGAGCAAATGCTTTCAAAAAGCAAATTTTGGTCATGGAGATGAGTAGAGAGACTATGACGTTGTTAGCCTTCAAACTACGAAAGAAAAGGAAGGATAAGGACTCTGCTTCTCAGGAAGCTCCAGCATCTAAAACCTGTGAATCATCTTTGTTGATTTCATCCCATCGTCTAGAGCCCACTAGTTCCAGAGGCAGTGTGCTGCTGAGTGGAGAAACTGTTGGCCTGAGATTTAAACCTAGGCTTTCTTTTTCATATGACAGGGGATGTTGTATAGGTCAGCTGCCCAGCATAGTGCCTAACACAGAGTAAATGTCAATAAAGGTCCATCTTACCAGAATTCAAAGGATTCACAGACTATTACTGATGTCTGTCAACATGCGGATGTTGCATGTTGAGGGTTGATGTCCTTGGCATTCTGAGAAATAGAAAGCATTGGAAAGAAGATGAAAAGGTAACATTCACTGAAAATATAGTTAGGTGTCTGAATTCTGGACATGTTATCTGATTTAAACACAAAACTCAGTGTTATTATAGGACCTAAGCCATTGATTGCTATTGCCACTGCATCAAAGGAGGCAGTGTTGGGCTGAGATGTGGCTTACATAGACGTAGCATTTTTGAGGATTATGTTTATAAAAGAACAGAAGGCAGCACATTGATAGAGCAGGAGAATGTTTTAAGATTGGATGTTTGAGGAGGGCATAGCTGGCAGGGGATTGGTCAGGTGGAGGCAGCGAGGCAGAGAATGATTCATTCATTCATTCAGCAGAATTTCGTTGAACATCTACTGTTTGCCAGGAAGCTATAGAATCACTGGAGATAAAGACAAATACATCCCTGCCCTAAAGGAGCAGAACATCTGAACAATTAGATACCTAGTAAAAGTATATGAAAAATGACAAGGAAAAAGGACAAGTACATACAATGCTATATGATAACCCCAAACCCTCTGTGGATGCCCAAGATAACCAGAGGCTGAGGGTTGCTTCACTGCAGGTACAAAGGGGAGCAGTCCCCTGGTTCTCATGGAAAAAGTTCACCTCTTAGAGATAATGGTGTGAGGAGAAACTAATGCCATTAGGATTTATTTTATTTTGTTTATTTATTTAACAACAGGATCTCATTCTTTCACCCAGGCTGGAGTTCAGTGGTAATCATAGTTCACTGCAACCTCTGACTCAAGTGGTTCTCCCACCTCAGCTTTCTGAGTAGCTGGGGCTACAGGCATGCACCACCATGCCTGGCTAATTTTTATATTTCATTTTTATAGAGATGGGGTCTTGCTATGTTGTCCAGGCTGGTCTTGAGCTCCTGGGCTCAAGCAATCCTTTTTCTTTAGCCTCCCAAAGCATTGAGATTATAGGCATGAGCCATCACACCTGGCTAGAATTTATTTTAAGATAAGAAGTCAGTGTTTCAGGTACTCTTACTACACCACAAACCATACCAAAAGGTAGTGGCTTAAAGCAACAGCCATCTATGTCTCATGATTCTATGGGCAGAAGTACGTCAGCACCCAGCTTGCCTGGCAGTTGAAGCTGGTTGTGAGTCTTGGTGGCCTCTCTTCCCTCCATGGTCTAAACTGCCTTCTCATAGCATGGCAGTTCTCCCCCAAGAAAGCCAAGGCAGAAACTGTGAGGCCTTTGAAGAACTGGGCTCACACCTGGTCCAGCATCACTGCTGTTTCATTCTGCAGTCACAGCAAGTCAGAAGACCAGCCTCGGTTCAAGGAGAAGTGAGACAGACTCATCTCTTGATGGGAGAGCAGCAGGTGCATACAGGGAGGGGCGGATCATCGTAGTCCTCTTGCAGATCACCGACCTCACAAGTGTGCCAAATTACATTTCTCTCTCATCCGTCAGTTATATTGAGAACCCTGTATGCCAGGCTTCGTGCAATGCACAGAGTAAAACCAACTGGGGTCTCTGCCTCCCTGCAGCCTTCTAATCTCCAGGAGACAGACATTAATCGGATAGCCACATTAAGTTATCGAAAACCGTGTACAGAGCAATGAAGGGAACATAAACGGTGCCTTAAAAATATGTCCTGTGGCTAAGGGTGGTCCTGGACTGGGAGGGTAGAAAGGTCTTTCTGGGAAGGAGGGCTTGACTATTAAGTCCAGATCTATTGAAGGAGTAGGTGTTTAGTGGCAAAAATGGGGAGGGAGGGAAGAGAACATGCAAAGACTCTAGTGGGGCCGGCTTAATGCCCATAATGACTTTCTAGAAGGCCACTGTGGCCAGAAACAAGAGGCCAAGAGATAACTGGTGTCCAGTGAAGCTGGAAAGAGAAGAACCAGACTAAATAAGGCTTTATAGCCATTATACAAGTTTGTGTTTTTATCCAAAGACGGGCAGGAATGACATGATTGAGTTTATACAGCATTTCAAGATATCGAAGGCTTAGTGAAAACAAGATTGTGGATAGACCAGTTGGGAGACCTTTATGCAGGACAGGGGGAGCTGTATCCTGACAAGTGCAATCCTTCTACCATGCCATTTAAGAAACTTATTTCTGTGAGCTGCCACATCATTCTGGAATGCCTCTTTTGTCACTGCCTTCAGAGCTTAGATTTATGAGAAAACCTTTCTCGTGATCAGAAACAGTATAACCAGACTAGGCTTTGAATTAATTTTGGCTCTTTCCACAAGACAAATCTGTCAATGAAGATTTACCATCATTTTCAAAAGAACGTGCTGCAGGCTCAGAAGATGTCAACAATGAGCTCTAACAATGCTGTGAACAATAGCTGACTCTCAAGTCAGGCTATAGACAGGTGAGTTATTACTTGGGTGGAGTAATAATCCTTAGTCACTTAGTAACAAAGTCATTGCTGTGTTCTGTCACCTCACGGTTTCATGGTGGATGTGAGGACAGTTTTCTAACGCATTTTCTTTGTCTAACAAGTTTACTGTATTTTAGCCCTGCTATTTGGTTTGCCAGTTTGACACTTGCCTAGTGGCTTCTCATTTTTACGTTATATATTTCTTTGCTATTTAAACATTTCTTTTCTTCTTCTACTTTTTCTTTTTTTTTTTTCTTTAAGTTCTGGGATACATATGCAGAATGTGCAGGTTTGTTACATAGGTACGCATCTGCCATTGTGGTTTGCTGTACCTATCAACCCATTATCTAGGTTTTAAGCCTGGCATGCATTAGGTATTTGTCCTAATGCTCTCCCTCCCCTTGCCCCCCAACCCCCAACAGGCTCCGATGTGTGATGTTCCCCTCCTTGTGTCCATGTGTTCTCATTTGAACATTTCTTTTTATATTTTTATCTGTCACTTATATTTCTCCTCTTGTGAAATTTCCTATCTGTGTTTTTTTGGTCACTTTTTCTACAGCTGTTTTTCTGTCTTTTTTTATCAGTAAGCTCATTTTATACATTGAAGATAAATAATTACTTGTTTATCATAAATCCTGGGTTACCAGTCTTCTCACACTATATGCAAATGTGCCAAGAAAATGTAGCTTATTTTCCAAAAACAGATGTGATCTTTTCTACAAACTTCCATGGAAATACACATACGCATGTACTGACATGCACACACACACACGCATACATGCACACACACTTTTAGATACATTTAATAAACTTATTCAAATCCAATAGTTTATGCATCACCTTTGTATATTCAGTCTCTTTTGGATGGCTTGGTGTCTTAGTCCATTCAGGCTGCTATAATAAAATGCCATAGACCGGGTGGCTTATAAACAACAGGAATTTATTTTTCACAATCCTCAAGACTGGAAGTCTGAGCTGAAGGTACCAACAGATTTAGTGTCTGAAGAGGGCCTACCTTCTTTTTCATGGATCGTACCTTCTGGCTGTGTGCTCACTTGGTGGAAGGAGTGAGGCAGCTCCCTAGGGCCTCTTTCTGCATCACCTCCCAAAGGCCCCATCTCCTAATATCATCACACTGGGGGCCAGGATTCCAATACAGGAATTTCGGGGGTGAGGCACAGACCACAGCACAGGGCCTTTCAGATCTGCCCTCTAAGGTACTGGCCGGGCCTAGGTGCTTACGAACCTCATAGTAGTCAGAGAGGGTTTGACTATGACTTCATTGGTTCCTGGCTCTGTTGACATTGGCTCTGTTGCTGTTGGCCAGGGAGTTACTTTGTCCCTGCAGCCCTGTGAACAACTTTGACAACCTCCTGCACCAAATTCTCAACAATGTTTCCATCCCAGTCTCAGGGCACAGAAAGCCCTGTGGGTTCCTTCCACACCACATTCTCTGCCCCAACACACTGGCTGCCACATTAACAGGTATGGTGGCTCTCATATAAAGGACTGACGACACCCAGAATGGAGAATGGGAGAAAGCACCTCTGTTCCCACCTTTAACTTCAGGCTTTTTTTTTGGTTACACACAGGGTCTTGCTGTGTCACCCAGGCTGGGGTGCAGTGGCACAGTCATGGCTCACTGCAGCCTAGAACCTCTGGGTTCAAGTGATCCTCTCTTCTCAGCCTCCTGAGTAGGTGGAACTACAGACATGCACCACCACGCCCAGCCAATCTTCAGGCATTCCTACCATTGTTGTTGAGAGAGAGAAATCAGAACAAATGCCAACTGCCTCTTTCCACTACCACCTTCTCTGCCTTTCTCACAGTCCCTTGGGGAAGACAGCGAAGTCTTTCCTTTTCCTTGTTCTGGCTAAAGGGGATACTCCTCCTGCTTTCCAGAGTGGCATCCACCTTGTATGGAATAGCAAAGCCATACAATGGACAGCAGAGAGACAGATTTGCTAAGAGAAGAATAAAGATGAGGAGTATTTTAAAATATCATAATCCTTATACATATTTAAAACTATCTTTTCCGCTTGGTTATTTGCATTTTGTTGTTTTATGGTTTTTTACAAATATTTGGACACTTAAAATATTTATATAGTCAAATATTTTCATCTGTTTTTTCATGGAATGTGCCTTCTCAGGGATGCTCAGAGAGAGCTTCCACAGCGTAAGTCTATTTCCTCCTCATTCTTTTAGAGCATCATTTGTAATCTACCTGGAATTCGTGTTTGTATTTTGGTAGATGATGCCTTACTGTATTTATTTTGAAATGGTTAGCCAGATAGTCTCAAAAGACTTATCAAATAATCCATCATTTCCTTTCTTATTTGGAAAACCACATTTGTTATATTAAAAAGAATTTTGGATCTATTTTGGAACACACTCGCTTCTTTTCCATTTATCTGTCTCTCTGCTCTAGTATTGCTGTCACATTACTTTAATGGCTGTGGTTGCATAATACATTTTAATATTCTCCAGTTTAAGGCCTGGATGAATATTCTTTTTCAAAATTATTTTGTCTATTCTTGTACATTCATTCTGCCAAGAAAACTCTGGATTCATTTTGTCACTCCATTTACTTCCCAAACTACTTTTGAACTATTGTTTACACTTTACTTTTAAGCACACCTGCTAACATCTCCTGGAAAACTGATTATAACAACGAAGTTGGGAAATGCTGCTTTGATATTTTGACAGATATGACACTGACCATTGGTTTTAGATTGATATACTCGATCATATCCAAAAAATATCTTTCTAGAGTTCACAAAACTATACTGATCTAGATTTAAAATGCATTTTAATTTGTTTGCATTTTTAATATAATTCAATCAAAAATGAATTTTTAATTTTGTTAAACATTTGCTTTATTGATATCAATCAATATAATCTTTTTTCATTGCCATTGATTTGATAAAAATTTATTTCATATTATTAACCTATCCATGTATTCTTGGATTAAATTCTACTCAATCAGGTGACATTACCCTTATTCATGTTGCTATATCACAGGAAATATTTCACTTCTCATTTGCATATATATTTCTGTGTGAAATGAGTCTATTGTTTTACTTTAATGCACTGTCTTTGTTGCATTTGGTAGCAGGTTTATGTTAATTTCATAAAGCAAATTGTGACACTTTTCATTTTTTTTCTATGAACTGTAACAGCTTAAATAGCATAAGAATTATGTGTTCCTTGAAGGTTTGAAAAACTTGCCCATAAAACATTCGGGCCCAGCTCCTTTTATGGATGCAATTCTTTGAGACTGGTTTCTATTTCTTCCAAGGACAGTGGTCTGTTCTGATTGTCAGATTTGATAATTTTTATTTTCATATTTTCCATTTGCCTTCTCATTGAGGTTCAAGTTTTCAGCATACACTTCTACATGAAATTCTGTAACTTTTTATTTCTTTGCTGTCTTTCTTCTTTCTTTCCGCCTTCACTTTCTGAGAGCCTGTATATTTTATTAGTTTTTTTCAAAGAATCCAAGTCCTGAATTTATTAGTTATTTTAATCTCCTTTCTAGTGCATTAATGTAATCTCTAGAGATTTCTCTCTTTTATTTTCTGGTTATATTTTGCTTTTCAATATTAGCTTACCCAGAATGTTTAGTTCATGTATTTTAATTCTTTCTTGTCTAAGATTAAAAACAATACAAGCTGTACATTTGCTTCTAAGCAAAGTTCACTTTCTTCCCTTATGTTTGAGTAGGGAGTGCCCTCATCCAATCAGTCTGTCTTTCTTCGTTTAATATTTCCCTCGTCCTGTGCAGACAGGAAGGGGTTCATTGTGTTGTTGTTGTTGTTTGTTCATTTGAAAATAATTGGCAATTTTATCTCCCACTTTCTCAAATTTAATTTCCAATTCAATGCATTGTGGTCAGAGAGTGTGAGCTCAGTAATTTTTAGCTATGGGACTTATTGAGATTTTCTTAATGGCTTAATATGTAATAAATAATTAACACACTTAATAGATTTAATCTTTAGTGCATATATTAACTAAACATTAATAGTGGTGTTTTCCAGATCCTGTTTATCCATTCATCTTTATTTATCTTACCACTATTATATACTTTACTTGCCAAATAACGAGAGAGGTATGATAAAGTTTCCCTTTGCTACAGGGTTTCTTCCCATTATTTCTTAAATTTTTAACAAGTTTTGCTTTATATATGTTTATGCTTTTGCTTCGTGCATAGAAGATCAAGTCAATAATATCTTCATTTAAAGATAGACTTTTTATTCTATTTAATTATTTTTCCTGGATATGCACATTTAAAAAAATAATATTTCAATCTCTAATCTACTTTTGTTCACATTTGTTCATCATTTTATTTATCAGCTTGTGTATTTCACATCAAATGGATTTCTCATAATCCATGTCTCTAATCTGGGTATTTGTCCTTACTAAGTATTTAACTAATTTTCATTTATCGTGACAGATTATTTGGTGTGATTTTTGCCAACTTACCATATACTTTCTGGTTCTATGCTTCCTTCATTTTCACTATTTTCAGTCTTTCATAAAACAGGTAATTTTTTTCTTTGCTTTTTAATTCTGTGGTGGTTTGGAAAGCTTGTCTCCTGTGTTTAATTTTACTAGACATAACTTTCGAGCTTTTCAAAATCATGTTTAAACCTTCAGTTCTCTCTTACTGTTACTCCACCACCCACCTTTGCCCATGGAAGGTGAGAAGTTTAGCATACTCTTCTTTTCTCTTCTCCTTAAAACCTCTATCTTTTAGTTAATAAAATAGTGCTTTTTAAATCTAGATTATTTTCATTAAATTTTGTACTGCCTCTCCTGTCTTTTGTAACTTTCCATAGTTTAGTTTATCAATTGTCCTCCTGTTATATATTATGACTTACTCACTCCTGTGCTCTGGATTTTTCTTAACCTCCCAGATGGAGCAGAGGTCAGCAAACCATGGCCTGCTTTTGGGAGTAAAGTTCTTCCAGCTGGGTTGGCCATGCCCTGTAATTGACATATTGTCTGTGGTGCTTCCATGCAACAGTGGTGGACTTGGGTAGATGCTACAGAGACTGTGTGGCCCACAAAGTTTAAAATATTTATTATTATATTAGAGAAGACTGTAGCACCAAACAAAATTTTACCAATAAAGATATAAGCAAGGGCCATGTGCAGTGACTTACGCCTGTAATCCCAGCAATTCGGGAGGCCGAGGTGGGTGGATCACTTGAGGCCAGGAGTTTGAGACAAGCCTAGACAATAAGGCGAAACTCCGTCTCTATTAAAAGTACAAAAACTAGGCATGGTGGCACACACCTGTAATTCTAGCTATTCAGCAGCCTGAGGCACAAGAATCACTTGAACTCAGGAGGCGGATGTTGCAGTGAGCCAAGATTTCCACACCGCACTGCAGCCTGGGCAACAGAGCAACACTTTGTCTCTGACAACAACAGCAACAACAAAAGATACAAGCAAAACACATTTTCTCAGCCCTTCTAGGCCTGAGCCTTAATACATGAAAGACAACTTATGTGAAGACAACTTAGAATTCAAGTGAGTTGTTTTTTTTTTTTTCATTTCAAAATACTCTTGTTGCTTCTTTGTTTCTTGGCATTTAATACTTCATAAAAGACACGAGGTCCCCTTGATTATTGTTTTTTTGTCAAGTATTCTCTTTGTTTATGTAATTATTTTTCAACTAAGATGCTTATAAAAAATTTTTTTCTTTATTAAATTAAAAAATATATATCCTGGGGACTTCTGTTTGGGGTAACTTTTCATTGCTATTGCCTGAAACCCGGTGCACCTTTTGCTCTGAAGCCAAAGGCAGCCTCCTTTAATGATGATGTCCTCTGCTCTGCTCTTTCTCTTGGAATTTCAATTCCTATACCTACCCTCTTTTTCTTTTGCATTTCTCTCTCTTTAGTCGCTTTTTTACTATTTTTTTTATTTCCATTTGAATTTCTCAAGTTCATGTTCCACTTGACTTACTTGGTTTTTGTAATACACAATCTCCATACTCCCTCCATCCCACTCCATTTGGTGGGCACACTGTCCGTCTTCGTCACCTCCTACACTTGTTTTGTGAGCGTAATAGCTGCTTAAGTCTTGTTTGAATACAATTCAGAGATCGTCTTCCGCATCACCATTTTAAAGATGTACACTTGCTCTGATTCCTCAGATCAATCTCCTCTATTGAATAGCTGCAGCTTTTCATAGGAACAGTACTTTTTCTCTTTTTGTTCAGCCCCATAGAGGGTGATCTGGTATTAAAATTTGAAATGGGCTTTGTTTGAAACTGGGTAGGTTCCTCTTCAAATCTTTCAGATCCAGATTAAGGGGAGAAGGAAATGGATTGTCTTTGTTGTGGTTTGAATCCGCGAGAGTACAGATCTCTTTGTCCATCAGGAGATAGAAGTAATGCGTTTTAATTTTGCACAGCAAAGCCTCTTTCTCTTGTCTGCTTGATGCAGGGGGTGTGGTGCCCTCTCCTCTGGGTGGCATGACTGACTGCCTGGGCAGCTGTTGTAGAGAACCTCCCTCGTCTGCTGACCTTGCCTGGGAAAGCCCAGGGTCCTTCCCATCCTGCCTGGATGTGAGCATTGAGATTTGCCTTTGACAAGCTGGCCCTGATCCTGTGTGTGTGTGTCGCAGTTTCTATTATCTCAAGCCCTCGGGGCTACTCCTGAGAAGCAACTGGAGCCCATCTTTCCCATCTTTCATTGATGTGAACCGAGGACTCATCAGTTCTTTATTCGGGCTGGTTCTAACCAAACTGTAGTTTCAAGAAACTTCTCAGAGATTCTGGCTTATGAATATTGGCTTTCCCTAAGGTTTTTATCAGCGAGGTAAAACTTCACCTGTAAGTGTATTCTTTTAGACAGAGAATTTAGAAAGAGGACCTGAGAGTTCAGCTCCGTCTAGAATTCACTGCCTGCGTTCAGGCTCCTTTTCATGGGGATATAAGAGTGGGAAGCAGAAGTGAGTCACCTGCAGTGTGGTTCTCTCCTTTAGTCCTTCAGAAGTTTGTGGTTCAAGACAAAGTAGACCCATTCTCCTACAGCCTTTGATTCTCAACAGTTAGAGGAAGACAACTGTGGGGTCAGACAGTAGCAGTGTCCCTACACAGTTCAGTAAGCTAAGCTTTCCCTTGTGGCTGTGATCACAAGAGGATTATGTGAAACATGTGTAGAGTTTAATGACTCTTTTCCTAGGAAAAAGGAAGTGAAACCATTCACACACCTGAGGATGTGTGTGATGTCAAGCAGTAGCCTTGTCAACTCAGGCTGCCATAATGGAATACCTGGGCAGGTATAGACTGGGCAGTTTAGGCAGCTGACATTGATTTATCAGAGCTCTGGAGGCTGGAAGTCTGAGATCAGGGTGCCAGCATTGTCAGGCTCTTGGTGAGGGTTCTCCTCCTGGGTCACAGATGGTTGCCTTCTCCCTGCATCCTCACCTGATGAAAAGAGAGAGAGAGAGAGCTCTCTGATCCTTTACTCCTTGTATAAGGGCAGTAATCTCATTATGGGGGTTCACCCTCATGACATCATCTAGTCCTAATCACCTCCCAAAGGCCCCACCTCCTAACACCATCACCCTGGTGGTTAGAGTTTCAACATGTGGATTTGGGGAGGACACAAACTTTCAGTCCATATTAGTGGTACTTGCGTGGCACTTAATACGTCTAACTTACATCCCAGAAGTAGCCAGGAAGATGGAGGTTGCTATGCTCATGTAGAGATAAGGAAACTGAGACCACAAGGGATTAGTGACATCTTGCAGCAGCTGCCTGGCTGCCTTCCCTGGAACAGAGGAAAGGGGCCTGGCTACAGTTAAAAGCCCTGGGATCACACCTGGTCCTGCCCTTCCCTCTGCACTCTGGTGTCCTCATCTGTAGGAGAGGGGCTTGGGTCAAGCCAGTGGCTTTCAGACTTCTCAGCTTCAGAACTCTTTGTGCAAAATAAATCCCACTCAGAAACCCAAGACATAAAATGGATAAAGGCAGCGCTGCACTGGTGAAGCAGCCAGGGAACCCTGTGTCCTGAACACTCAGCCCTCCCTTCCTGCTGGCAGCGGCTGCTGAGGGGGGATCCGGAGCACAGGTTGCTCTCTGTGCTAACAGTGTCTGATCCCAGACTCATTAAATGGTATCAGAAGAAGTTCGGGAAGAAGTGTGGTTTGCATTTTCAAAGGAGAAGGAGGCAAGGTTGACAAAGGGCGCATGAGCTGTCATTATACTGGAATGCTGGCAGAGCAGCCGTCTTTGCCCAAAAAGGGTTTGAAAAGGGAACATTGCACACTCACTTTTTTAGTGTGCTATCCACATTTAGCTTATTGCCAGGGCATTCGTTGCCAGTGAGAAACCTGCTGTCTACTAGTGGACCACGTAGTTTTAGTTCCTCTTAATGCAAAAGGTTTTTGACATTTACCTGGAATTTTCATGTTTGTTTCATGACTTTGCTGTCATTTGGAAATTACTAAAGAACAATCTCAGAAATGGGTTTTTAAAAAGAAACTTTAGGGAGGGTAAAATCCCAAGATAATAAACTATTCCTAAAGAGGTCACATCAGTAGTTCTCAATCAGGGGTGATTTTGACCTCCAGAAGGCACTTGGCAAGGTCTGGAGATGTTTTTCTTTTTGTGTTTTTGTTTTTGTTAGTATTTTTGTTTTGTTTTGTTTCTTTTCTTGAGACGATGTCTCACTCTGTTGCCGAGGCTACAGTGCAATGGTGTGATCTCGGCTCACTGCAACCTCTGCCTCCTGGGTTCAAGCGATTCTCCTGCCTTGGCCTCCCGAGTGGGTGGGATTACAGGCACCTGCCACCATGCCTAGCTAATTTTTTGTATGTTTTTAGTAGAGATCAGGTTTCTCCATGTTGGCCAGTCTGGTCTCGATCTCCTGACCTCAAGTGATCCACCCACCTGGGCCTCCCAAAGTGCTAGGATTACAGGCATGAGCCACTGCGCCTGGCCCAAGACCTCTTTTTGCCACGGTGTCACAATTGGGGTGGGAAATGCTGCTGGCATTGTGTGGGTTAGACCAGGGATGCTGCTGAATGTTCCACAACCACAGGACAGCCCCTACAACAGAGAATTAACCAGCCCAAAATGGCAATAGTGCCAAGATTAACAAACTCTGGTTTATGCTACAGAAATCCCTGAAATTTACCAAAATACATTAGAAACAGCACATTTAAAGCGGACATCAATTATTATTGTTCAGATTTTGTTTACTCTGTTGCCAATATCTTAGCTAGTGATTCAAAACAAAACAAAACAAAACACATGAACCAAACCCTGAGGTCTCCAGATGCCTTGAGTTCTCCAGAGGCAATAGTTGTCTACTTACTATTTTTTTTATTGTAATTAAATTCACATAACATAAAATTCACAGTTTTAACCATTTTAAATTGTAAAATTCAGTAGCGTTTAATAATACATTAACAATGTTATCCAACCATCACCACTACCTAGTTCCAAAGCACTTCATGACCTCAGAATGAAATCTGGGTCCCATTAGCAATCACTCTACATTCCCCACTCCCCAAGTTCCTGGCAGCCATCAAACTGTATGGATGTGCTGATTACTGACACTGCATATGAACAGGATCATATGTGTGACCTTTTGTGTATACCTCTTCATTTTGTGTAATGTTATCAAGCTTCATCCATGTTATGACATGTTTCAGTACTTCATTCCTTTTGTATGACTGAATACTATTTATTTGTATGAATATACTGTGTTTTATTTACCCATTCCTCCATTGAGGGACATTTAAGTTACTTCCGCCTTGTGACCACTGTGAATAGCATTCCAATGAACATTTGTGTACAAGTTTTTGTTTGAGTACCAGTTTTCAGTTCTTTCACATATACCCCTAGGAGTTGAATTCCTCGGTCACATGGAACTTCTACATTTAGCTAATTAAGGAACTGCCGAATTGTTTTTCACAGCAAATTCCCCAGTTTACATAACCATCAGCAATGTTTGAGGGTTCTAGTATCTCTACATCCTCACTATTACTTGTCATTTTTTGAAATGATGCCCATCCAAGTGGGTGTGAAATTGTATCTCTAGTGATGTTGCTTTGCATTTCCCTAATGACTAATAATGCTGAGCGTCTTTTCATGTGCATGTTTGGTCATTCATATAACTTCTCTGGAGTTATATCTATTCACATCCTTTGCCCATTTTTTAATTGGGTTATTTGTCTCTTTGCTGTTGAGTTATTTATCTATTCTGGATGCCAGACCCTGGTCAGATATTTGATTTGCAATTATTTTCATCCGTGGGTTGCCCTTTCACATTCTTGATAGTATCCTTTGGTGCACAGCTGTCTTTAATTTTTATGACATCCAATTTATCTACTTTTTCTTTTGTTGCCTGTGCTCTTGGTGTCATGTCTAAGGAATCGTTGTCTAATTCAAGCTTGTCCAACCCATGGCCAGGACTGCTTTGAATGCAGCCCAACAAAAATTCATAAACTTTCTTAAAACATTATGATTCTTCCCAATTTTTTAGCTCATCAGGTATTGTTAGTTTTAGTGTATTTTATATGTGTCCCAAGACAACTCTTCTTCTTCCACTGTGGTCCAGGGAAGCCAAAAGATTGGCCACCCCTGACAAAGTTGCAAAAATTTATCCTTAGGTTTTCTCCTAAGAGTTATAGTTTCTCCTAAGAGTTATAGTTACACTTAGGTCCTTGATCCATTTTGAGTTAATTTTTATACATGATAGGAGTTAAGCTTCCAATTTCATTCTTTTGCATGTAGAAATCCAGTTGTCCAAGCATCATCTATTGAAGAAACTATTCTTTCTCCTACAGAGTGGTCTTGGCACCCTTGTCAAAATTCAATTGACCATAGATGTATGGGTTCAGTTTTGGAGTCTAAATTATATTCCATCAAATGGAATTGTATTCCACATTTTATATGTCTTTTATCCTTATGACAGTACCACATTGTTTTGATTACTTTAGCTTTGTAGTAAGTTCTGTAATTACTACCCACTACTTTTTACATTTCTAAAAGTTTAATAGAAATTTTCAAAAAGACTACCTCTTTTTAAAGAAAATGATGTAGAATAACACGGGTACACAATGTCTGTATTCCTAAATTCAGAGGCTCTGAAAATCAAAAGTTCTCCATTAATAATTTGGGGCCAAAGTCTGACCTTATCAGAACTAATTTGTCAGTGAACTCAATCTTAACTCAGGTGAGTCCATTTGTAGATTTTATATTTTACACGTTGTGTTGCAGAAATATTTATGTGTTTGATTGTAGGGTACTGAACCATATCCCACTGGTAGTAGTATACAATATACAACATATGATCCAGATGACCTTTATAAAATCTGAAAAATCCTGATTTCCAAAACACATCTAATACCAAAGGTTTTGGAAAAGAAATGGTGGACCTGTATCACAACACTGGTTATCTCATGATGCTCAAAACTCCCATGATTTTTAAATCTTTGATTAGAAAAACACAAAAGGAAACAAATAATCATAATTTGCTTT
Organism: Mandrillus leucophaeus; assembly: GCF_000951045.1. NCBI lineage: Eukaryota > Metazoa > Chordata > Mammalia > Primates > Cercopithecidae > Mandrillus > Mandrillus leucophaeus. The sequence continues at coordinate 1,222,197 of NW_012102654.1, read as the reverse complement.
ATGCACCTAACATTTATGGCACAACACATGTTCACCAATTTATTAAGCACTTTACCACTCTGTCTCTGCAGCCATTGTGGTCCGTTTGTGAATTCCTTCAGATGTTTAAACCATGTAAAATATTACACTTTAATCAGTTCCTTTGTTTTAAACTTTGCCCTTCTGGATCATCTTTTGAGATGAAACTGCCCAGCTTTTCCATGAGGCAGTTGCACTGTGATTCTGGTACATCCAATCCTATATTCTTAGCCCATTACTCATTATTCACTTAATTCCACAGTTCTTGTATATGATGATGAGGAGGTATTTTTATCCTCATTTTATCTGACAAAAAAAAAGTTGTCTAGATAGTTTTAACTGCCTCATAGAGCCATGTTGATCATATGGCAAACAAGGTATTCGCCATGGCCATCAATTCCAAGAGAAAATAAACAATCCTGTGGTCTTTACTCCAACCCTGATTAGCTCATGTGGTTTACTGGACAAAGGGAAAAAGTGGACAAATGAGAGGAATTGAAGCTGGAAAGGGCCAGGAGAAATAGAGGGAAGAGCAGAAAACTAGGGGCAAAGGGAGTAAATTATTAACAAGGTGAGTCTAATGTTCACTGAGTTCTCAGATGTTGTCACATCCAGTTCTTATCCTGCACTTGCTGATTAATCAAGACATATTCACAAAGCACTGAGCATCTGCTGCAGGCTCAGTTCTGAGCTAAGTCTTCTGGAGGTCAGGAACAAGAAGAGCCACTTTCTTCAAGTCTAATCTGGGGAAAAGGATAACACACATGAAACAATAGTCATCAGGACAAGATAACACTCATTATAAATGGTCTAGGAATCCAGAGGGGAGATATGCCAGGCAGGTCTTAATTAGGGAATTTTCCATAGAGGGAAGGAGTCTTCAACTGGGTCTTGAAAGGTAGCATTTGAAAAGACAATAGAGGATTTGAAAAGCCAGTAGAAGCTCCAAGACAGGAGTGAACACAGCACATTCATGAGCTCGTGAGATGATCCTCAAGTGGTGTGTGTGTGTGTGTGTGTGTGTGTGTGTGTGTGTTAGAGAGAGAGAGAGAGGGAGAGAGGGAGTCATGGAAAACAACATTGATCAGAGTTGGTGGGACAATATTATTCTGGGTGTCTTTTTGAAAACCAGACAAAGGTTTTTGCCAAGAAATCAGAAGAAGTGGGGGAGCCACTGGGGGTCTGAGGCAGGGAAGCAACATTGCAGAGCAGTATTAGAATAAGATCCCATCTGCATGGATGGCAATGTGTGTTGAAGTGACAGAATCAGGCTGGCTGTTTAGGTTTGAATGAGGACCTGCCCAGGGGTGTGGCAGTAAGATACAGAAGGTCGGGGAGAGAATAGGGATATTTCAAGGCAGGTCAATGGGAATCAGAGACTGCATCTGAGGAATCAGAGTGGAATTAATAAAAGAGGCTTTTGAGCTTTGTGTGCAGTAGGGAGTAGTTGTCCACAGACAGAGATGCTGGGATAGGAGTTGGTTCCAGAAAACCTTTAGTATTGACCGTATTTTGCCTGAAATGATGGTGTTTAACTTAAACTATCTGGAACTATGCTGTCCAATATGGTAGCCTCTAGCCACATGTAATAAATTAAATTGAAATTGAAATTAGATAAAATTAAAAATTCAGTTTTGCAGTCAGGCTAACTGCATTTCAAGTGCTCCATAGCTTCATATGGCTAATGGCCACTGCATTCGACAGCCCAGGCATAGAACATTTCCATCCCCTCAGAATGTTCTGTTGGACAGGGTTGACCTAGAGATCAGTAGAAATATTGGCATTTGGTGAAGGAGAGCTCTTGAGATGAGAGTCATAGGAATAGAAAATAGCAAAGCTAAGGGAATGGGTCATCTCCTAAGGAGGGCTGCATTTTAGAATATGTTGGCATGCGTAGGCAGAAGAAAAACAAGCAGAAATTGCACGATGTTTTGGAAAAGTGGGAGACTCACCACAGCATAAAATCCTGGCAACAAAAAGAAGAGAGAATTTGAGTGAGAAGAAAGTGGCACCAATGTCAAATGCAGCAGAGAAGTCAAGGAGAAGGAAAATGAGAAAAAAAAAGAAGTAGTATTTAGTAATATGAGGTCATTTGTGACCTATCAAAGCTGATGCAGAGTCGGGAAGAGATGTCACTAAATAGGAATGCCACCAGCTTTCTCTTGTGCTGGGGTAGGAGTTTGGGATCTAGGAACAGTTTCAGCAGAATGTTAGGGATGGGAGGCTTGCCATGGAGACGTGGAAGTGAAAATGGAGGTGAGGAGACGTGGAAGTGAAAATGGAGGTGAGGAACAGAGTCAGGAGCTGAGAGGACAAAGCAAAGGGATGAAAGATTGTGCTGTCACCATCAAGGGCTCCACCAAGAGTCCAACACTGTTTTTGTTTTTTTCCAAGAAAAGAAAGATGAGTACAGAAGGGAGAATCTGCGGGTGGTGATTGAGAGGATTCGAATGAAAAGAGTATCTGGGAGAGCCTGATGCCTTCACAGTTGGAATGGAGTAAGAAAGGAGGCGCAAGAGTGGGGTAGGCTTTGGTGGCTCAGGCAGTGGGAGGTAAAGAGAGCTGTAGGTGACCTTGGGACTGTCGTCCTCTGAAACTGGAACAGTTGCTTGAAGCCAACGTGTCAGCCTGATCCGCCTGCTACTCCTCACTTCCCTTCCACTGGATTCTTTTTGTGATTGCTTTCCATCTGGATTTCAGTTTGTGCTTTATGTGCTTTATTTCATTGAATCCCTGGGAACATTTGGGGGCAATTGGGTATTTTGATTCTCATTTCCAACTTGAGGAAACTGTGGTAGAGGGTGGTTAAGTAACTGGCCCAGGATCATGCAGCAAGTAAGTGACGGAGTGGAAATTGAACCTGTTCTTTCTGATGCCCTTAACATCCTCTGTATTCTTCACCCAGTGCACTCACGCAACCCGCCTATTCCTGCTATCGTGACTGGCTTGCTACAACTCTGATCATGCCCACATAAGGCTGTGTTTGCTCTCTATAGCCATAATTCTCCTGTCGTTACTGAGAGGTGGAAAAATGGTTGAGGGGAAATAACACAAATAACACCTCCTGGTGTCAACCCAGCCTCCATAGGGGACAAAAATGCTTAGCAACTCTTTCAAAGTATCCAAGACAAAACTTGACCTTTAAGCGGTTTCTCCATTTAGAGTTAAATTTGTCTTTAGCAAATATGGTTTGAATAAATCAAGACTTCCTGTTTTAGCTATTTAACGGGGAAGGTAATATTTCCAATCTGATTTTAAATATTTCTTTTGCCAAATTCCACAGGGCAAGAAAAAAAAAAGAACGCTAAAGTTCAGGATAAAAAAGAAACTTCCCAAGAAGTGCATTGGTACAAACCACTGCTGTGGTCATCGTAAATGTCTTTTACTTTTACTTTCCAAACCAAAGCCTAGGGTTTCCATGGTAACCGCTTTGACCACAGCTGGTTTGCATCATGTTGTTTGTATAGAAGCCAGTGGAGCAAGGCTCAACTGTGTCACAAAGTTCAGGTGTCAATATGGATCTCCCGGGACAAATACCAGAAAGAAAAATATTGCATGCAACACCCTCTCCAACCCAACCGCTACCTTCCCAAACCCTAGCACTCTGCTACTGTGCTGACCAAATGCCCAGGGATTTCCAGTCTCCCACCCTCTCAAAGTCAAACCTCCAGCTGCAACCAACTGTGACTTCTGTATATGCCTAACTGTGTCCACTGGAAGGGAATTAAAGCAGCAGGCTTTTAATTTACAAATGTTGTATCCATTCGAATGTTCTTGGGCAACAGTGTTTCATAAGGGTTACAACATAGATCCCACAACCCCAGCCAAGTAAAAACTTGAGAAATTGCAGATTGCCTTCCTGTGATTCACCCAGGATTCCAGATGGAAATTATTTCCCAAGGACAGTGCAAAGCTCCGTACAAAGGTGTCTCCTACAGAGAACATGTGGTGTGAGGCTGGGCCAAGGGTCAAGGCTTCCATTCCTGTTTGCTCCTTGACCTTGGCAGAGTTAGCCTGCCTCCGAGAGCTTCTCTCTAGCCATGGGGGAATCACACAAACAGTTTGCGCCTTTCTTCCCCCGACACCCTTCCCACCACCCCACCCCAAGACCTGCTCCTATTTTCTAGGCTTGATGAGGGCACTAAGGAAGAAATATGCCTCCTTCCGCCAAATTACTTCCATTTCTTAAAATAAATCCCAGCTTTTCTCTTCTGGGAAGCCACCCCAGAGTGGACTAAGATCTCAAAATATCTTTTATTTACTTTATTCAAGAAACATTGAGAGTCTACTGGGCGCCAGACAGGAACAGACCCTGACTTCAAGATGGAGACTAGCATGGAATCGAGCCCAATGAAGGACCAAAATCATTGTACAGGGACAGTCAGAGGAGGCTGGTTTTCCAATTTGAAGTTCAGGAAGTCCAAAAAATTATTCAGGCCGGGCGTGGTGGCTCACGCATGTAATCGCAGCACTTTAGGAGGCTGAGGCAGGTGGATCACAAGGTCAGGAGATCAAGATCATCCTGGCTAACATGGTGAAACCCCGTCTCTACTAAAAATACAAAAAAAAAAAATGAGCTGGGCGTGGTGGCAGAAGCCCGTAGTCCCCGCTACTCAGGAGGCTGAGGCAGGAGAATCACTTGAACCCAGGAGGCGGAGGTTGCAGTGAGCCAAGATCGTGCCACTGAACTCCAGCCTGGGCACAGAACAAGGCTCCATCTCAAAAAAAAAAAATTATTCATAGAGAAGTGAAGCACCACTTAACTAGCATCCTCATTATCTTCTATAATTACTATAATTAGCATGCATAGTCCATCATTATATCATATACTTTAAATACACAAGTTTGCATGCAAGTCTGTCTTGAGATCTATTGAAATAACAAAAATATCGAATGTAAAGACCTGGTTTTCATTATACTGAGTTTAATATCTCACTTGTCCAGGATAGAGCTAGTCACATGGTGAGGGTCAGGTGGCCTTAACTCTGGTTCCAGAGCTGAGGGGACACATTAGAGGACACACAGGTGGTTTACCTGAGGGGGTGGCCCTATGCAGACATTAAGAAGGGAGGCCTTTCCTCTGTGTCCAGGTGAGGAATGGATCCACATCTAAGCCCAAAGCTATAGAATAGGGACTTGCGCACAGTACTTTTCTCTTCTACCACTTCTTTGATAGTAATGGCATCTACATTTTTACCATTTCAAATTTTTGAATGACGCTGGTTCTCCTTTGCTTTGTGCCCGTGAGAAGCTTCCTTCTCTCCAGGCCTCAGTTCTTCATCAGCTGAATGATGGAAGTGGCTTAGGTGATCATCTTTTAAGCTCTAAATTGGATTCCATAGGCCTAACCTGAATCAGTCCTTATCAGCTTGGAATCCTCAGGGCCTAAGCACAGTAGTAAGTCCTGAATAAATATTTGTTCAATTAAATTGAAGAGACTCCAAGTCCAGTCCTACATTATTGGAGAGTGTAGAGATTCCAGTTATTGTCCTCTATTTCATATGAACAGCCAGGTGAAGGGTCTGGATTTTCTACCCATCGCTAAGCCTCGGAAGGTGGCATCAGTGACTTGGATCTGTAAGCTGCTCCAACTTGGCTTCTTCAGATATAGATTCATACAAAGCCTGGACCTGTGCCTTGCTTTGTTAAATATCTGAATGTAAAAAGGAAAAATACATCAATTGTCCAAAGTACTTAAATGTGGTCTTATAAACTAAAGAAAGTAACCACGCAGCTTTTTGGTGCCTGAAAAAAAAAGAAAACACGGTGTAGAACATCTGTATCATTAAACATTGTCCTGGTTTGTACTCAACTACTTGGCTTAACTTTGCACAGTCCTGAGAAATACAAGTCTCGTGATTGGTATAGACAGCCAACTGGAGCAACTGAAGCCAGAAAAACAACAGAATTGTCCTGGTTGTACATTGCACTGCATATAATCACTGAAAGACAATTCTAATTCTGTCTTCTGTGTTACTTTGGTAGAGACTAAAGTAATGTATTGAGATAGGAATCAAAGCCAGTAAAAGTGGGAACATTCTGAGCATACATGAGAGGTACTGAGCTTCTACTCATTGAGCCTTCTCCAAACATGTCAGCTCACTCAGGTGAGTGTCAGAATAGCCCTTGCAAAATTGTCTCATAAAGCAAAGATTTTTTCCCTGTGCTATAACACATTCCCCCTGTAGGCACTGGTCAGGCCTCAGGCTATCTAGCCCAATGGCTACTGTAGAATTTTTTTTTTTTTATACAGAGTCTCTCTCTGTCACCCAGGCTGGAGTGCAGTGGTGCCATCTCGGCTCACTGCAACTTCCACCTCCCAGGCTCAAGAGATTCTTGTGCCTCAGCCTCCCAAGTAGTTAGGATTGCAAGCATGCACCACCATACCTGGCTAATTTTTGTGTTTTTAATAGAGATGGGGTTTCACCATGTTGACTAGGCTGGTCTCAAACTCCTGGCCTCAAGTGATCTGCCCTCCTTAGCCTCCCAAAGTGCTGGGATTACAGGTGTAGGCTGCCATGCCTATCCTGGCTATTGTAGACTTTAATAGGACTCTTAATTTGACTTTAATGTGACTACTTCTCTTCTTAACTGTGTTTCTTCATAGAGATTTTGCACCGCACCTGGAGATATTTTTATTCCACATAATCGATGTCAGGCAAAAATAAATTTAAAAATCTTTTTTAAACAACCTGAAGAGGTCCAGGCACATGCCTAGTAGAGGAAGGTGAATTCCGTATGCTTTTTATTCTATTGACAAGGACAAATATCTCTCAGCACTTATATACTAGCCATTGTATATCTACCTTTGTTTAGTAACCACAGTTCTATTAGGCACAGTGAGGTGAGGGCCCATTACCCAGTTAGGAAGTGGCAAAGCTGGGATTCAAACCAAAACCCTTGGATTCTGGAACCACGGGCTTTCCATTGTACAATGATGCCTCCTTGGGCTGGTCGTTTGCCCTTCTCTCAGCTCTTTGGAACTGCATTTACTGGCACACAGTCTGAGGGGACCTAAGCACTCCTCTTCACTTGCCACCCAGTCCAAATACCACTGCTGGCCCCTCCTGCAGAGCACAGAGAAGAGCATCTCCTTCTGAACAATGAGCAGAGATTTTGCTTAAAATTTCTCACATTTCTTTGTAGTTTATTTTTGCAAACTTGGTCTATAAGACACTACTTATTTGCTCTTACATGTGTTACCTACTGTTTTAAAAAAGAGCTATCAAAGCAACAATTGGTTTGTGTAGCCTAAATAACTCACTACACTTCTCTTCTTAAAGTGTTTAATGAGAGTTTTTAGTGAATTTTGCTACTGTTTTGTAGAAATATTCATACTAGGTGATGAATTATTTGAAATTTTCTTCCTAATGCAGTGATGCTGTGTAAGAACATCATTTTTGTTCAGTTTGGTGGGTTTTTTCTTCAAGGTGTAGAGAATGGTAGAAGGGACTTTTGCAGGATTAGCATTTACACTGCTATGTCAGTCAGGGCCATGGGATTAGACTCACTGAGTCAGTGATCAGTAGCTCCACTCACTGAGTCGTAAAAGATTCATTAAAGAGTGGAACAAGGTCCAACCTTGATGTCTTTGCTGAGGGTCACACTGAACTACCAGCTGCATCATGAGCATCTTTAGAAGTCAGCACCTTGGCAAAAGACATGAAGACCAAAATCAAGAACTATAAGACTGCCCCTTTTGACAGATGCTTCCTCAAGCAGACTAGGAACTGCTGGCAGAACTTCCTGGACTTCCACCTCTGTGAGAAGACAACCACTGAAGGGGGTGATGTCTCTATGTGTGAGTGATACCAGTGTGTGTACAAGTTCTTCTGCCCTGCTCCTGGGTTTCAGCCTAGGATGACAGCTGGGCTAAAGGCACATTTCCTGGAAAAATCTGAACTGGCTGCATCTCACTCCTCTTATGTCCTCCATCTTTCTCCCAGGCAAAGGGAAACGTTGGTACATGGTGATTCTCACCCTGGAGCCCTTAATCATAACTTAACTATGAATAAAAATGCATTGGAAAAGCAGGGGGAAAGGAGTGGAAATAACACAAAATAATGAATCAGGGAGGGCATTCCAGGGTGCATTCCAGCTTTGTCAGTAACCCCTTTGACCATGTCACTGAATATCTCTGTGAGGAACTGCATTTCCTACCTGACGTAGTTTGAGTATATCCCCACCCAAGTCTCATCTTGAATTGTAGTTCCCATAATCCCCATGTGTCGTGGGAGGGACAAGTGGAAGTTAATTGAATCAGAGGAGCAGTTTCTGCCATGCTATTCTCGTAATAGTAAGTTCTCACGAGATCTGATGGTTTTATAAGGGGCTTCTCTCTTCACTTGGCTCTCATTCTTCTCTCTCCTGCCGCCTTGTGAAGAAGGATGTGTTTGCTTCCCCTTTCAGCATAACTGTAAGTTTCCTGAGGCCTCTCCATCTCTGCAGAACTATGAGTCAATTAAATCTCTTTCCTTTATAAATTATCCAGTCTTGGGTACATCCTTCTAGCAGTTTGAGAACAGGCTAATACACTACTTGAGAAATTGGCTTCGTGAAAAGCTGCCCCAATTACCTCAGAACAGTGTTGTTGGAGAGGAAAAAAATTCGCATACTACAAAAAGTTAAGTGTTATAAAAATGTAAGATTGTGCTACATGGATCACAAAGCATAAAGAATCGCTAGCTAAAGTAGTAGCCAGTCCACCTGTGATGAGTTATATAATAGTGCAGTCAGTTGATAAGGCCCAGGTCACCAAAGAAAATAAATGTTTAAGGACATATACAGCAACATGACAGAGTAACTTGATTTCTATGAAATGTAGTAATAAAAATGGGGGCTTGTATTTGCTTGACGTTGGCTTTCTTTTCAATTTCATTATTTATGATTTATTTTTCATACATTTGAAAAACATCATGGTGCACAATGGATTTGAGAAAAACTGGCTCTTACACAGATGATTTGAAAAGCTCTAGCGTGTGTGACATCAAAAATCCCAGGAAACAAGTGAAGATTTAAAATAGAAGTCTGCATGTTTTACTTATTCAGGAAAACGTGGAAGTGGAAAAAGTCCAGAGTTCCAACTGGATGGGTCAGTTCTCTGCCAGATGTTGGTGTCCTGTAGACCCAGCCAGAGGACATGCTCTGTCCTTGGAGACGCACTCAGTATTGTCAGAGGAATACAGGTCCAAAGGGAAGAGCTATCTGACCGCAGAGGCTGACGGCTCTTCTGGGCTGGTGGGATCAAGGTGGAGATTGCTATGCTCTACAAGGCTAAATAACACTCATGAGAATCTATGGTCAACTGAGGAAAGAGAGAATGTTAATTTCCATGTCTGAAAACATCAGAAATGGCTGAATAATCAGCAGATGGCCTGATTTGTAGTTTGGTCTTCCTATCTGTAAATGAATGCAACTTAAAAACACATCCAAATATCAAATAGGAAAAGCTTCCCGCTTCCACCCATCTCATTTTAGTTTTTCACCTATAATTATTCTTCCAGGTAAAATTTAGAATTATTTTGTCTAGTTATAAGTAAACTCTTTGTTGGAATGCTGTTAATTTATAAATCAGAATGGATAAAACTGATATCTTCACAACCTAAAGATTTCAATCCCAGAATGTATTACTTCTTTCAAGTCAGTTCATTTTTGTCCCTTTCTCTATTGTTTATTGTATACATTGCTTATTAAATGTATCTCTTGGTATTTTACAGTTTTGTTGCTACTGTGAGTAGAATATTTACATTCTACTTACAATTAATGCTGGCATATAAGAAAGCTATAGATTTTAATGTATTTAATATTTACCCAGCTACCTTCCTACTTTCTTATTATATCCTACTAATAACTTTTTCCAGCTAATAACTTTTGGGTTATCCAGACATACAAAAATTATCAATATTTACTAACTCTGCTCCTCCTTCTCAATACATATAATCACCTTTTCCTTGGCTCATTGCATTAACTGTTATTTCCAGAACAATGCTGAATACATGAAGATATCCTATTGAAATATAACAGGCTTTCTTTTCATATCAACAGAAATAAGTTATTTTGAAACCATATGCCAGCCTCCTCTTCCTCTCCATAGTTTCTCAAACACTTGCTGATAAAAACAAAATCTCATTCAGAGAAGTATGAAAGACAGTCTTGAGGAAAATAGGCAAGCCAAATGAATTGTCTCTGCTTTGCCTTAGCAATATGGTGCTAGGAGAAGGTGGGATTTAGGGACTGATTGTATGTCTATTTATCAGATTCCTACATGTTTTCTAGCATCTTAATTGCTCTCGAGAGGAGTGACTGAGTCATCGCTGGGCTTCTTAGTTTGGGCTGGGTCAGAGCAGTTGCCTGAATTTTCCAGCACCCTATGCAAAGTTGTGCCATGGAGATAGCTGGGTGTCCTTCTGAGGTGTTTACTTTGAATTTCATTTTTGGTTCCAATTTGAACCCATATTCAAGGCACCCATCCCTGACAAGCAAAAGGGAGACAAAATTTATCCCTTGGTTCTATTTCCAACCCATTCAAAAATAGAAAGCAGTCAAAGTTCTCAGGAGCTAAGACGATGGGGGGCTGGGTGCCTGGCTTCCATGTGGCGAAGTCAAGGGAAATCACCCGGCCAGTGTCACTTCTGAAACTACCCAGGCTGAGAGTCTCGTCTGTTTCCCATTGGAATGGAGTCCAGTGAGGCTTCAGACTCACCAGTGTTAGAAATAAATCTTACACTCTGAGAATCAGAGGCCCTCTTTTCTTCTGCCTACTCTCATCCTTTATTGATTTCCACACACACATATATCTATAACTTTACTAATATACATACATGTGACCATGCACCCGTGCGATGGGCGCTACAGTGTGCCCTCTGTGTCCCTTCCCTATGGTGCTGGGAGGGCCAATGCCTGGCAGCTCCCAGCTGTGTCTCACTCCTGGTGGCTGCTCTCTGCAAATGAGAGTCTCCTTCTTCCTGGGGGCAGCCCACATCTAATGACTGGGCAGCTGTTCAGAGCAATGCCAGCTTCCCTGGGATGGGCTGAAGCTTTTGTCCTGACTGCATGGCAGCCCGACTTCTCCCTCCATCCCATCCTGCTTGCCTCCCTCCCCCACAGATGTAACATGGAGGTCACATCCTCCTGCAGGCAAATCTCCATCTCAGAGTCTACTTCCCAGAGCCTGTTCTCAGTCTACTTCCCTGCCTTAGACAATCTGCTTGAATTGTTAAAGTGTCGTCATTTTTCTTGGGTTTTTTTTTTTCTTTTTTGTTTGCTGGGAGCGGCCAACCCCTCTTCATCTCTTGCGCCATACATCAACTTCAGCTTCGTTAATTTCTCCCAAGAAAACACGTGTCCACAACCTGATTTGTATCTGCCAGGGTTTTCATTAAGTTTTCTCTGAACGGTGTCTGTAGTCTGTTGTATTCCTCCTTTCCTCTATCAGGGATACTTATCTAGTTTACAGACTTTTGCCTCCACAAAGAGTGCACATTGTTTACAGAGGTCCCTTTGTACCTAGATGCTTTTACTTCTGTGGGAGAGACTCCTAAGAGGCGGATTTCTGGTTTAAAAGGAATGTGTGCTTGCAATTTTAATGACGTTGCCAGGTCACTTTCTCAGGGGTCTGGGACACAGTTTCACCAGCAAGGCAGGAGAGCAGCCTGCTGCTTGTTCTCACCGTGAGCATCCGACCTGGAGATCCCACCTGAAGATGAAAGGGCTAATCCACTCCAGAGACTTCGTTCACAACTTTAACATATCTCGCTGCAAACCCAATCCCCTCCCTTCCCTTGTGAAAGGAAGGGGAGATTGGGAGGGGGGAGAGAAGCCTGGTGTGCCTCAGGAGCATCCCTGGATTCTCAGGTGGCTCCTTCCTCTAAATGGATGAGAAATGTGGGGTGAGACCAGCAGGACTCTTTCCCCACTCTAGCCTCAAACCACACGGCCAGGCCGTGTGAGAGGAGGGAGCAAGCCTGGAGCACAGGACTCCACAGGGCAGGGAGCCCACAGCGCAAGGGCAGTGGCTGCTGACAGCCCCAGAGACCACGACAAGGAGCACTAGACAGCAAAGAAGATGCAAGGATGGAAAGGAAGCTGCATGCAGCGTATTCCCCCCAAGGCCCAAAGGGTCCTTCGTTCCCTGCAAGTGAAACTATGTTCTTCTTGTCCTGGAAAGAAAGCAGGAAGACAATTGGCATGTGGCTGATCTACCCAGGCTGGAAAGAAGAAAGATTGAAGTGACTATTCTTAAATTTAGGAAAATCTATTTAGGATATTTGGACACAGATGCACCTCCTCCAGTGTCTAGGACATTGGATGTGACCTGGCACTTCCATGACCTCTACACCCTTTCCAAACTGGCCATGATCAGTGGTGGGGTGTGGGCAGGGGGTTGGTACTGGGCAGTCCCAGCAGAGCTCAGTATCAGCCTGCCCACTTGAGCACTGGGCACGGCATAGCTCTCTCTCTCTCTCTCTCTCTCTGCCTCATCATCATTAGCATCTCCTCTCCCCTTACTGGTGTGAGAAATTAAGCTGACCCTATATGCTGTTTTTGTGACACAGAATCATTATCCATAATAAGCATTTCATAACTCAATCTGTTTCTGCCAATTGTTTTAAATCTCTCTTATTAGCTATGTTAGGCACGCTATTATCTTAATCTTCTTAACATCCATGTGAGAGTTTGACAAGTCAGCAGGGGATCTTGCCTTTGCTGCCAAGGATATGTGATTAGGTTACAGCTCCAGAGACTGTGATGGCAGAGCCCCAACCAGATCCATCTCCCAAGTATATTTCTTTAACTATAAAAGACCTGAGTCCTCCAAAGTCCAGGAAGTAACAGTGCATCCATGAGAACAAAGACACTTCTGCAGACCAGTATCTTGGGCTTTCATCCAGTCATTTAACTTTGTGTATATAAGATAAAGAGAAAAAAGGTGAGAGAAAGACTCCCTCCCACCCACAATGACCCTAACCTCATCTGGGAGGCTACTGCAACAGCCCAGCTCTATTCTGGCAGGCTACAGAAACAATTTTAATATTCCAAGGGAGTTAACACAAGCCCAGAGGGAGTAGTTGACACTCTGGTAGAACTTGAATCATGCTTTCCCCTAGGATCATCTCAGGGTAAGAAAATAATTTGACTTTTGGCAGCTGTGATGACTGTGGGCAGAACAGCTTATTTCTTGGTTAATTCCTTAAATAAACCTTCATCTTTGCAAACTCTTGTTATAGCCACAACTGATGAGAAGGTTCAACTATGCTGTCTCTAGCCAAACTGTCTTTGGTTTAATCCTCTGTTAACTCTTCCCCTTTCTATGTTAGGAGAATATTGTCTGGCTTCAGGGTGTCATCTTTCCACGGCCATTTATTTCCCTGTGGTCCAGTCATGTGTTATCCTAGCACAAACAAGGAAGTCTTGATTAGTACATTGGGGGTTCTGGAGATGGCAGAAGAAAACAAGCCTCCAAGCCAGCTTTTAGAGCGCAAGATCTTAGGGAGCATCATAATATCACAGCCAAATTCCTCCCCTTTCTTTGAAATAAGGATTTCAAGAGCTGCCTTCAAGCTTTGAGGGCAGGTTGCAAAAGAAATAAACCATGAAGCATCTCTTCTAATACCAGTCCTGTGTGTCTACCCATGCTTTGGCTTTCTCTGCAGGGGACCTGCCCGGAAGCAATCTGAGAAGCAGGGTCGGCTCTGAGTGGGAGGTGATAAATTAACTCTTTGGGGCTAGGCTGGGTTCTTGACAGTTCTGAGACAGATCTCAGAATGGAGTCCATTAGAGGCTCAGGACAGTGGTCACTCTCATATGCACTTAGTACTGTCTTCAAACATATGACATTCCTTCTCCCTGAAACACCACAATCCTTCCCCACCCACCCCCACCCCCCAGACACACACCGTTGACATTTAGGAGTGTGGAGCCACTATTTCCCAAATGCTTCGACCTCTACTTGGCTTGTTTGTACCTTAGCTAAGGATTTTCGTGTTCTTCTGCAAAAACTTACTGGGTGGGGTGGGGCGGGGCGGGGCGTGGGGCTATCTATAAGTGATGTGTTATGGAATTGCTGATTTTTTTCCAGGTTTTAATTTTCTACTAGGTTGTTCTTCTGAATTCCATTGCAGCCTTTCTGCCTATCTTTATAATAAACTCCAAAATACAGGGAATGCACCTTGTTTCCAGATGTGGAATCCAGGATTATGTAACTTATAGCTGTATTTCTTTGAGAGGTGATTAAGCATATTATCATATTATCATATTACTGACTGCTCACTCGTTATTTTTCCTTTTTTCATTCATTCAATCATCCTTCTTTTTCCCACCTATATTTTTTTCTATGGGTAAAATTTATAATGTAATTTTAAGTACCAAGGAAAATTCTATTAGAATGACATATTTATTAAAAACATGAGATGGATTGGGATCTTTGCTGTATCTTTGCTTTAAGGAGCACACATAGCTCATTGTTTCCTCACTTTTGAGAAAGTTCCCCAGGCACCATCTTGTTTTTTGGTTGTTCCTTTCCCAGGGCAGTTCCGTTTTATACACACCACTAGTAGCCACTTGAATTTGCCTTGCTTTTTGTCAACCCTATATTTCTCTCTCTCTTTATATAGTCTTGTATCAAGCAGGATTTATCCAGACTCTGGCTTTGGCATTAGGTGAGTCTCCCGAGCATTGTGAGTGGTGGTTCAGTGTCTGCTCAGGTGACAGCTGGAAGGCACCACTGCTTCTAGTGTGTTTCCCAGTTCCCAGCAGTCATGTATGTCATGTGGCTCTGTTGTACTGGGATGTGACGCTTTTGCAAAATTATCACACACCAACCACTATACACTTGATGTGCACCATCTCATGCATAAAACTTTATAAGGTAGGTGATGTTATTTTTAAAATTATAAAAGAAGAAACAAAAGAATCCTAAGATTAAGTGATTTGGCTCACAGAGCAGGTATTTGGGAAAGGCAGGGTCCTCATTCCTTTCCAGGAATGAGGTCCTGGGTTCTTACCCAGAATTCCTGCATGTGGTTATCACATGTCCCAAGCAAATAACCATAGGCATGATGATTGTTTTCAGCATTCAGGTCACTTGAATACTAGATCACTGACCACAAAGACTTGAAATAATTGAAATATTCACCCAGTGACTTCATCTAATCAAGAAGAGTTCGACAGAGAATGTGATCCTCCAAAATCCAGAAAATGTCATATTATGCGAATGCTAGTATCACAGAAAAATAAAATTAACAGAAACAAAATCAGTTCTCGGCATCAGAGACCTGTGCCTCTGGCCCTGCATACTTAAACCCTCCCTTCTTTCCCCAGCTGATAGAGCTTGCTCTCGGGAGACAAGAAGCACATTTAGGTTAAGGTATTAATGACTGAGGAAGGACTCATGTGTTATCCTTCGAGTGTGTAGTGTTTTTTATTTTAATAGGGATAGGGAAAAGGGAAGGGCGCTAGCATTCTTGAGCCTAACACCAAAGCTTGTCTCTAATGAGGACTTGAAGCTTTGGTAACCATGGATGAGTAGGAGGTATTTGTTTAGACAATCGACAAAAGAAAAAAAGAAAAGGCAGCCTCGTGTCAAGCATGCCAAGAACAGTTTCTTAATACTTGTGAAGTAAGTGGTATTATTATCTGATTTTACAAATAAGAAGACAGAGGCCAGGTGCAGTGGCTCATACCTGTAATCTTAGCAGCCTGGGAGGCCCAGGTAGGTAGATCGCTTGAGCTCACGAGTTTGAGACCAGCCTGGGCAGCATGGTGAAACTCTGTCTCTACAAAAAATATAAAAATTATCTGGGCATGGTGGCACATGCCTGTGGTCCCAGCTGCTCAGGAGGTTGAGGTAGGAGGGTTGCTGGAGTCCAGGAAGTTGAGGCTGCAGTGAGCCATGATCATGGCACTGCACCCCAGCCTGGGTGAAAGAGAGAGACCCTATCTCAAAAAAAATAATAATAAAATAAAGTAAAATAAAAACAAGTAAGAAGACAGAATCTCAGTGCTGTGGTCCGAATGTTTGTGTCCCCCCTCCCAAAATTCCTATGTTGAAACCTAATCATCGCTGTAATAGTATTAGGAAGTGAGATCTTTGGAAGGTGAGTAGGTCATGAGGGCAGAGCACTGATGTTTGGGATTCGTGTCCTTATGGAAAAAGCCCAAGACTGGGCATTCCTGCAGCTAAGAAAAAATAAATAGAGCATTCTTGTTGCTAAAAAGACAAAAAAAAAAATGAAAAAAAGAAAAGAAAAACCCCAGAGAGCTGCCTTGCCCCTTCCACTTTGTGAGGACACAGATAGAAGGAGCCTTCTGCGAACCAGAAAGTGGACCTCACCAGACACCCTGGCACCTGGATCTTGGACTTCCTGGCATCCAGAACTATAAGAAATAGATTTCTGTTTTTTATGTGCCAGCTAGTTTAGGGAATCTTGTTATAGCAGCCCAAACAGACTAAGACATTCAGAGAAATTCGGTAGGTATCACATGTCACTAAGCTGGCAAGTGGCAAAGCTGGGATTTAAATCCACATCTGTCTTTAACATTTCCATTCAATCTCAACATTTCCCATAAACAAGTTTTGGCTGCAATGAGACATTACAATTATAGCTATGGTATCACCCTGTGGCAGTTTTTAGGAAAACACACGTATCTCATAAATAAGAATCTTTGTTGTATTGTCATAATAATAAAAAGGTTAACCTTTATTTAGTGCTTACCATGTGCCAGATGCCATTTTAAGCACTGCACGAATCATCTAATTTCTTCCTCACGCAGTGCCATGAGGGAGATTCAGTTCTTGCACTCCATTTTACAGATGAGGAAACTGAGAGTTAGTGAGTTGCAGAACAGGCGCAACCATGCAGAGCTGTGTCGTCAATACCTATAAATTTGTGGCTTCCCTCAGACTGTGTAACCCTAAGCTTTTTTCATTTTTCCTAAGATAGTGAAATGAAGAATGCTACAGTAATTGACTAAGGTCTTATGAGATGATCTCTTGAATCTATTTCCAGCTGGTAACTGGGTGTTTCTGGTTGGCAGATAGCTGTCCTACTGGTCATATTCAGGGTTTAGACTGGGAGACCCTCGCCCTAGGCAAGGCGTGGTGTAATGTGCTGGGCAGCTAAGCCCTAAGATCTTGCTGTCTGTCTGGGGAGGCTGACAGGAACATATTAAGAAGGCAAAGCAAGGTGGCACATGCTGGAGCCAAGGGCATAAGACCAATGAGCACCGCAGGGGTCAGACTGGGAGGTAAGCACAGACAAAGATGAGCACAGGTCCACAAGAGTTTTAAGGCCTCATGGAAATGTTTCTAGTTCTTTAAAATCAAAACAACAAAATAGACTTTTTGGCCAAATAAAATATATTTATATACAATATAGTCATCTTTATGCCAACAAAGTTATAGAATATAATTAATACTTTGCACGAAAGAAGGAGCCCATGAAGGCAAGAGTCATTGGAGCCATAAAAGTCATAATGTGACCCTGCCATTGCCCTCTGGATGCAGGTCACTCCAAGGCCTTTGCAGGTGGCAGAGCCACAAGTAGAAGGAGCCTGGGTCCCTGAATTTGGTCTGCAGGAGAACTGCTTGACAATCAGAAACACCCAACTACCCACTGGAAATAGATGCAAGAGATCACTCATGAGACTTTCGTTAATTGCTGTAGCGTTCTTCCTTTCATTGTCTTAGGGAAAAAAATGAAGAAACTTAAGGTTGCATGGCCTGAGGAAGGCCACAGAAGGAAACTCAGTTTGAGCTGAGCTTTGAGGGGCAAGAAGTACTAGCTCAGCTGGAATGCACCCTCTGTTCATGACCTCCACGACGAGAATGAAGTCAGTGTGTAAGTGAGCCGGCCATCTCCTCAGGAAGAAGAGGTCAGCACTCTCCGGACAGATGTGTTTTTGGCATGGACAGTGCCCAGTTCAGCACTTGGGACATTGTAGGAATTCAAGGAACGGGGTTCATGTCCTCACACAAACACCAGTGTGCAGAACTTGGAAGTGGATTTTCTGTTTTAAGCAGGTATCAAACAGGCAATCAACCCTGTGCTTAGTATCGAACCAGAACGCCCACAGGATACCAGTGAGACTGTTCTCTTAAGGATTGTTAAATCAGGAGGGAGAGTATAAATTAGCGTGCTTGTACAATTTATATATCATTACAAGCTAAAATTTGATTTTTCCTAAAGAATGACTGTTGCTCTGTGAAGGCTGACATAGTTAAAAAAGACTTTTTGGAGGAAGTTAAGATTGACCTGGGATTAGTGAATAAGTGGGATACAAGTGTCAAAATTAGGAAATTTTGACAAGAATAGCTGACAACTAGAAGTTGGGGTAATATGGCCTTTAGGGAATGAGAAGTTCCAGGATGACCAGTGAAAAGTGCTCACGGTCACTTTATAGGAAATGAAGTAGGGCAGAGTTAGAAAGCAAAGGAACTCCATCTTCCTCCCTACCCACCCTCCCCGTTTTTTGTCAAACAACCAAACTCTCCCACTTGAGTGTTTAATGGAAGAATGGTTAAAGGCAGGAAGAAGAGAGGAGAAAAGAAAAGGAGCTACAGTCAGAAAGAAGAAAACAAGCTAAAGAGTGAAGACATCTTTATAACCCCCATTTCCTAAAGAAGGAACTGTCTCCTCTCTCCCAACACAGATGTGGGGACCGAGGCCCTGGAAGGCCTGGCAAGCTCAGGGTGGGATATGTGGGGGCTGGGGGTCTCTCTGGAGCATGCAGGCATTGTTTTATGCCATGCTTGAATTCTGAACCATCAAACGCTGTCAGAAGGAAGCTGACATGTTGCTCCACTGGTAACTCCTTCCGTGCTGCAGGTCTGCCGGCTAGTTCAAGAAGAACTACGATGCCATCAAAATCCAATGTTCAATCAGAGAAGGAAGCCGCCTTCTCTTTCTGCAGATGATTAAGAGGCAGACGTACTCAGGCATCGGAGAGCTTTGCTGTCTTTTCTTCCAGGAATAAAGATGGGCTCATTTAACATGATTTCTACCTGTTCTCCTGCAATTAGTGTTTAAGTGACTGTCTCTGGGTATTTGTCACTCTGAAGAAATGAAATGATGCTATGGTAATTGGCCATGTGTGTGTTTTTTTCTTTTCTTTTCACTTCCCTAGGGATTTCACTTGGCTCAGAAAGCATTTTTTAACATAGGCCCTGTCTGCACTCTTTATTTAGCTAATTAGAGAGCTTAAGGGAGCATGCTGGCATTGAGCAAAAAGGGAGGAAGCAGGGAGGGGCAGCGTGTGATACTGGGAAGAGCACTTGATTGAACAGGAATATCTGGGTTCTAGCCCAAACTCATCAATTTTCTGTTCTATTAAGCTCTTAGATTTTGGTCAGCTGTGTTACAGACATTACCTTGTTTGATCCTCACAATAACCCTACAATGTTGGTATCATGGCCTCCTTTACAGAGATGAGAAACAAAGTTTGGAGGAGGCTGCCTTGACCGTGGCTTCCCGGCAGGCATGCAACAGGGCTGACACGGAGACTCTAGTTGGCCTTAATTCCTAGGCTTTGCCATCCTTTATTAGCTTTTTCTTACTAAATAGACCCCTGTTACCCAGGATGAGTCACTTCACCTCTCTGTCCTTGATTGCTTTAACTGTTCATGATTCTGTAAAAATACTCGCTCTTCTGAAGCTCTAAGTGCCTTTCTTTCTGGACAGACAGAAAACTACTATACATCCTTTCTATTACCTTTCTAATATCTTTCTCTTTTCTTGCCCTCTACCTATTTTGTTCTGCTTTTCTTCTCTCTCCTACTACATCCAGACAAAGGCCAGTATAGCCGGTGTTGGGGCTGAGAAAGAAGAGGCAGGGGAAGGAGAGAGGAGCAGCTCTATTCACTGGGCACTCCATTTTCCAGCCTGGGGCAATACTTTCTTCTAAATGAGCCCAGAGTAACATAGTATGGAACAAAGACCCAAAGAAAGGCTTGGAGTATGAAGATTTCATTTCCAGTTCTGCCACCATCCTATGATATTGTGGGGTTTTGACCAAGCCATAGTCTTATGGTATCCCTTGTTCCTCACCTTGACAACTATAATTATAACACACATCAGAGAGTGGTTTTGCCCTTGAAGTTGCAAAAATATGCAGGTGTCAAGTATAAATGATGAAATGATGGTCCTGGTAGGGGTCCTAGGCCACCTAGTCCTGATCCTGTGTCTTATAGGGAAAAGGGAGGTGGGCTTCCTGGTGCCACTTAGATAGGTGGTGACACAAATATATTGATAGCCCAAGCAGCCTGATCCCTAGCCCAGCGCTCCCCGAGCCAGTGCGTTTGTGCCAACTTCCAAGATGGAGGAAAGGTTTTGTTCTTCATAGAATTCAGAGATTTCATGAGACAACAATAATTACCTGTCAATGAAACACCTCCACTTTCTCTAGCTAACGTTTTAGAAGGTATCAGAGATGGGGCTCACCAGGGACAAAGATATTACACTGGCGTGTATTCCCATTCATGACCTATCTCCATGATGAATTCTGTGAGGCTGTGCTCCATGAGGAAGCAGCTGGAAGTCACCGTCCATGCCCAGCCCCCAGCACGTGACAAGAGTGTGTAAGGCAGACACTATACCATGTGGCCATAGGAGCGTGTGTCACAGACAGGAGCACAGTTTGCAGAAAGGCTAGCCACATATTTTGCTTCATGACACTGCCCTCCCCCATTTTTTATTCATTTCTTGCTGGTGTTTGTTCTTCTGTTAATACCTATAACAAAAAATTAGAGTTCACAGTTGGAAAGGAGAGAAAATCTTTCTTGGCCTGTGATATGGTTTGGATCTGTGTCCCCATCCAAATCTCATGTCAAATTGTAATCCCTAATGCTGGAAGTGGGACCTGGTGGGAGGTGACTGACTCATTGGGGTGGTTTCTCATAGTTTAACACCGTCTTTCCTTTGTGCTGTCATCATGATAGTGAGTTCTCATGAGATTTGTTTATTAAAAAGTGTGTGGCACCTCCTCCCACCACTTTCTTGCTTCTGCTCCAGCTATGTGCCTCCTCCCCCACCATGATTGTAAGTTTCTTGAGATCTCCCCAGAAGAAGTCACCGTGGTTCCTGCATAGCCTGCAGAACCACAAGCCAATTAAACTTCTTTTCTTGATAAATTACCCAGTCTCAGGCATTCCTTTACAGCAATGTGAGAACGGACTAATACAGCCTGTATCTAAACCGTCCTTGAGTGAGTTATTGTCTATAAATAGCACCTTAGGTTGTATACTACAGTGTCTTCAATGCAGTTTTCTTTTGCATTTTTTCATTCTGTATCAACCTATTGTAATCTTCGCTTTATAACAACATAAACCTGTGCTGTCTGATAGAGTAGCCACTGGCCACATGTGGCTATTTTAATTTAAGTGATTTAAAATTGAGTAAATGAAAAGCTTCACTTCCTCAGTGATCCTGGCCACATTTCAAGTTCTGAGTAGTTGCATGCTAAGTACTTGTTTGTATAATCCCTTTTAACCCTCAGACAATTTAATGAAACATTTTATGAAGTAGGCATAGCTTTATAGACAAAGAAACTGAGTCTTGGAGAGATTTGCTCTCATATCAAGACACATACAACTGAAAAGCGGTGGATGTGGGTTGGTCTGGCTCCATAATTTTCTCTCTCAACCATGATACCATACTTTGGAAAAACTTTCACAATTTCTTAAAAATCTTAACATGCAATTACCATTCAACCCAGGAGTTGTTCTCCTGGCCACATATTCTAGAGAGATGAAAATTTATGGTTACACAAAAACTTGTACAGGAATTTTTACAACAGTTTTATTTGTTAATAGCCTCAAACTGGAAACAATCCAGATATTCATCAGTGAATGAAGGGTTAAGCGAATGGTAATACACCCCTACTTAGCAATAAAAAAGAGTGAGCTATTGATACATGCAACATTCTCTAGATGAAGTACCAGAGAATTATGCTAAGTGGAAAAAGCCAATCCCAAAATGATTGCAAACTGTATTACTCTATTTACATAACATTCTTGAAATGACAAAATTATAGAAATAGAGAACAGATTAGTGATTGCCAGGAGTGAAGACAGGAGTGGGGCAGAAGGGATGTGGGTATGGCTATAAAAGGGCTATCTGAGAGCTCCTTGCCAGGATGGAACTATTCTGTATCTCGACTGTATCGTTGTCAATATTCTGGTTGTGTTATTATACTGAAGTTTTTCCAGATGTTGCCATTGAATGAAACCTGGTAATGTGGTTTGAATGTTTGTCCCCTCCAAGTCTCATGTTGAAATGTGATTCCCAATGTTGGAGGTGGGACCTGGTGGGAAGTGATTGGATCAGGGGTTTGGCTTCCTCATGAATGGTTTAGCACCATCTCCGTGGTGAAAAGTGAGTTCTCAGTTCACTTGAGATCTGCTTGTTTAAAAGTCTGAGACCTTCCCACTCCCTTACTCTCTCTTGCTCCCACTCTCACCATGTGATATTGCCTGCTCTCCCTTAGCCTTCCATCATGACTGTATGATTCCTGAGGCCCTCACCAGAAGCAAATGCTAGAGCCATGTTTGTGCAGCCTGCAGCAACACGAGCCAGTTAAACCTCTTTATTTATAACACATCCAGCCTCAGGTATTTCTTCATAGCAACACTAAAATGGCCTAATGTGGCCGGACGCGGTGGCTCATGCCTATAATCCCAGCACTTTGGGAGGCCAAGGTGGGTGGATCACCTGAGATCAGGAGTTCGAGACCAGCCTGGCTAACATGGCAAAACCCCATCTCTACTAAAAATACAAAAATTAGCCAGGCGTGGTGGCACCCGCCTGTAATCCCAGTTACTCAGGAGGCTGAGGCAGAAGAATTGCTTGAACCCAGGAGGCAGAGGTTGCAGTGAGCTAAGATGGCACCAGTGCACTCCGGCCTGGGTGACAGAGCAAGACTCTGTCTCAACAACAACAGCAACAAAATGGCCTAATGCATCTGGTAAAGGTTACACTAAATCTGTCTGTATTATTTCTTACAACCATATATGAATCTACAATTAACTCAAAATAAATTCTTTTTTAATGTGACTAGATATATATGCTCATTACCTATAGAAGCTGCATTTTCCCAGAATCTCAGTGTCATCAAGCCAATTCTTTCTAACAATGCTCGCATATTAGCATATGCATATGGGCATATGGTGCATGTGCCCACACATGCGTGGATTTGTAAGATAAGAAGGTGTAAGGTGCAAAGAGCCAGAAAATGCTCAGTCTATGCCATGGGGAAGGTGGTGAAAAGTCTACACTGAGAAGGGAATGGCTATACTATCCAGCCAGAAACAAAGTAAATCTGTGGTGATCAATGATGTTTAGTCAAGAAAGTATCCCTGGGGCTAAGATTTAGATTTAAACTTTTTTTCCAGCACTATTGAGGTAATAATTGACAATAATTGTAGTCAAAAAACGACTTGATATGATTTCAGTTTTCTTAAATTTGTTCAGACTTGTTCGTGGTCCAATATATGATCTATCCTGGAGAATGTTCCACCTACAATTGAGAAAAACATATATTATGCTGCTGTTGGATGAAATATTCTCTATGTCTGTTAGCCTTTGGTCTGTAGTATAATTCAAGTCTGGTATTTCTTTATTGATTTTTCATCTGTACAATCTACCCATTATTGAAAGTGGGGTACTGAAGTTTGCTACTATTATTGTATTGCTGTCTATTTCTCTTTTCAGTTTTGGTAATATTTGCTTTATATACTTGGGTGCTCTAGTGTTGGGTGCACTTACAATTATTCTTCATGGCTAATTGACCCCTTTATCATTATATAATGACCTTTTTTGTCTGTTGTCACAGATTTTTACCTCAAATCTATTTTGTCTGGTGTAAGTATAGCTACCCCTGCTCTCTTTTGGTTACCACTTACATGCAATATCTTTTCTCCATCACTTCACTTTCAGTTGTGTCTTTAAATCTAAAGTTAGTCTTTTGTAGCCAGCATATTTTGGGATCCTGTTTTTCAAACCCATTCAGCTGCTCTGTGTCTTTTTATTGAAGAATTTAATCCATTTATATTTAAAGTAATTATTGATAGATAGCAACTTACTATTGCCAATTTATTATTTTTATGACTGTTGTGTAGTTCCTTTTTTCCTATATTACCATCTTTCTTTATGATATTTTGTAGTAGTATGCTTTGATTCCTTTCTTTATCTTCTGTGTATCTACTAAAGGTTTTTGCTTTGTGATTACCATGAAGCTTACATCAAACGTCTTATAGTTGTAACAATCTATTTTATGCTGATAACAATTTAAATTCAATTGCATACAAAAACTCTACCCCTAACTTGTCTCCTCCAACACACATTTTTTATTGATATCACAATTTACATCTTTTGTATTGTTTATTAATTATTGTAGCTATAGTTATTTTAATACTTTTGTCTTTTAACTTTTATACCAGAGTAAAAGTGAGTTTTATACTTTCCTATGATTTTAAATTACTTATTAGTATCCCTTTATTTCAACTTGAATAACTCCCTTTGTTATTTCTTATAAGGCAGTTTCATGGTGATGAATTCCCACAGCTTTTGTTTCTCTGGGAAAGTCTTCTCTCTCCTTCAATTCTGGAGGGCAGCTTTCCAAGTATGATATTCTTGGTTGGTGGTCTTTTTCTTTCAGCATTTTTAATATATCACTCCCCTCCGGGCCAGCAAGGTTTCTCCTGAGAAATCCACTGATAGCCTCATGGAATTTTCCTGCTTTTGCCTTGCTGCCTTTGGAATCCTCTGTCTTTGACTTTTAATAATTTGATTATAATGTGTCTCTGCGTAATTATCTTTCAGTTGATCCTTTTGGTGGAACTCTGAGCATCAAAAGTCTGGATGTCCACATCCTTTCTAAGTTTTGGAAAGTTTTCCAACATTATTTCTTTAAACAAGCTTTCTGCCCCTTTCTCTCTCTCTCTTTTCCTCTTAAATTCTTCATTATGCATATATTATTTTACCAGATGACATTTCATAAATCCTGGAGTCTTTCTTCACATTTTTTATTTTAATTTTTTTTACTTCTTCTTCTCTGGATAACTTCAAATTACTGGCCTTTTTGTTCACAGATTCTTTCTTCTCCTTGATCAAGTCTGCTGTTGATGCTGTCTACCTCATTTCCAGAGGTATTACTGTATTATCCGGCTCCAGAATTTCCCTTTGCTTCTTTTTTAATGTATTATTCAGCTCCAGAATTTCTCTTTGGTTCTTTTTATTTATAGTCATATAAAATGAACTAGGAAATTTTCCCCCTTTTCGTATATATTATACTTTGAGATAGTTAACCCATCAATTCCTTGAATGTTTTGTGAAACTCATTTTTAAAGTTTTCTGGGTCTATTGTTCATGTGTAGGAAGCAGCAAGTGCAGTTTTTAAAAAAATGATCTCAGAAAATTTTAAAAACAAAAAAATGTTAATAAAGTTGTCTTTGGATAGTGAGATACCATGGAATTCTTTTTGACTTAATATTATTTCATTTTTAACATTAAGATTTAATTTATATAGAGTAAAATTTACCTTTGTAGTATCCAGTTCTGTGAGTCAAATTTCTGCAGTCACATGGCATGACCATAAAAAAGACAGAAAAGTTCTATTACCCACAGAAATTTTCTCATGTCTGTTTATAGTCAAACCGTCTGTCCACCTCTATCCTTGGCAACCACTGACTTTTCTGTCTGTATAGTGTTGTCTTTGTAAAAATGTCATATAAATGGAGGCATACAGTTTGTAGTCTTTGGAGTCAGGCATCTTTTACTCAGTGTAATGCATTTGAGATTCATCGATGTGTTCTTGGGATGTTCCTTCCTGTTGCTGAGTAGCATTCCATTATATGGATGTATCACAGTGTATTCGTTAGTCCCCAACTGAGGGATGTATGTCTGTGTTGATTCTAGATTTTGGCTCTTATAACTAAAGCCACTATAAACATTCACATACAGGTTTTAAATGAACAAGTTTTCATTTAACTTGGTTTAACATCAGCAAATGAATCTCTGGGTGGTAGGATAAGCCTATTTTGTTTTTGTTTTTGTTTACTTGAGATAAGGTCTCACTCTGCCACCCAGGCTGGAGTGCAAGGACACAATCACAGCTCACTGCAGCCTCAACCTCCCAGGCTCAATCAATCCTCCAATGTCAGCCTCCCTGGTGGTTGGGTCTGCAGGCATCGGCCACCATGCCCAACTAATTTTTGTATTTTTTGTAGAGACAGGGTTTTGTGTGTTTCCCAGGCTGGTCTCAAACTCCTGGACTCAAAGGATCCACCTGCCTCGGCCTCCCAAAATGGTGGGATTACAGGCATGAGCCACTGTGCCCAGCTCATATATTTAACTTTATGAGAGACCACCAAGCTGTTTTCCAAAGTGGTTGTATCATTTTGCATTCTTTTAAGCAATATATGAACAATCCAGTATACAAAATTGTCAGGATGCTCTTGTTTTCGTTTTGGTTTTAGCCATTCTAATACATGTAAAGTGGTACCTCATTGTTGCTTTAATTTTCATTTTCCTAAAGACTAATAATGTTGAGCATCTTTTTATTCCCTTATTTGACATTTGCATATCTTTTTGGTGAAGTGTGTGTTCAAATATGTCACTTCTATTTTTATTGAATTGTCTGTTTTCTTATTACTTCGTTTGATGGTTTTGTATATTCTGAATACAAGTCATTTATCAGATACATGATTTGTAAATATTTCTATCCTAGTATATGGCTTACTTTTCATTCTGTCAGCACAGACTTCTTAAATAACAGTTTTTCATCTCGATAAAGCCCAATTTATCTTTTTCTTTTATGGGTCATGCTTTTGGAATTGTAGCTAAGAAATCTTTAACCCCAGAATCCTTGACTAACTCCAGATCACAAAGATTTTTCGACTACATTTTCTTCTAGATGTTTTACAGTTTGGGGTTTTACATTTGAGTCTATGATATGTTTGAGTTAGTTTGTTGCAAAGAGTGAGGGGGTGTTCAAACCCCTGTAGGATGGGGGCTGGCATGCCAGGGGCTTTCATAGTGTCTTCTCCATCTTCTGTTTTAGGTCTTCCCTTTGCGCTACAAGAAGCATGTGTGGACAAGCTGCTGAGCAGCTGGTGGGCGCTGAGGTGCCACATGGAGGCGTGAGTGAGCCAATGTCCACTCAAGTGTTTGTGTGACCGCATAGGCGCTCTGGTCTGGGTGCCATGCAGGCTGCCTCCGTGTGTTAGGCATGTGCACATGAGTGTGTGCATACAATGTGGATGCACACGCACGCACACACACACACCATGAGCACCTCTCTTGTTGTTTTTGCCCTTCTCCCAACCATAGACCACTGTTACTTGTTGCTCAATGTGTGCTACACTGGTTCCAGGGGCAGCACATGGGTGTACTCTGATGCTCTGGTTAAGTCTCTGTCCTTGGCAGGCACTGCATCCTTGGGTCTCAGGAGAGGAGTCCCTCAGTGATCTGCCTTGATCCCAATCAATAGGTCTGAACCCAGCAAGTTTGCCCCACCTTCAAGGAATACGGTTTTTCCCATGCCCTTCCCCAGTTTTAGTGGATTTTCTCCAATGCCTTAAAGGTGACAGGCTTTGTGTCCTTCCCACACCACTTTAAGGCTTTTGTTTCAAAAGAAATAGAGGAAAGACAGATCCAGGTGGAATTTTACACCTATCCTGAAGGCTGCTCTTCCCCACCCCCTCAGGTCTACACTAAGAGGGACCCCTCGGGATGCTGCTGTGAAGCACTGTTTCTGTGTCTTGCCTTTCTGGAGGTCCTGAAGAGTGGCCAAATGGGTACAGCTGCCAGGGAACCAGCGAGGTCTTTTCAAGGCTCATGATAAAGAAACCAGCAGCACCTGGACATGCCCCCCCCCCCCCCCCTCGCTTCTCATCTTGTCCTGTCTCATTTCCCTTTCCTCTCATTCCTTCTGCCCTGGAACCTCCCCAATGAAGGATTAGCACTTAATCACTGCCTTACTCTTTGTTTTATAGGGAACAGAGACAGCTACTTTGCTTATTAATTTTCAGCCTTGTTCTTCTCTAGTAGAAATATTTGAGGCTGCACATTTCCGATTATTGCTTTGGCTGCATTCTACAGGTTTTGATATGCTTTATTTTTATTCTTGTTCAGTACTCAACAGAGACCTTTCTCTCCCACAAACAGTATCCAGGCTGAGACTGATCAGGTTCCTAGTTGTCTGCCTTTCACTAAAGACCTAGCCCTGTGAGGGTTCAAGTTTGCATGTAGGGATCTCAGTGTATGTTCCTTCCAATTTTACGTAAGCCCAAGGCCTCATCTTCTGTCCTAATGTGGTTTATGCAACCCATATCACTTGATTGTCAAGACCAACAAATCCCATAAGGTAGCTTGAAGTCAGTGTTACATTAATACTTAGGTTTTCAGCTACCTCTTGTTTTAGTGCTTTGGAGAATTTTTTGCTGCCTTGGAAAAATTTTACTATCTTGCAAACCTAACCATGCATGTAAAAGAAAGCTTATCAAATTTTCCACTCTGTCTAGGTGTTCTCTGGCAAAATATTTTTCAGTATTCTAGAATGCCCTATTTCCAGAAAAGGAAATCTGCATGCGATTTCAAGTATCTGTTTAAGATATTTTACCAGAAGCTTTAACCCAGTATGTCTTGGTGAGGATTTGGTAGTGGAAAGTTTTGATACTTTGGCCCATGCATCTAAATTATATTGACCAACAAAAGAAATAAAACACGTTTTACTAAATTACTAAAGTGAGTTAAACACATAAGGATTGGTATCAGAGGAGAAGGCTGTCTAATAAGGAAGCTCAAATTTTCAAATTTTTCTTGTTACCTGAAAAATGGCATTCACCATTAATTTAGATTTCACTTAATCACATCCATTAAAGGTCCAGTTCAAGAGGTAAAAGAAGAGAGACATATTTTAATTTTAAAGGACTTCTTAAGTGACAAGGACTAATGTTATATAAAAATGAAATATGTTAAGTACTAAAAATTCAGCATAGCAAAATACAAAATAGAAAGTTAAAGGCCATCTAAAATTCCACCATCCTAAAGTAACCACCATTATCATTTGGCCAACACAAATCTAGACAGCTCTCTAAATGGAAGGGTAGATGGATGAGTAAATAGATGGAGAGAAAGAAAATTATAAAACAGATGATATTTCTTTATTTGAAAGAAGTGTTAAATTTTAATTATTTAACAGAAGTAAAATTAAAGCTAAATGAAAGGAATCACTTGGCCAGGTGCAGTGGCACATATCTGTAATCCTTGGCCTTTGGGAGGCCAAGGTGAGAGGATTCTTTGAGGCCAGGAGTTTAAGACCAGCCTGGGCAATGTAGCAAGACCCTATCTCTACAAATAATTTTTAAAATTAGGCAGGTGTGGTGGCTCACACCTGAAGTCTCAGCTATTCTGCAGTCCCAGCTACCCAGGAGGCTGAGGTGAAAAGATTGCTTAAACTCAGGAGTTTCAAGCTAGAGTAATCTATGATCACATCACTGCACTCCAGCCTGGGCAACAGAGCAAGACCCTGTCTCTAAAAACATAAATAAATTAAAAAATTTAAAAAGGAATCACTTAATTCTAGGAAGTGTGTTTTTTTTTTTCACCATAGGAGATAGCAATCACTAAAACCACTCCTGTAAAGCTAAGAAAAAACCTTTATAAAAATAAATAAGCACCCTCTTTTTGTTAGGATCAACCAGACTCAAATTTTATGTGAAACAGTCTAATTTTAAAACTTGGCAACTAACTCATTATGTTAAAAATATTGTGCTAGCCAAGCAAACCGCATCTGTGGGCCCCAAGTTACAAAGCTTGGCCTGACCTGAGGATCACTGGTTTGGCTTGGCAGGTCCATGTCACTTGTAGAGAAATCTTTCACCTGCTCCAAGTCAGATAGAAAAATGTTAGCTGCCAACATCATCCTTCACTGTGTCCAGGTTTTTGAGCCTAGTCTAAAAAGACATTTACATATGAAATTGCTTTTTGTTTTTAATATTCTATTTTCCCAGTGTTTAAAAAAAAAGTTTAAAAAATGGGAACTAAAATAATGAGAAAAAAATGCCATCTTATCAAAACTACCTATTGATTACCTTCTAATTAGGCAACTTTGTTACCTTGTCAGAACTGAGCTGGCTGCTTGGCTTGTATGAATCCCGTATCACTGGAAACACTCAAGCATAGGATGGATGTCCACAGTGTAATCTACTGGCCTGGGATCCAAGCCAAGCATCTGAGGGATGGTTGGCTGGATTAATAGATGGGTGGGTGGATGGATGGATGGATGGATGGATGGATGGATGGATGGATGGATGCAAGGGGAATTAAGATGCCTTTTAATCACAGATTTTCTTGCAAGTAGGGTCTTAATTAATTCACTTATTTGTAAGAAGGAAGCTCAATGAGACAGAAAGTTAGATGAGTGGGTTAGGAAAGAAAAAAACAAAAGGATGCCTTATAGTTGTTTTACCTTCTCAATCTTGCTTTAAAAAATCTTCTCAATCTTGCTTTAAAAAGCCTAGCCCCGCAATGTCACTGAAAATAATTTTAACTGCTTCTTTGGTGACTTAGGTTAGGTTGCCTGCTGTGTTTATAATAGAAGGAAGCAAATATTTAATTTCCACTTTTTCACAGCAACTGAACAACTTTCTGAAACTCTAACTGAAAAACTTTTCCCTAGTATGTTTTACTATTAATGCAAATGTAGTCTTTTATTACCTGTCCCTTAGCTTGCAATTGATGAGAAGGGTATGACTACAATTAACAATGGAAAATTGTAGTTAGATGATAGCACAACTCTGAGAATTATAGATCAAACTAGAGGTCTTTATCAGCATTTTTAAAAAATTAAATTATTATAAAAAGGCAACTCCCTTTTTTGGATGTATTAAGAACTGGATTCAGAAGAAAGATGTTTATTTTATGATTTTCTGGTACTAAAAATCACTTTTACCCACTCAAAAACTATCTCCTGAACTTTACTGACTTCTAAAATTTCTCCACAGAGATGGATCCCTGTTTCCTTTAAATGAGCACATATCATTAGGAAAGTAGTCATTACTATTTAAACCTATTAGTTATTTGATTATTAGGAGAGTAGTGTAACTATTATTTTAACCTAAGCATCAGTTATTTGATTATAAGTTTTCTGAGTGGTTATCAGTTGACAGAATATGGAGATAGTCTGAGAAACATCTCAGAAGAAAAATGGGTGAGCAGGAGTTACCACTGCTAAGAGTGGGAGCAGAGAAGGAGGGAGAAAGAGGCATGTGAATGTCAAAGATGGAAAAAACACAGTTTTCTCACAGGTTACCTCTGCATGCATCTAATCAGGTCCGGTTTTCTCAGCCTCTCATTTCATTAGATTTCATTGTCTTCATCTTCCAAGGTAGAAAACATATAATTTATTAAATTAGAAATTTTGATTTCTTTAGAAAAGACATATCGGCCCAAAGATATTTATAAGAATGTTTTTGGCTGCTTTATTTGTAATAGCCCAACAGCAGGAAACGGCACCAATGTCCCTCACCTGTGGAATAGGTAAATAAATAGTGTTATATTCCTACTATACAATGAAAGGGAACAAAGCACTGATGCATATAACAATGTGGGTGAATCACGCAGAGGTACTGTTGAGTAAACAAAGTCAAACACAAATAGTACATTCCACATGACCTCATTTATATCAAGTTCAAAAGCAAATCGAACTAAGCTGTAGTGTTAGAGGCTGGAATAGTTGTTACCTTTATAGGGAGGGAGCATGAGGGAGCCTTCTGAGGTGCTGGAAATGTTCTATATCTGAAGATTTGGAATGTTACAAATCTTAAGTTATATCCATCTAAAAAATAGAAGAAATCTGAGAATGATCTCAAAATCTCAAATTTTATGCTCCCATCAGTTGAGAAAGACTCTGTGAGTGGGCTCTAGTGGACTGGAGTTTAGTGGCAGTGACAAGGAGAGATTGGTGTAAATACCGGTTTGTCTTTAGAAAGCTAGACAGTGAGACCCAAATGGACAGAAACCAGCCTTCATTTCTGTTTCTCACCCTAGAGCCTCACACAAAATGATGATGAATAAATGCACCCAGAGTTCGTCTATGTTTGCTAGTGAACTAAGTGTTTGATAAACCATGTCTTGTATGGATTCAAAGCAGTTCCTTCATCTTTTTCTATTAATTTACTTCCAAAGCTGGTTGAACACAGGAGCACAAATGGGGGAAATGATGAAAGACTAAAAGTTCATGCCAAGTGAATCTTGGATTTTTTTTTTCAGATAATTGATTTTTCAACTAATTGATTAGTCATAGTTGAAATTAGGGCAATTCTCTTTATTTTACTTCCAAACTATTTAGGGTCACTTGAGTAGGAAGCATGGTCATTAAGAGTAACTGCAAAACATGCCATCCAAGGAACAAAGATGTGTGGGTCATATATGATTCTATGGGAGTGGGAATGCTGAGGTTGAAAGTGGGACCTGAAAAATGAGTCCAGGTCTTCTCTAAAGTCCTGTACTCCAGTGAACTAGCTAATTTTTTATAATCAAATCACTGGCCATATTTTAAGTTGGACCATGCCAGAACTGCCTCACTAGTGTGACACAGCAGTGGGATATTGTTACTTAAAGCTGGCTTTCTTATTTGAATTGTTTTAGATCATCCCATAAATACTGTTACCTTCAACTGAGATCCTTGAACAATTCTCCGTTTCATTCTCCTTTATTGCACTGCTGGAAGATTCTAGTAGATGGTTTCATTCAGGGTACACATGCAATCTCTCTCCCCAGTGAAACAGAGTGACTGTTTTAGGCTTGTTGCCTGTCATCAAGTCTTAGGATGGATCAAGGGAAAAAAAACCCATAATCATGATGACATTCTGTAGAAATGCTTTGGGAATTCAGAAATGCAGCATGAAATTAACCCAAAGTGGAATTTGCCCTGAATTACTAGAAATTGAATGGCAGACCTTTTATAAAAATTCACTTTGGTACTTGTGATGACCACAGTTGGTCAAAAATTTTGGCTTTATTGATTCGACCTCTGAGTTTATTAAAGCATTCATGGTTAACAAAAATTATGTGTCTGAGCCAGTGGAGCTCACTTAAAAGAAAGACAGGAAGTAATAAGAGCAGCCGGTTTTCAAGGGCAGATCTCCATCTTAGAACCAGAGTTCCTCTGCTGGGAAAAAAATTGCAAACTGAGACACAGAACAGGGTATAATAATCTAAGAAGAAAGTTCCATGAACAACCTAGGAAGTCTAAGGACAAAATTGTTCAAGGGACTTTGCCAAAATTATATAGCGAGCTATTTAGAGAGGTAAGCCATGTCCATGATTGTAACTCTTTTATCTTCGTGTGAGTAGATGACATCCTTCTGCATTTATTGAGGCTAAATCAATAGCTTCAGTAAGGCTACAGCTTTCTCTTTCTCAGCCCTTTGTGGGAAGAAACCTTTCCATTTGTAGCATATTGCTCAGTGTATAGTAGAGGTAGGAGCTTAATACATGTTTATTTAATTGAATAGAAATGACTATATACTTCACTACAGTTTATAAGATTTTTTGCTTTTATAAATGATTACTAATTCCATCATTCCATGGAATCCTCCCTATTATCCAATACGGTTGTAAGACAAGTATCATTCTAGCCTCCAAGGCAGGATGTCATGGCTTACTGGGAAATAGAATGTGTAGTTCTGGATCTTAGAGTCTCTACTCTTTCTAGGCTCATGAGTGCTGAGAAACCAGGGTTCTGGGCCCATTTCCTCTACTGAGAAAGTTGCTTTCTTTTGGGCCTCAGTGTTTTCAGGGTAGTCAGATAGCACTTCTCAGAGGTGCTGGGCCTTGGAAACTGTTGGCTTTTCAGTACCTGAACAGAGTAGCACATAGAG
The DNA here is from genome assembly GCF_000951045.1 of Mandrillus leucophaeus. Taxonomy (NCBI): domain Eukaryota; kingdom Metazoa; phylum Chordata; class Mammalia; order Primates; family Cercopithecidae; genus Mandrillus; species Mandrillus leucophaeus. The sequence continues at coordinate 1,188,302 of NW_012102654.1, read as the reverse complement.
ACAGAGTGAAGATTATGCTAGGCAGAGAGAATGGCATAATACGAGTCATGAAAGTTAAATAGTATATCTGGACAGCAGTTCAAATTAGCTTTGGCAATAAAGTTCATTTAGGGGAATAATGGGAGGTAAGATTGGAAATGCCCTTTGAAATTATATTGCAGAGACAAATTCAACAATTATTTACTGAACACATACCTTAAGACCAGCATCATGGTAGGTGGTAAGGGTATTGTAGTAAATAAGGCAGGTGTCTACTCTTAAAGAGCTCACCCGTCAATAAAGAGAAAGCAAGTTTCTCATTACAAACAGCAATGTACACTTTCTTCATTAGGCATTGGGATACCTCTAACGGCAGAAAAATGATCCCACCAAAGTTGTGAGACGTTTCCTACCAAAGCTGTCTAGATTATTGCAGAGGACATGTAAGAGAGAAGTGGAAAAATCAGTTATTTATGACAATAAGAATAAACAGAAAGGACATGTGTCCAAAATATTATGCAAGAAAACAATGTGTTTGTTGCACCCAATGGATGCAGAGTTCAAAGCAGGGAAGAAGTCACAGGCAACTGAAGTTTCTTATCTTAGTGAGTAGGAGAGAGAATGTGACATCTAAATGTATACTTTTCATTAAGAAAACCTCCTAAGCGGAGGAGCGTGGGAGGAGAAAATGAGGTCAAGTTTAGAGTTGCTGTTGAGATGTTTGTGAGATAATACATTGTAATAGATCAGGAAGGCAGCTAGAAGCAGGAGAGGGGATGCACACCGCAAGGGGGCTTTGTCATCAGCATAGAAGTGATCTATGGAGTCCTAAGAATTGCCGGGATCACCAAAGAAGAAAAAAACGCATCAACAATCAGGTAGAAGGCTAAGTTGAAAAACTGTTCAAAATTATTATTCATTTCCACAGTGCATATAATGAAAAAAAAATCCAGCACTAGAAGATTAGTTGAATCAACTATGCTAAATACATACAATGGAATACTACACAGCTATAAAAAAGGATGAAGATCTTTACACATTGATAGGGAAAAGAGGACCAGGGTGTATTAAGTGGAAAAAGCAATATGTAGAAGTATATGTAGTATGCAATCTTTTGTGTAGGAAACATAAGTAAATAATATATAGACATACTTCTTATATTTTCATAAAACACTGGAAGAATAAAAAAGACACTAATTAAAAGGATTATGATGTAGGGATTGAAGGGGGATAGGGGAGATAAAGTCAAGGGTATAATACCTTAGAGTATAATTTGTTATATTGTTCTAATTTTTGAGCCACATAAATGTATTACCCTATTCAAAGTATGAACTTAGAAAAATAAGTGCAGAATGCATAGCCCTGTGTCTAGTATAAAGAGCTTGGGAACTGTGGCTCCGTTTCCAAAGAGGAGCAGGATGTGATGGTGGAGAGAGGGAGCCATATTGTGAGGCTTGGACCTTGCAAAGGAGGAGGGGAGCAGAATGTATAGGTGAGGAGATAAGGTGGTGGGTCCTGGCCTCTTTATTGTGTCTCTTGCTCAGTACTCCCCAATTCCTGTTTTCCACCCATGCCACCCTCTCCTGTTTTTTCCTGGACATTCTACGTAACTTCATAGTTTTCATCATGCTACATTCCCACCAAAAGAAACACCCTTCCCAATGTTTTCCATTATTCCAAATCTTCACTCATTCTTTTATTCAATAAACATCCAAGCACCTTTATGCACTAGATGCTATAATGAGACCTGAACGTGCCATGGTCCTCCCCACTTTGAAGGTTCACTGTCTATTAAGAGAGACAGACACTGAAATTAACAACGCAACATGATCTTCGAGAGCACTTAGACTCTCTGAGAGGTGACATTTACTCCAAATAATAAAAATTGACCAGTGGAGGGGTTCCTTCCAGTTCTCATACATTCTTTCTAACTTAATGGTGCCAATCATTTGTATTGCTTTGATTTCTTCAGTTAATATTTTTAGCCACCCATGTGCTTGTCACCCTTCTTGATTCTTGTACCTTCTTATTATTTAATTGCCAAAAGAAGCAGTCATGTGAAAATTGGTATGATCACCCTCATGACATTGATAAAGAAGGGGAGACTAGCAGAGCTCAGTGGCTTGCCCAGGGCCCAAAGCTAATTCCTTTTAGGAGGCTAAGCTTAATGGAAAGGGGTTAAATTTGTGATTCTTATGAAGGGTAATAATCACTTGCTGTGAAAAGTATTACAAGGCTTCTTTTTGTGTTGATTCTGCCTGATACAAGAAACTTGACAAGCCAAGAGTCACTGGAATTTTAGTAAGCCCGTTCAGTGAACACGTTTATTTTTATAGCACTTCCCCCCCGACATAAGTTTGACATTATTAACAGAGCCAAAGCCAAGCTACGCTGGCCCTTGGTAAAGACACAGCTTATCAGAGTTTGGGCCCAGCTCCCTCTAGGCAACTTCTCTCATTATCACATATGCCGGCCCCCTCCCCACCCACTCTGGGAAGCTGAGGGTTGTGGCTGGTTCTCCTTTTCTAGGATGTTCCATGAGGCCACTTCTAGCAGCGGCCACTGCGCTTGCTCTTCCTATTTCCTCCTTCCAGACATGTGGCAGCTTTATGTAATGACCAAACTCTTGATTGAGCCAGAGTAAAGAGACTTAGGGAGCAACCTGGGACTCTCTGGCGATACGAGAGGTTCCACTCTAACGAGAGGTTCCACTCTAAGCTATAGGCCATTTCATTTACTCCCCAGTGTGAGGGATGACATCTCCCCACTAATTAATGGCAACTCTCCTTAGTGATGAGTTACTATCTGGATTCCCACACCATCTGGAGAGGAGTCTGGACACTGGAGAGTTTCTATTTTTACCAGGCTCTGGCATTGCACTTACATTCCATTACAACTGAGCCAGAGGCCACAGAAAACTTGAATCATGCTTTCTTTTTTTCTTACCTAAGGCCACTATTAACAGGATAAAGGGCTTTTTGCACCCTGCTATCTGTTATACAATAAGAGAAGAGCAAAACAGAAGGCAGCTTTCAAAACAAAACAAAACAAACAAACAAACAAAAACTTTGGTGTAAACACCCAGCTTCTGGGGCCAGTTCCACCTTGTCTGAAGGAAGGCTGTAGGGAAGTGATTTTTCAGTTAGGAAGCTGCATGAATTGCAACCCAGTTAAAAAACAGGGCAGTGCTAATTCCCCATAATGGGTCATTCTTGGAGTAAGGGGAAAAGAGAGGCAGGACAGAATGGGAACGACCATTCGGGAGTTCAGTCATTACGTAAAGCTGCCACATTGGCCGCTGCTAGAAGTGGCTTCAGGGAGCCTCCTAGAAAGGGAGAACCAGCCACAACCCTCAGCTTTCCAGAGTGGGTGTAGAGGGGGCCAGCATCTGCAACAGAGAGAGAAGATGCTTAGGGGAAGGGGGGCCCAGGCTCTGATAAGCTATGTCTTTACCAAAGGCCAACATAGCTTGGCTTTGGCTCTGTTAATAATGTCAAACCTATGTCGGGGGGAAATGGTTAAAAATAAATGCGTTCAAGTAATGAGCTTACTAAAGTTCCAGTAACTCTTGGCTCATCAAGATTCTTGTACCAGGTAGAAGCAACACAAAAAAGAGAGCCTCGTAATACTTTTCACAGCAAGTAATTATTACCCACCAGTTCTGGAGCTGGGGTACCAGAGTTCAAATCCAGTCCCATCTCTTACTTGTTACATGGCCATGGGCAAGTTACTTAGCCTCTCATGCATGTTTCCTAATCTGTAATAACACTAATGTATTGGTATCCTCCTAGCATTTTTGGAAAATTAAATGAGCTAATAGATGGAAAGCGTTTCAAAAGCACTAGGCATAGGGTGGACATGCAGTAAGTATTCAGTCTTGTATTACCCAGAGTCTTGGTCTCTCTTCTCTAAGACAATGTGGCAGCGTAGTAGGCAAGCGATTTGCCTCATCTTTAAAGTAGGAATAATTCCCACCTTGTAGATCTAAACCAGGAAATATTAATTCAATGTTAATTTACTGTCTAGCTCAAAACACTCAAAATGTAAGAAATTACAATTAATAACCATAGTGAGGCAATAGGCGTAAATTGAGAGTGGACAAATAAGGAAGGTGACTTCAAGTGAAGAGCCAGGTAGGCAGAGGTGAGAGCCCCACTTTTGGTGGTCACAGTGGGACACAATCTAACCGACCTTTTAGGATTTGATTCCTAGCCTAGAATTAGCATGCAAATAATCAACAGCATTAGAAACAAAATTCGGAGCCATACGCTTTATCTCCAGAAATAATGTCTATGAAACCTGAGTGGTGTATGTTTGTGTGTGTGCATGCATAAGTGCATGTGTGTATGTGTGTGTGTATGTGAGAGAGAGAGAGACTGACTCCAAACCTTATTTTGATGCAAATTCTTCGTTACCCTGACTGATGAGCTATGAAATTATAATTTCAGGCTTATCTCTAACTTAAATTTGTGATTCTTATGAAAGGTAATAATCACTTGCTGTGAAAAGTATTACAAGGCTTCTTTTCGTGTTGATTCTACCTGATACAAGAAACTTGACAAGCCAAGAGTCACTAGAATTTTAGTAAGCCCGTTCAGTGAACACGTTTATTTTTATAGCACTTTCCCCCCGACATACGTTCGACATTATTAACAGAGCCAAAGCCAAGCTACGCTGGCCCTTGGTAAAGACACAGTTTATCAGAGTTTGTTATTAATAACAAACAATAAGAATAAATTAAATTTCTATCAGATATTATAATTACCATTATTTTTCACATACCATCTCATTTGATCTCTGACATAACCATCCTTGAAGCATCATATGTTCTTCCAATGAGACGCACAGAGGTTACTGGTGTTATTCTGGAATTAGACCCCAAACTTTTAGTTTAGAGTTTGATTTTTCACTTTATATGACCATTTGTTCATCAAATAGTGATATATGTCAGACAAGTCAGAGCACAACTCTGACACCCATGGAATCCATGGAGTTACAGATTCTGTCCCCAGGCAATTACTGATCTGTTTACCAGCACTGTAGATTACCTTGCAATTTCTAGATTCCTACATGAAGAAAAATCATGCAGTATGAATCTTTTTGGCTTCTTTCCTTTCACTCATGATAATGATTTTGAGATGCATGTCACATGTATCAATAGTCTATTCTTTTTTATTCTAGAGCAATAGGTATACTTTTTTATACTTTCACAAAGCAAACTGTTTCCGCTTTGTGGCTATTACAAATAAAGCCTCTTTGAACACTCATAGACAAGCCTGCCTGTGGATGTGTTTTCATGTCTCCTGGGTAAGCATTAAGGGGAGTAATGGGTCCTAAGATAGATACATGTTTAACTTTTCAAGAAACTCACGGCTTATTCTTGTAACCCCAACACTTCGGGAGGCCAAGGCAGGAGGATCACTTGACCCTTGAGTTCGAGACCAGCGTGGACAACATAGCAAGACCCCGACTCTCCAAAAACTTTAAAAATTAACCAAGTGTGGTGGCACACACCCGTAGTCTCAGCTACTTCGGATGCTGCAGTGGAAGGATCTCTTGAGCTATGATCTTGCCACTGCACTCCAACCTAAGCAACAGAGTGAAATCGTCTAAAACAAAAACGAAACTTCCAGAATATTCTTTTGCAGAGTGATTGTAGTAGGTATGTGGTAGTATCTCCTTATGCTTTTAATTTGCATGTCCCTGATGACTGATGATGCTGAGCCTCCTTTCCTGTGCTCATCAGCTATTTGTATATCTTTTTATGTCAAGTGTCTATTCTCATCTTTTATCTATTTTTAATTGGATTTTTAAAATTATTGAGTTTAGCATCTCTGCATATATTCTAGATACAAGTACTTTGTTAGATATTTATATTGTCTGTATTGTCTCGTAGGCTGTGTTTTGTCTATTTTCTTAATGCTATCTTTCGATGAGCAGAAGTTTGCATTTTTATCAAGCTTATTTATCTGCTTTTACATTTATCACTTTCCAAGTCTTATCCAGGAAATATTGCACTACTCTAGGATCACAAAGGTATTGTTCAATGTTTTCTTCTTAAAGCTTTATAGGTTTAGCTTTTTTTTTTTTTTTTTTTTTTTTTAGCCGGAATCTCGCTCTGTCTCCCAGGCTGGAGTGCAGTGGCGTGATCTCGGCTCACTGCAAGCTCTACCTCCCAGGTTCACGCCATTCTCCTGCCTCAGCCTCCTGAGTAGCTGGGACTACAGGTGCCCGCCACCATGCCTGGCTAATTTATTTTTGTATTTTTAGTAGAGACGGAGTTTCACTGTGTTAGCCAGGATGGTCTCGATCTTCTGACCTCATGATCCGCCTGCCTCGGCCTCCCAAAGTGCTGGGATTACAGGCGTGAGAAACTGTGCCCGGCCAGGTTTAGCTTTTATGTTTATGTTCAGACTCCATACAAACTAATTTTTGTGCATAGTATAGGTATAATTTGAAAGTCATCTTTTCTCATTTTTAATTTTTATGGATACCTAGTAGGATATATTTATGGAGTACATTACATATTTTGATACAGTCATATACTGTGTAATAATCATATCAGAATAAATGGGGTTTTCTTCACCTCAATCATTCATCATTTCTTGTTTTACAAACATTCCAATTGTACTCCCTCAGTTATTCCATAATATACAACAAATTATTGCTTACTGTAGTCACTCTGTTATGCTATCAAATACTAGATAATATTCTTCATATCTAACTATATTTTTAGATTAACCATCCCCATTCCCCACCTTCGCCCTCCCACTACCCTTCCCAGTCACTGGTAACCATCATTCTACTCTGTCTCCACAGGTCCAATTGTTTTAATTTTGTGCTTCCCAAAATAAGTGAGAACATGTGAAGTTTGTCTTTCCTTGCCTGGCTTATTTCACTTAACAAAATGTCCTCCAGTTCCATCCATGTTGTTGCAAATGGCAGGACCTCATTCTTTCTTATGGCTGAATAGTACCCCATTGTGTATATTTACCACATTTGTATTATTTATTCAGCTGTTGATGGATACTTAGGTTGCTTTCAAATCTTGGCTATTGTGAATAGTGTTGCCAAAAACATGGGAATGCAGATGTCTCCTCAATATATTGATTTCCTTTCTTTTAGGTATATACCTAGCAGTAGGATTGCTAGATCACATGGTAGCTGTATTTTTCGTTTTTTGAGGAGCCCCCATTCTGTTCTCCATAGTGGTTGTAGTAATTCACACTCCCACCAACAGTGTATGAGGGTGCCCTTTTCTCCACATCCTCATCAGCATTTGTCATTGCCTGTCTTTTGAATAAAAGCCATTTTTACTGGGGTGAGACATCTCATTGAAGTTTTGATTTGCATTTCTCTGATGATGAATAATGTTGATCACATTTTCATATGCCTGTTTACCATTTGTATGTCTTCTTTTGAGAAATGTCTATTCATATCTTTCATCCATTTTTAATCAGATTATTGTATGTTTTCTTAATGAGTTGTTTGAGCTCCTTATATACTTTGGTTATTAGTTTCTTTTTAGATGGATAATTTGCACATATTTTCTCGCATTCTGTGGATTGTCTCTTCACTTTGTAGATTGTTTCCTTTGCTGTGCAAAAGCTTGTTAACTTGATGTGATCCCATTTGTCCGTTTCTGCTTTGGTTGCCTGTGCTTTGGGATATTACTCAATAAATGTATGCCAGTCCAGTATCCTGAAGAGTTTCTCCGATGCTTTGTTTTAGTAGTTTCATAGTTTCCGGTCTTAGATTTCAGTCTTTAATCAATTTTGATTTGATTTTTGTATATTGCGAGAGATAGGGGTCTGGTTTCATTCTTCTGCATATGGATATCTGGTTTTCCCAGCACCATTCACTGAAGAGACTGTTCTTTCCCCAGTGTATATTCATGGCACCTTTGTCAAAAATGAGTTCACTGTAGATGTATGAATTTATTTCTGGGTTCTTTATTCAGTTATATTTGTCTGTATGTCTGTTTTTATGCCAGTACCATGTTATTATGGTTACCATAGCTCTGAAGTATAATTTGAAGTCAGGTAGTGTGATTCCTCCAGTTTTGATCTTTTTGCTCTGGATACCTTTGGCTATTCTGGGACTTTTCTGGTTCCATATAAATTTAAGATTATTTATTTTATTTCTATGAAGAACTTCATTGTTATTTTGATAGGGATTGCACTGAATCTGTAGATTGCTTTGTGTTGTATGAACATTTTAATAGTATTGATTCTTCCAATCTATGAACATACAATATCTCCATTTTTTGTATGTCTTCTTCAATTTCTTTCATCAGTATTTTATAGTTTTCATTGTAGAAATCTTTCACTTCTTTGGTTAAGTTTATTCCTAGGTATTTTATTTTATTTGTAGCTATTATAAATAGAATTACTTTTGAAATATCTTTTTCAAACTGTTTGCTGTTGGCATTTAGAAATGCTGCTGATTTTTGTATCCTGCAATTTTACTGAATTTTTTAATCAGTACTTTTAACTTTTCAGTGTAGTCTTTAGATTTTTTCAAACATAAGATTATATCATCTGCAAACAACGATAATTTGACTTCTTCCTTTCCAAGTTGGATTCCTTTACTTTCTTTCTCTTGTCTAATTGCTCTAGTTAGGACTCCCAGTACCATGTTAACTAACAGCAGTGAAAGTGAACATCATTGTCTTGTTCTAGAACTTAGAGGAAAGGCTTTCACTTTTTCCAATTCAGTATAATATTAGCTGTGGGTCTGTCATAGATGGCTTTTGTTGTGTTGGAATATTTCTATACCCAATTTTTTGAGGCTTTTTATCACGAAGGGATGTTAATTTTATCAAATGCTTTTTCAAAAACAATTGAAATGATCATACAGTTTTTGTACTTCATTCTATTGATATGCTGTATCACACTGATTGATATGCATATGTTGAACCATCCTTGCATCCCTAGAATGAATCTCACTTGGTCATGATGAATAATCTTTTTAATATGTTGTTGAATTTGCTTTACAAGTGTTTTGTTGAGGATTTTTGCATCAATGTTCGTCAGAGATACTATCCCGTAATTTTGTTTTGGGGTTTTTTATGTCTCTTTTTTGATGATTTTTCATGTGTTTTGGTGGCAAGGTAATACTGGCCACATATAATGAGTATTTGGAAGTATTCCCTCTTCTTCTATTTGTTGAAATAGATTGAATAGGATAGGTATTAGTTCTTCTTTGAATATTTGGTAGAATTCAGCAATAAAACCATTAATTGGGTTCCAGGATTTTCTTTGCTAGGAAACTTTTTATTATGGCTTTAATATTATTACTTGTCTTTGGTCTATTCAGATTTTGGATTTCTTCTTGATTCAGTCTCGGTAGGTTGTACGTGTCTAGGAATATATTCATTTCTTCTAGGTTCAAGGATGATCTTTTTTGCATATAGACATTCAGTTACTCTTACACCATTTGTTGAAAAGACTTTCCGCCACTGAGCTACTTTCTTCCATTGAACTACTTTTATACCGTTTTTGAAAAATCATTCTTCATGTCTTGGCCTGTTCCTAGAGTTTCTGTTCTCTTCTATTCATCTATTGGTCTGTCCTTACGCTAATGTAATATTGTTTTGATGATGATCATTTTTTCTCTTGTTTTTTCAGACAGAGTCTCACTCTGTAACCCAGGCTGGGGTGCAGTGGCATGATCTCAGCTCACTGCAACCTCTGCCTCCTAGGTGCAAGCGATTCTCATGCCTCAGCCTCCCAAGTAGCTGGAATTACAGGCATGTGCCACCATGCCTGGCAATTTTTGTATTTTTAGTAGAGACAGGGTTTCACCATGATGACCAGGTTGGTCTCGAACTCCTGACCTCAAGTGATCCACCCTCCTTGGCCTCCCACAGTGCTCGGATTACAGGCATGAGTTACCATGCCCAGCAGATGATAATCTTTTTATTACATCATGAAGTCAAGTAACATAACTCCTCCAACTTTATTTTTCTCCACACTGAATTGGCAATTCTAGATTATTTGCATTTCCATGTAAATTGATTTATTCAAATGTTCTTTCTTCTTAAATCACTTTTGAAAATTTGTGTACTTCAAGGAATTTCTTCAATTCATTTAGTTTGTTTAATTTATTGGCATACAGTCTAAAATATTCACTTATTGTCCCTGAGAGCTGGAAACTCAACAGAGACTCCAGAGGTCACACATGACACATTGAAGGTGAAACAAGCTACAGTAGAGAGCTTGTTCTGTAATCTGGGCTCAGCTGGACCCCAGAAAAGTATATCTTAGAGCAGCATTGCTCTAGCCTTAAAAGTAATGGCAAAGCTTAAGGCCATGCCTCAAAGAACCAAACGAACCCACCTACTGGTGTTGTTGCAGGCAATTACTCTATGCTTGCACTGGGTATATTTGACCATAGATTCAAATGTTTGGCCGTAGTTTCACTGAGACCCAGCACATAGATTCACTGGAAGTCACTGCACAGCTCTCTCCTCTGTGGCACCCTGCCTTGCAAATTTCACCCATCTCAGTTTCCCTGGGCGACAACCTCTGTTTTCTCCACCCAGAGATCAGTTTCATTAGGCCCAACTTCTCTGTGCCACAATTTAGAAAATGCCCTGAAGGAGAAAGACAGAGTAACATTGAGCTCATCTCATGTGTTCACTTCTCCAGAGGATCAAAATCCTAAATGCTTAAAAACAAGGACTTCATATATTGTAATCAATTATATCTCTTTTTTTTTTTTACAGCAGAAGAGTATATCATACCCATTACTGTGTCATAACTGGACACCACTAGTGAAATTTTGAACAACTACATACATTAAATAAACAAATGCAATCTTGACAACATCCAGGGCTTTCTTTAGCTTCTTAAATTCAACATCCATTATTGAAACTTGCCAGATAGAATGCACCATGTAAGGGATTGTTGGAAATCAAATGGGAATAAAGCAAACTACCTGTTCTGCAAGATCTCCCTGGGCAGAGAGAGAAAAAAGAAAGAAATGTAACAAACTGTCATATACCAGAGGTGTTGGTAATACTATAGGAGGAAAATTGCAGTACTCGTGGGAGCACAAGGAGAGTGTTTAATTTTGGCATGGGGATGGTGATAGGTGAGTGGTGTTTTAAACTGTTTCTTATAGAAATAATCTTATTTGGGTATTTAATAATGGTAACCTACGTAACTCCCAAAATCCTCTTTTTGTGAACTTTAGTATATTCGCTAAACTTTGTGTCTTTTTTACAGGCAGTTACCATTCTAATTCTGTTTTTCATTAGACTCCAGATAGTCAAATGACTTGGCTTCCCATGCACATGCATTAAATGAACATCAAGATACTGAATTATTACCTCTGTCTGGAGAAATAATTTGGGAATAAAAATATGTCCTTTGAACAAAAGTAAATGAGAATAAGCAGGAAGTAGGTGAGAGCTGACAGAGTTTATGACTCGTGTAAGCAAAGGAATAAGTATATTCAGATCTGCTTAACATATTGAGTCCTTTTGAGAAAGCATTCTTTCTTTGTGGGTTAAAAAAGCCATGCTTTTCTGAGTGAGATTTAGAACCTCGCCCATCTAATTCTCTGAAAGAGCAAATCACTTGGAACATCACTAGAAGTTATCAAGACTAGTCAGGTGCAATGGCTTACACTTGTAATCCCAGCACTTTGGCAGGCTGAGGTGGTAGGATCACTTGAGGTCAGGAGTTCAAGATCAGCCTTGCCAACATGGTGAAACCCTGTCTCTACTAAAAATACAAAAAGTAGCCAGGTGTGGTGGCAAGCACCTGTAATCCCAGCTATGCAGGAGGCTGAGGCAGGAGAATCAATTGAGCCTGGAAGGCAGAGGTTGCAGTGAGCAGAGATGGTGCCACTGAACTTCAGCCTGGGCAACAAGTGAAATTCCATCTCAAAAAAAAAAAAAAAAAGAAAAGAAAAAAAAGACTAACTTATTTGTCGATGCAGATGACAATTTGTATCTGAATCAAACCGATCTCTACCTTGACCACCTGAAGACACCTTGTGTCCTACTTCATGTTTAGGACCTTGGACATTGGGAGTGCTTAACGATTATTTATTGATGTAAACACCATGTCATGATCACTTTTCCTTTGAAATTCCTCTTGAATCCCTCTTCTCCATAGCCTCAATAAACACTCAAATGTAGTAATTCCCAGACCTGTTGGTCTCAGGATCCCTCTACACTCTTAAAATTATGTAGGACTTTAAAGAGTTTTTGTGTATGTTGACTTCGTTGATATTTACCAAATTCAACATTAAAACTGAGAAATGTAAAAAATATTTATTAATTTCTTTAAAATAACAATAATAGGTCAGGCATGATGGCTCACACCTGTAATCTCAGCACTTTGGGAAGCCAAGGCTGGCGGATCACTTGAGCTCAGAAGTTTGTGCCCAGCCTGGGCAACAATGAGACCCTATCTTCACAAAAAAAATCAAAAAATTAGCCAGTCATGATGGCTTATGACTGTAGTCCCAGCTATTCAGGAGGCTAAGGCAGGAGGACTGCTTGGGCCCAGGAGTTGAAGGCTGCAGTGAGCTGTGATCGCACCACTGCACTCCAGCCTGGGCGACAGAGCAAGACCCTGTTTCAAAAATAAATAAAATAAAATAAAAATAACAAACCCATTACATATTAACATAACTAACATACTTTTGTGAAAACAAACTGCATTTTCCAAATTTTAAAAAGTCAGAGGGATGATATTGTTTTACATTTTTGCAAGTGTCTTTGATTTCTGGCTATTAATGATAGCTAGATCCTCATATCTGCCCTTCATTTAATCTGTTACAATAACACACATCATTTCATCTCTGGAACATTTCACTCCACTTTCATAACAGAATGATAATGGCAAAGGCAAATACTGCCTTAGTATCGTTGTGAACATATTGTTCACTTTGCAGACCCTTTGGAGGAGAACATTGAGAGAACTGATGCTCTAATATGAATCCCTTCATTTCACTCTCGTTTCTAGTCTCATCTCTATAAAAATTTGCTCAGTGAGGGAATAAACCTCTCCAATATGTCCTGAACATATCTGCCTTTTAAAATGAAGCCATGTGCAAGAGCTTCCTGTGATCACACATTACAGAGGTTGCCTGATAATCCTGGTATCAAATCTACCTGCCTGTGCCCGATTTCAGGGGCATCCCTTCATCTTGTACCCGCCTTTCGAAATTAATCATCTCTCTATCCACATTCACTCTGACCCTCCTTTAGCATCATTCCCCTTCATTTAAAATACCCTCCGCTTCAGTGTCTCACATGTCCCCATGGTGTCTGTTTTCTGTGGCCACGTGTAGGATACATTTGTCCTTGAATCTTTGCTCCGTGTCTTCGCACATTGTAGGCTGTGAATTACTGTAGGATTTCTACCAGTCTTGGTTCATAATGAATCCAGAAGGTTGGGAACAAAATCCCACCTCTTTGCGTCCTTCACAGCCCTGAATGCATTTGGCTTTCAAGCAGGATGAATTACAAAGCAAACTTATTTAAGAAAGCTATTAAAAACCAGCTTGGAAATGCAGATGAAGGTAACAAAATATTGTAGGTAATCAGTGAGTTATTTTTGAGTTATGTGCTTTTATTCTTCTTTAATATTTTAAGTATTTATTATAGATATTATCAAATGTGTACAAAAGTGGAGAAAATCACATAATGAAACTGATGTACTTATCACCCAATTTTAATAATTGTAAACTAATTCATAGGCAGTTTTATTTTATTCAGATTTCTCACTCTACTCAGGTTCTTTGGAAGCAAATTCTAGACAGCATGTCATTTCACCTGCAAATATTTTACTATTTACCTCTAAATATTACTCTTTTTTTGAAAAGTATAACAATAATACTATTATATCTAAACAAAAGCTGACAATAATTTTATATTATCAAATATCTTCAATTTTCTTAGTACACTTTTAGAACTTTTTTATTTGAATTGAGATCCAAATCAGGTCCATATAGTATGAATAGTTTATATGTCTAAATTTGTTTCCTGTACAAGTTCTCCCTTATCTTTTCTTTTTCTTGGAATTCCGATTTAGTTTTCCTTTGAATAAACAATTTTCCATAGTCTGAATTTTGCTGACTTCATCACAGTGGTGTCATTTAATATATTCTCCTCCTTATAGTTCCTAGAAGTTGGTTATTGGACTTAGAAGGATTTATCACTTTGTCTGTTTATTTGTGGTAAAACTAATGCTTGGATGGTATACACTTCCATCAGGAGGTACGTCATGTTTTATTGTTTTTTCAAAATATTACTAATTATAGTAATTGCCTATATTTTATTAATTTATTTTATTTATTAGGGTTTCAAAATGGTGACATTCTATCATTCCACGTTAATTTATTAGTTGGAAAACACATAGAAAGAGCAACTTCCGCTCATCAACCATTTGATTAACTGAGGTATAGATTTTACAAGAAAGGTGGGATATACGCCTGTTTCTTTACTTATCAATTTTCAAAATAATAAGGCAGTTATTAGTTTCCTTCAAAGGTAATAAAAGAAGGTTTATTTTCCCCCAGCATCACTGAGAGCTTACTAATTGAAACACATTATTAATCCTTGCAGAAATTTTTAATCCTTTGTGAATCCTTATCGAGTCTCACATTGTCTCATCATTGGCCAACGGTTGTTTATTTAAGTTAGTCGAGTTCTTTTGACACGATGCTGCAGTCTCTTGTGGCTACCTGACCTGTAGCAGTAAGTCTGTTCTTGTATATTTCCTGCCCAGACTTGGAATCAGCCGTTTCTCCAGGAAGTCTTGGTCTTTTTAGTAGGAGATGGTGTTTGAAGGACACAATCTAATGGAATATTCATTGCAACTGCACTGATCATTGCTTCTAGGTTTTTTTAGAATTCAAAGTTAGGAAAAAAGATTTTTTAAAATACACCATTTGTTTTCCAGGTAACAAATTATTATAGTACACAGGATACAAATCTTAATAAGTTGCCTTTTCCATTATTTATATCTTCTTTCTTTTCTTCTCTCGTTACATTGACTTACTCCTCTAGAACATCGTTCATGAATTATAATTTTAAACATCTATTTCTTGTTCATAATAATATTCTTAATAATCAAAGGACAGAAGAAACACTTTTGTTCTTAATTCCCTTTAAAGTAAGAGATAAATTCTACCTTAGATGTTAGCTAACTAGAGCTCATAGGTCAAATCCAACCTGCCTCCTTTTTTTGGTATGGCCACATGAATTAAATACAATTTTTTCATTTTTAAATAATTTTT
This sequence comes from Mandrillus leucophaeus, assembly GCF_000951045.1. Lineage (NCBI taxonomy): Eukaryota > Metazoa > Chordata > Mammalia > Primates > Cercopithecidae > Mandrillus > Mandrillus leucophaeus. The sequence continues at coordinate 1,173,062 of NW_012102654.1, read as the reverse complement.
AACAATCAAACAAAGAATTTATTTTGTGACACAGGAAAATTATATGAAATTCAAATTTTAGTGTTCACAAATAAAGTTTTGTTAAAACACAGTCACACACATTCATTTACCTAATGACTATTGTTGCATTCAAGCTACAATGGCAGAGCTGAATAATAGAAACAGAGACCATACAGCTAGCAAAGCCTAAAATATTTACTATCTGGCCCTGTATCCCAAAATTCATGCAAGATTCATGAACCACAATTCTGAGGCCAGAAGAACCACACAGACTATCTATTACCAGATAGCAGGCTTCTTTCCTTCTAAATTTCACTTTTTCTCTTAATTCATTCTAACAACAATGAAGAGACAGATAAAGTTGCATGAAGATGATGCAGAATCTACTGGTATATCACTGAATAGAAAAAGAGCCACCTCAGGTAACAACTTTAATCCTTGAAATGAAAGTGTTCCCTTCCTGTTAATTATTCCATTATTCCCTAATGTTTTTAATAATAAAACTCCAAAAGTTTGCCAGTTCCTGTCCTACTTGATCATGGTTTGTTTTTACTTCATAGACTGGTAGATATAATTGACAACTTTTACTGTATTTCAACTTCATTTCTAAATGATACAGGTCTGTGGAATTGTTTGTTTTGTGGTGACAGTGGGTTGTTCATATTTATTTTTTATTTGTTTTCTTTTGATTTGGCTCTGTTTCTCAGTTTTGAGATCAAGATTATGCTAGCTTTGAAAGTGAAATTAGGAAGCATTTTTACAGACTTAAAGACTGTGAAAATACTTACATAGCATGAATATAAACTATTTGGATCCAACAGTTTCTAAGGAGAAGTTTTGTCAGTTTTTGTGTCCTCTATAATGATTATAGTTTTCATATATTATCTCTCCTTGAATAAAATTTGACAAATATCTTCAAATTTATCAAAATTCTTCATATTATCTGCATACGGTTTTTTACTTGAACTGCTTTCACTTTTTTCAGCTTCTGAAAATAAATTATTTCTCATTACTGATGGACAACTATGCTTTTCCTCTTACTTTCTGGTCAGGAGGATTGCCAGAGGCGTTTCCAGTTTAAAGTCTTTTCAATGAATCAGCTTAAATGTACTAATTAATTCTAAAGATTTTCTGTTTTTTAATTCATTAATTTTTGCTTCCTTTGTTTTAATTTGTAGTTCTTTTCCAACTTATTTACTCTAATGCCCCAATGAAGCTATTTGTGTCTTTTTTGTTTAAATATAACCATCTAAGACTTCACAGAGGAGAATAACTTTGGCTTCTTGCACGAAGCTCTCATTTTCAGTATTTTCTAAGTTGTCATTCTAGTTTTGATTTACTCTTGAACTGAAAACTTGATATATATTTTGTTGTCTGTATCTTAGTCATCTACTTCAAGCAAAATTCTATCAATTTTTAAGCATTTTAAAAACATACATACATACACCTTCATATTTGCTATCTCTTGGTACATAAAATTTAATAGATATGGCTCTATTGGTAAGCATGACTTTTATCAACCTAAAATAATCCTGTCTATTCCATGAAATGCTTTATGTTATGGAGTCTGCTTTGTTTAATGCTAATATTACTGTCTCCGTTTTTTTTTTTAACCTAGGTTTAGTATATATTTCCAAGCCATGTTATTTTTGTAACCATGTCTTTTATGTCTGTCATAAACAGTATATATTCCATTTTTTTCTTAACTCAGTGTGAGAGGCTTTAATTTTTAATACAGTGCTTTAATCCATTTACATTTATTTTTATAATTCACATATTGGAACATGTTCATACTTTAGTCATGAAAGGGTGAGCATGGATGTACTAAAAATATAAGCAAGAGTTAATGATTGGTTACAAACTCATTATTTTAATTGTGTATGTTATATAGTGGTAATAACAATAATCACCAATGTATATGACCTTACTATGTGCCAGACACTGATCTATATATTCCTCTCTATATTAATTCATTTGATGCTTACAAAGTAAACATTTACTACATAAAGAACCTAAGGCAAAGGGGGAGTGAGAAAGTACTGAGTTAAATGTCTATCTTTTTAGTAGCTCTTTGTGAAATATTGTGATGGAACTTACAGGTCTTCTTTGTGCTACTAAGAGAGTGTCCTTCCAGTCTATATGCATTTAAATGATTTTATCCAGAATTGGTGATGAATTCTACTTAACGTCTTTGTCCATCTATCAAATTAATCATGTATTCTTCTTTTCTACCTGTTTTCTTACTTGGCAAGGATATATTTAAAAGTCTAATACAAATATTGATAAATACAAAAAATGAGAAAAGATGATTAACCAATGAAAAAAATGGACAGAGGTAATTAACAAAAGCAGAAATACAAATAACTAATAAAACATAAAAATATATCATATTTTACCTATCAAACTGGCAAAGAGCAAATAAATACATACTACTGCTGAAGGTGGAATAGGAGACATCCTCTGTACATTGCAATGATTAAAGCAAGATTCAAAAGCACACTTGGGTTCCAATCCTGATGGCTGTTTTTTAGCTGTCCTTTCATGTGGGCATTTATTCATTAGCCAGCAAGCATGTATTGTGTTCCTACTGTTTACCAGGCCCTGTTCTAGTGCTCCTTGTCCTTAGGGAAATTACTTTTCGTAAGTGAAACAGACAGTTTTTAAATGTTTCAGAAAAAGACAAGAGCCATTAAAGAAATACAGTGGGCTGATGTGATAGGGAGGCTGGTGTTAGGGATATTGGGAAGTAGGGACAGAAGTATCCTTTAGATTACATGTTTAGAAAATGCATTTTTGTGGCACCCAGCCTCACTGAACAGCCTCTGAGCTGTGACATAAAAGAGAAAGGTCTAGACCTGCAAACCCAAGGGAAGAACATCTCAGGAAGAGGGAACATGAATGAATACAAAAGCTTTGTTAGGAAAATCTGGGCAGTTTAAGAAGTAAAAAGCATTTTGGCATGACTGTTAAATGTTTTCTTACAAAATGGCAGAGGCCAGGTCAGGCAGACCCTTTTAGTCTTTGGCAAGGTTATCTTTCTTAGCACCTATGCAGATAAAACCTGCCTGTATAAAACAGGCTTCGTGGCACCCAACCTCACTGAACACATGGGAAAATTAGATTAACTGCTGCATGTGAAGCTCTAGGAGTTTAGCACCTAGTGGGCACTCATAATTTACTGCCATCATCATCACCATACTGTCATTACTTTTCAATGCTGGACAAGTATAAGTAGGTATATTCTCTCCAGAGAGCAATTTGGCAATATGGATCAAAAACCTTACAAAATTTGTATTATATGACCCAGAATTCTTTCTCTAGAAATGTAACTTAAGAAAATACTCCAAATCTATCCACACAAATATTTATTTCATAGTTATTTATAATAGAGGAAACTGGAAAGAACCAAAATATTCAAATTAGCAGAAGTAGATAAATTTTGTTATATTCACGCGATGAAACACTAAGATGCCATGAAAAATTGTGTTCTGTAATGAAAATAAAATAGCAAAATGTTCATGACATATTACATAAATGCTGGTCACAAAAGCATGTGCTCTAAATACAATCATAGTTGTTTAAAATCTGTTCTTATTTCTAGATTGTAGCATCATGGTTGAGTTTTGTATATTGTGTGTGTGTACACGTGCACCTATATGTGCATGGGAGGCATACCAATTGTGGATATCACAGATTTTACAAATTTGGCATATATTAATTTTGTATCTTAAAAAGCACAATAATTTTTAAACATAGTTGCTATGACCTTCTTCAAACTGTTTTGGTGCCTGAATATAAATCAAACTTATTCCAAAAAGAAAGTCACTATAATTTCTATGTTAGGAAGTTTTTAACAATTTATTTTTATTTTATTTCTTTAATTGACACAAAATAACCATACATACTATGTTTATGGGGCACACAGTGATGTTTTGATATATACAATGTATAGTGGTCAAATTAGAGTGATTAACATATCCATCAGTTCAAACATTTATAAGATAATTTCTTTGTGTTGGGAACATTCAAACTCCTCTCTTCTAGCCATAAATATATCATAACTTTTTAACTATAGTCATCTTATAGTGCTATAGAACACTAGAACTTATTCCTCCTATCTGGCTGTAATTTTGTATCCTTTACCCAATCTCTACCTATCCCCCTTCCACGATTCTTCCCAGCCTTCAGTAGCCACTATTCTAATCTCTGCTTCTATGAGATCAACCTTTTTTAGCTTCTACATATGAGTGAGAACATGTGGTATTTATCTTTCTGTTCCTGGCTTATTTCACTTAACACAGTATCCTCCAGGCTCATCCATCTTGCCACAAATGAGAGAATTTCATTCTTTTTAAGGGTTGAGTAGTATTCTATTGTGTATATATACCACTCTTCTGTTATCCATTCATCTGTTAATAAATACTTAGGTTGATTCCATATCTTGGCTATCTTGAATAACATTGCAATAAACACAGAAGTACAGAGATCCCTTAAAGATACTGATTTCCTTTCCTTTGGCTATATACCCAATAGCTGGATTGCTGGATTGTGGTAGTTCTACTTGTATTTGGTTTTTTGAGGAACCACCATACTGTTCTTTATAATGGCTGTACTAGTTTACATTCCCACCAACAGTGTATAATAGTTCCCTTTTCTTCACATCCTCACCAGCATTTGTCATGTTTTTTGTTTTTGACAGTAAACATTCTTACTGGGGTAAGAAGATATCTCATTGTGGTTTGGATTTGCATATAGCTGATGATTTGTGATATTTTTATGTATTTGTTAGCCATTTGTATGTCTTCTTTTGAGAAATATCTGTTCAGATTATTTGTCCTTTTTAAGTGGATTATCACATTTTTCACCATTTAATAGTTTAAGTTCCTTTTATATTCTGGATATTAATCCCTTGTCAGACGCATAGTTTATTTCCTTTGCTGTGCATAAGGTTTTTAGTTTGATATAATCCCATTGACCTATTTTTGCTTTTGTGGCCTGTGCTTTTGAGGTCTTGTTTATTAAATTTCTCCCAGACCGATGTCCTGATGCATTTCCCTTACATTTTCTTCTAGTATATTTATAGTTTTGGGTCTTACATTTAAGTTTTTAAACCACTTTGGTGAATTTTTGTATAAGGTGAGAAATAACAGTTTAGTTTCATTCTTCTGCATATGGATATCCAATTTTCCCAACACCATGTATCAAAAAGACTATCCCTGCCCCACTGTATGTACTTGGTACTTTTGTTGAAAATCAGTTAGCTGCAAATGCATGGATTGATTTCTGGATTCTGTATCCTATTCCATTGGTCTATGTGTCTATTTTTATATCAGTATCGTGCTGTTTTGATTACTATAGCTTCACAATATATTTTGAAGCCATGTAGTGTGGTGCCTCTAGCTTTGTACTTTTCATTCAGGATTGCTTTGGCTATTTGGGGTCTTTTGTGGTTCCATAGAAATTTTACCCTTTTTAAAAACAATTTAGGGGAACATCACACCTGGGGGCCTGTCAGGGGTGGGGGAAAGGGGAAGGGGGACATTAAGACATATGTCTAATACATGTGGGGCTTGGAACCTGGATGATGTGTTGGTGCATGCAGCAGGCCACCATGGCACATGTATACCTATGTAACAAACGTGCATGTTCAGCATATGCATCCCAGAACTTAAAGTAAAATTTAAAAAATAAATATTTTAACCATCACAAAAACAATTTCTTAATAATCAATTCAAATTGCTTTGTTTTGTTGTCTAAATCAGGATCCTAGTTTGCCAGTGAAAATTTAGCAATAAGCACATAGCACTACACAGCAGTAGAGAAACCAGGCATTGGGTTGTAGCACGTTCAGTGTTAGGGGGTACAGGACTGGGTCTGGAGCCAGGCAAGCATGTGTTTGAACCCAGCTTCACTCTTACTGGCTGATTGTTTTATGGCAAGTTGTTAAACTCCCCAAGTCTCATTTTCCTCGTTTGTAAAATGGGGATAAACAATGCATACCTTACAGGGTTGAGATGAGGTGATGAGGTGGTGCATGAAAAGTACTTAGCACATTGCTGGACAGTTGAAATTACTGATAAATTACATCTACTGCTATAGTTAACATTACTAGTGCCACCATCATCAACCTCATGGTGCTCGGAAGAACTCTCCACATGGGTTATGAGATCATGAAACTTAAAAACTTCTCAAACTCTTTTTCAAAAATTATGCCTAATTTCTAGGAGGCTTTTTCTTTAAAAGTGACAAAATAAGAAACAAAGTGCCAGATGTGATAGAAAGCCCAGGTGTTAATGAGGAAGAAATTCCAGCAAGAAATCCAATGTAATAACCATGGGGCCTTAGCTCTAGAGTAGACTCAGCGTAACTTGTAGAAACACACCTATTATTTACCTAATTAGATTCAACTTAGTCTTGAAAAACATCCCAAATAAATAAAATTATAGCTTACCTTTCTGTAGCCACAATTAGGTAGTACCAGACAACAGGCTGTGCAAGAAATGCGAGCACAGTGTTTCTCCCCAAAACTCTGAATTAGAGAAATTCTCTGGAAATACTTGGGGATTCTCAGAGCAGCTGACAGGTGTGACATCTCGGTAACCATTGGGTAAACCAGAACCACACATCCAGGGGCATCTCTGCAGGAAGATGCTCTCAATGTCCGGTTTCTGATCTTGGAAATTATTCCCAAGTGTTAGAAAAAAATAGACAAGATGAGCACTAATGACTGAGCAGATACCCTGAAAGTAGATGCAGAGCTGCTACATGCAGAGGAAGGAAACTGATGATAGCTCTGGGATAGCAAATGAGCAAATGCTTACAGCCAGACACTGCACTTATGTGTGCCAGGAAACTGAGGCACAGAAAAGGGAACAATCTTGCCCTCATCCCTGAACTATCAAGTGAGCTATCAGGATTTCCTCCCTGGGGAATAAGTACTAAGCACTAAGAAGTCCGTGTCAGGCATTGATATTTTTATACAGCACACGAGATGGTAACTACTTCTGTCATCATCTCTCCTTCACTCTTCCCTTCTCTCCATATCCAAGAACTACAGATGACAGTTCTTTTAGTCCTATACTTTCACTCCGATTTTGTCATAAATAACAGATCATACTTTCTGACCAGTCTTACCTGATTGTTTTTTAGGCATACTTTATTAGTTGCATTTTGTCAAAGGCTTTTTAGACAGAATATAGTATGTGTGTTTTTTTTTCCATGTCCAAACATGTCTATTCTGAATAAACCTAATTATTAACATTTGAGAATTTTGTTTTTGTGTTAATAATTTGAATTACACATGTCTCTGCTTTCTGAAAAAAATAGGACATGGAATGTGTGATTAATTTTCTTGGCTATTCTGATGATTGTCTTTGTTTTGAACTTCAAGTACTATGACTCTATGCACTATTTTCACTATAAAGACCACAAAGCAGTGACAGACTCGCAGATAGCATCGTCTAGAAATTTAAAACATGAGTTTGGGCATCAAGCCTGGATTTGAATCTGAGGTCAGCCATTTTCCTTAGTTGCAAATTAAACTCCTTAAGCCTCAGTTTCCTCATCTGTAAGATGAGGTTGGTAATACAGTCACATCGTGTTCTTGGGAGAATTAAATGCGATAATGTTTGTGTAATATTTTGCATGATGTCTGGCACATAATGAGTGCTCTATAAATATTTTATTCATGAACAAATACTTATTTAACAACTACGATGTACCAGGCACAAATACTATCTTTATGAAATTTATATAGGGAGATATGTTGAACAAATCATCACCCACAAAATCAAGTAAGAACATTTGCTTGAGCTATGAAGAAAAAGTTTAGGATGCTTTGATAACATTTAATGAGACCCCCCAACCCAGCATGGAGTCTGAGGTACGTGGATGGGTGGAAGGGGATCTAAGATCTTTTCCCTGAGGAAGGGGGACTTAAGCTAAGATATAAATGGTGAATGGAGGGGACAGAGGTAGAGAGGACACTCCATGCGAGGAGAAGAGCAGAAGTGAAGGACCTGGTGCAGAGAAGTATTCCACAGATCAAGAGATCAGGGTGTGTAATCCCAGCACTTTGGGAGGCTGAGGCTGAGGCAGGTGGATCATTTGGGGTCAGGAGACGTACTCAATGGAGTATTTCAATTTTTGTATTTCTAAAAATACAAAAATTAGCTGGGGTATAGTAGTGTGCACCTGTAATCCCAGCTACTCGGGAGGCTAAGCCAGGAGAATCGCTTGAGCCTGGGAGGCGGAGGTTGCAATGAGCCAAGATTGCACCACTACACTCCAGTCTGGGTGACAGAGTGAGACCTTATCTCAAAAAAAAAAAAAATTTTTTTAAATAAAAATAAAAAAGAAATCAGGGTGGCCAGAGCAGGGGATAGGGAAGAGAGTGAAAGGCAGGCCAGGAGAGGAAGGCAAGAGCAGATTGTACAGCCCTATGGCCCATGCTATGGACATTGTGCTTCATCTAAGAGTACTTCTAAGAGTAATTCCTATCTTGAGATAGAAACCCCTCTAATTCTCCAAAATCAAATCTGAATAAACGACAATAGTGAGTCTCATTATTTTCATTTCGACAAACTATGCCCACTTTCTTGTCTTCTCATGAACATTTTTCTGTGAGTGAGAGAGAGAGAAATTGATAACTACAGTTGGGTAAAAGTTCCACTGCTTCCACACCCACCTGGGGAATTAGTACATCTGTGCTGAGATTGTTGATGAACACTATTGTTCCCTAACAGCATATCCAGAAACTATTATTGGTGGCAATCTGATATGTTCCGAATTAATCACCTAATTGGAGCAGATATTGGGTGAGCATTTCAGAGGGGAATCCCGACAGTGGGAAACGACTTTTTTCTTAGAAACATGGCTGGTTTGGGGTCACAGAAAATCACAACGGGTACCAGGGATTAGTTCTTCTGAGACAGCCTCAGATGCACTTGTTTCTGCGTTTGATTATTTTTCTTCAACTTTTATTGTAAGTTCCGGGGTACCTGTTGCAGGATGTGCAGATTTGTTACATAGGTAAACTTGTGCCACGGTGGTTTGCTACACAGATCAACCTATCACTTAAGCATTAAGCCCAGCATCCATGAGCTATTCTTCTTCCTGAAGCTCTCGTTCACCACACCCCCCAAACAGGCCCCAGTGTGTGTTGTTCCCCCCATGTGTCCATGTGTTCATTCAGCTCGCACTTACAAGTGAGAACACGTGGTGTTTAGTTTTCTGTTCCTGCGTTAGTTTGCTGACGATAACAGGTTCCAACTCCATCCATGTCCCTGCAAAGGACATGATCTCATTCCTTTTTATAGCTGCATAGTATTCTATGGTGTATATGCACCACATTTTCTTTATCCAGTCTATCATTGATGGGCATTTGGGTTGATTCCATGTCTTTGCCATTGTGAATAGTGCTGCAGTGAACATACACATGCATGTATCTTTAAAATAGAATGATTTATATTCCTTTGGATATACACCCAGTAATGGGATTGTTGGGTCAAATGGTATTTTTACCACTTCTCTTGTTGATCCTTCAGGTATTTTTATGCCTGTCTTGGGTCTTCCAGGTTTTACAAAACTTTCTGAATCATTGTCACCACTATCTCTGGAACAGTTGGAAATTCATTCTTAATATTCTTTGGCCTTGGGAAGAGTTTTTTGGTGGATGCACTGCCTTATAGAAGATGTATATTTATTTCTTAAAATTAAATTCTATATGTCTCAACCACTATTACGCTAGCCTACATCCTAGTGAACAAAAGATTCCACATTGCTCAGCTAACAGTTATGCAAATGATCACATCCTGGCGGATGTAATTCTCTGCTCTTCTATGACACTGACTAGAGTCTCTGGGTGGGCACTTGGATTACTATGCTCTACTACCTGCTTAACCAGTCAAGTGAATTTTCAGTCTCCCAGGCCTAATAAATTTTCATGTAGAACTCATACTTAATCTTTAATTCAGCGAAGAATCATTGAAAGGATTTACTCAAGGGAGGGATAGTGTCATGCTTGCTTTCTCAGAATCTCGCTGGCAAGAGTGTGAGAAATGGGTTGGAAGCAGATAAGACCAGAAGCAGGAAGCCTAGTTAGAAAACTGATATGAGGTTCTAGCTAGACATGGTGGTGGCCAGACCAGTTAGAAAACTGATATGAGGTTCTAGCTAGACGTGGTGGTGGCCAGAACTGGAATGGACAATAGCAAGTGAACATAGGTTTCGTAGTCAGGGCTGGGTGATTGGATGTTGTGGAAGAGGTTGAAGAGTGGAAGGTTGAGGATGACAGTGGATTTCTGGCTTGGACAACTGAGAGGAAGGCTGCCAAAAGTGAAGCAGAGGAGCAAGAGTCAGTTTTGTGGGAGATGGGGAGTTCAGCTTGATGATGAGTTCAGCTTGATGATGTTAAGGATGAGATAGTTTGGAAACATCAGGAGGGATGTCTGGTAAAAGTTGTGTGTGCAGGACAGGAGCTCAGGAGGCAGAGATGGTCTAGGCATAGAGATTTGCAAGTCATCAGGGAAAAGAAAGAAACTAAAGGTATGAAATGAATGAGCTGCCCTGACCTTGCTCTTCCCCCTGAAAGTACCAGCCAGTTCTCAGATGAGAATGCAGAAGGCTTCGTTAAGTTTGAAAAGAGCAAGGATGTGTCTTGCAAGCAAAGCTGAGCTTTCTAAATGTGGCATTTATATGAAAGAAGGAGGCATGGCCAATTCCTATTTGCAAAAATGTCTATAATCAAAACAGTACCATACTCTATTGCCTTTTAAAATTAAAGAGGAAATTGCCCCAATCCCTTTCTGCATTTTAAAATTGGTCTGCCCAGCTATACTTAGAAGCTATATTATAGCTTCCAAAAAGACATCTTTCATGTTTTAAATGAGCTATTAAAATTCTTATATATATATGTATTATGTCCATTTGAATACAGGACCCATGATTGATGGAGGTCAGGCCCTGGTCAGGTGATCTAGTCCAGATGTATAAAATCTAAGCTGTATAAAATCTTATGCAGCTTTATAACAGCAGAGACCTACAGCCAATCTTCATCCCTAGCTTAATTCAGGCAGGGGAGGGAGCTGTGCAGGAGCTGGGAGTGAAGAGCAAGGGTTTATTCATATTCCTACTTTGCACAGAGCTAGAAGATGCTGTTGGAAGATGCAAGGGCCATGCCTCTGGGTGAGCCAGTGGCCTGGGAGAGGACCCGGTATGTCCTCTGCAAGTACGGAACTGTCCAGAGCACTGAGATTAAGCATCTTTGCAGCAGTCCAGAACCAAAAACCCATTTTTCTGCTCCCTTGTTCACCTGTGACTACTCAAGCATCAGCCAACTCACCTATGTCCTTGCTGGCAAGGATCAGGACCTGAACCTGCTTTAGCCTTTAAGCTGAATACTAAGGGACACAGTCCTGAGAAAGCCTCACACTTCCTCCTTGGGAGATCAGTTTTGGTTGTTTGCATCACTGCTTCAGACGTGTGGTGTTTGGCCTTGGACTTGAATCCCACAAATATGAGAGGAGATGATGACTATCACATCTGAATTATAGGCTTCAACCCTTTCTCCAGGACCGCATAAAATGTTTTTATAAGTACTGGAAGTAATCATTTTATGAAGTGCCTGCAACTTAGCTGTATAAAATTATTTGGAGAATGGTTTTGTTTTCATGTAAATAAATGTGAGTGTCTTGAAGATCTGAAAGACCTCCCTGGAATGTAAGTTAAGACAGGCTCCGTTTCTGCATTTGAGAATCTATCTCCAGCTGTGAGTAATTGAAGCAGGAGTTGTATTCAAAATGTTGTTTTCTTCCATCAACCAATGTCATCCATTGGTTCAATAAGCATTCATTGAGAATCATGTTGATCACTTAGAGAGATACGAATGAAGGATAAGAAGGACGGTGTATCTTTAAGGAGACTAAAACCACGAGGACTGAATGTGTCATTCATTCAGCAACATTGTTGGGAGCCTACTAAATGCTGTACACCGTTATGGGTGTTGAGGATACAGCAGTAAATTTAAAAGACAAGAATCTCTTCCTTCAAGGGAGTTTATAGTCAAGAAAAGCAACCAAAAATAGAAATAAGTAAAGCACAGAAAATGGTGATAAGGGCTATAGAGCAGTGGTCCCCAATCTTTTTGGCACAAGGGACTGGTTTCATGGCAGACAACTTTTTTATGGACCTGGAGATGGGAGGATGGTTTCAGGATGATTCAAGTGTATTACATTTACTGTGCACTTTATTTCTATGCTTATTACATTGTAATATATAATGAAATAATTATACAACTCACCATAATGTAGAATCAGTGGGAGCCCTGAGCTTGCTTTCCTGCAACTAGGCAGTCCCATCTGGGGGTGATGGGAAACAGTGACAGATCATCAGGCATTAGATTCTCATAAGGAGCACACAACATAGATCCCTGGTGTGTGCAGTTCGTGATAGGGTTGTTGCTCCTATTAGAATCTAATGCCACTGCTGATCTGACAGGTAATGTGAGCAATGGAGAGAGGCTGTAAATTGTAAATACAGATGAAGCTTTGCTGGCCCACCACATACGTCCTGCCGTACAGCCCAGTTTCTAAAAGGCCACAGACTGGTATGGTCTGTGGCCCGGGGGTTTCCCCTGCTATAGAGAAAAGTAACTGGTGCTAAATCCATAGGGGAAATGGCAATTTCTTGCAAGTTATACTGCAACAAAGAAGGGCCTGTGGATGAGTGGGATTTTGAACACAGCCTTGAAGACAGAGAGAATTGGACAGATTCCAGTTTGAGTAGATACAGGGGAGAGGGACAGGTCACTGAGTGAAGAGCAGAAGAGTGCAGCAGAGAACCACAACCACAGGAGCTTGAGGTCACAGTCACCTCGCGAACTAACAAAGTTAGAGTGAAAAGTCTACTGTGGCAGGAAGAAAGCGTTGGTATTGGAAACTCATAATTCATTTGTTGGAGCAACAAATGCCTCCAACTTAGGCATTTGTTGGAGATACTCATAGAAGGTAAACACCTTTGCATGTTCCTGACTGTTCTACCTCCAGTATCTATGGAAGTGCCTGGCCTGAGCAGGTGCTAAGTAAATTATGTGTTAAGTGAATGAGGAATGGAGAAGATTGTGTAGGACTGGTGGAACCAAATGATGAAGGGCCTTGAATGACAGAGTGAGAAGCTTGAACTTGATCTTATCAGCAACAAAAAGATAATGCATAACACATGTCTTGGCAGATACCCCATTATGAGGTTCCTTTAGCTACAATACTGAGCCCCTTGATAAGCCTCCCCTCCCTTTAGTTATTTCTGGGAATTTTCCCCCATGGTTTCTACCCTTTCCATCCCATCTCCTTGGAAAGGACCAGATGAGCACAGCCTTAGCCTCCCAGGCCTCAGATGTGGAGGTCTGCGGCTCATGTATTATTAAAGAGCACATGAGTTCTGACGCAACCAGAAGCCCAAACTGTGCTATGCTTCAAGCAGGAACAGAGCTAATTCCATTCCCGCTTGGTGCAATCACAGTTGCCTGGGTCCCTATGCAGGTGCACTCCATGACAGCAACCTTTGGATTCTCTTCCCATCCCTCCTTTCTGTGATCTCAGAGTAAATCTCTAGGATAGACATCAGGATGTCCTCCCAAAGCCCTCCCCCAAACCTCAGGTTTCCCTCTTCCTTCCAAAGCCTGCCCTCTTCCCTTCTGGCCATCTCTCCACCATGCTTCTTCATCATCTTGCTTGTCATGGGCCTGTTTTCCCCTTTTGACTGTTTCCATTTGCCTAGAAGCATCTGTTCTTACAGATAGGAAGGGGTAGTATCAATTACTGTTCTAAGTCTTTAATTTTACAGATGAGGAAACTGAGGCCCAAGAGGGAAAAATGACTCACCCAGCTTTAAATAACCAGTTCACCATTCAGGGGTGCTGGGGATGGAGGTGATGGAGAAGGCAAATTTGGAAGGTGTTTCAAGGAAAGACACCTGTGGGGTTTGGTGACCAGTTGGAATGTAAGAAGCAAAAAAAGGGGAGAAGGAACTCGATACACATTCTTCTGGCAGGAACTGTTAATTGGGTTCCTGCCCCCACCTCACACTATAGTGAGAGAGATAACCTGGTCTCCTGCCATTGGAGAGCATATCATCTGTGCTCTGGAGGATGAGACAATCAAAGAAAACAAGTAAATAAGAAAACATAAAAACTGTGATATGTACCGTGAAATAAATAAGCCATTCAGCAGGTGTGAGTTTGAAGATTACTCGTCTTTAGACTGGGTGGTCTCAGGGAGAGCTTTTGTGCAGAGACAATTAAAAAATGTTTTAAATGGAAGACTCGTGAAACAATGGTGACCTTAGTGAAAGTGACAAGGCTTGGAAAACACACTGGCTTATGAAAGCAGATCTGCTTTTTAAAGGAAGCAGCCCATAAAAGCACATGATGACTTCCTCATCGCTAGCTTTTCCCTGAACAAATAATATTTTAAATAAAGGGGGTGGGGTAGAGAATCTTGCTATCTTTTGAGAGTGTTTCCAATCAAATTATTTATTCAATGCAAGGAGGTCTTCTAGGGAGAAATGCTTGCATGTGGGGTCCCCTGTTACTCTTTCCAGCGTTCCTATGGGCATTGGGGTCCAAATCATGCATTCGGGTGGACCTGCTCCTTTTTCCTAAAAGGAGAAATGCTGCTTAGGCTTTGTTAACTGGCAAGACAAACCATTTGACAAGTTTTAATTCAAGCAGTTCAGACTCATCCAGGATGAAATTCCTGATTCCGCAGAGCTCTCCTTGGCCAGCCAGACAGATCCTGTCAAGAGAGCTTTAGCTGCCACTTGCAGAAGTTTGAGGGATGAGAGGACATCTCCCCAAGTGACTTCTTTCCGTGCCTGGATTGGAAAGAGCAATGTTTTTTCACAGTAACCATAGACCAACATACCCCAGGTCCCTGGAAAAGTGGGCAGCACTTCCATCCCACACTGGGCAGGCCCCCAGGGTGCCCCGAGTCTGCCTCCTTTGGGACTGAGTACCCAGCACAGTGTGCCCGGTTCCCCTTACTCACTGCACCCTCCCATGCCATGTTCCCATGCTTTGCTCCATGCAGGAGGAGAGCTAATTCCATTCCTGCTCAGTGCCACCTTCTTCACTTTGCCAACCACTCATGCTTTCTGCCAGAAAGTTCAGAAAAGACTCCACATACCAACACTCTCAAGTGAGCATGCACATGACTTTACTCAGATACATGAGTGGAGAGCTGTACAATTTCAGGCCCCAGTTAAATCGGGGAAGAAAAGACTGGTGAAGTCCTTCCAAAGAGGCACTGAAGTCACATCTGCTTGCTCTGTTGGTAAGCTTGATTCTATCATTAGGACATATGGGTTAAGTGGGGTTCCCCAGCCAGGGTACAGCTTGTCCTCTCTACCTGGAATCCAGGCTGAACCATCTTTACTATCACCAGAGACCACTGCGAGAAGCTAATACAAGCCAAGGGCTCTTCCCAGGAAAATGTATCTCTGGGCATACACATTTAATGTCAATCATGGGAAGTTTGTCTGTGAACCTGAGGTTTCACACCTAAGGTTACAGTCCCTGGTTATTCTGGCCACCTTCTTAGACAGCCCTGGTCACCATCTAGGGTAGATAATCCAAAAACTTCTTGCTGACTGAGAGCTGCCCAAGTGGCCCCACATAAACCCCAGGAGGGCTCAGGCCAAAGTAGTTCAGCACAAAGGCATCTGGTAGAATATGGTCTGCCCTTAAACTTTGACTCTACAGCTTGTCTCTGGGGTTTAATTTGATGGGGCAGTTTTCTTCCTGGTAAGAAGGCGCCATCGAGTCTGGCCTGAATGTTACTGGCACTGGAGCTCCTTGGCCTGTTGGTGTGGCAGCCTGTCTCTCTCCTCTGCTCATTGGATGTGTACCAGGCACATTGGAGAGACCACTCGCTGGACAAGGAGAAACAATTAAGGGTTATTTTATCCGATGGTCACAGAACATTAGCTTCTTCTTTGGAGTCAACATTTTTTTAAATTGAGATCATTCAAACTCCATTTCTCAGAATGTGATGCCTTGCCGACAAACCCTTCTAAACAGCACACTCTGACTTTTAAAATAATGCAATTATTGAGGATACTACTCTCCTCTTTCTTCTTTCTCCATATCTCTGCAAAACCTGTTGTCATTCAGTGAAAGCTGGATATATTGCCATTAATACTTCCATGCCATCGTAGGGTTGCTAAATGGCACATAAAGATCAGGAGTGGAAATGGGTGAGGTGGAACCAACTTTGGGTCCAGTTGTGTGATTTTGGGGAACTACTCCCATCTTCAGCCTTACTGTCTTCACCTGTAAAGGCCAGGTTGACAGTGCTGATCTCAAAGTGCCTGCCAGTCTTCACATTTTAGCCTTCTGCGACTCCAGCTAAGTAGGGTTTACCATAGCCCAGTGTCTCTCAAAGTTGTCATTAAGATGTCAAGTTTTCCAGGGGGTAAAATGAAGCACAGGAGCTGGAGGCTGCAACCAAGAAGACTGACTCACAGCTTTCAGCTTCCACATCAAGTCACCCTCATTCTGAGAGAAACAGTTGAACTAAGGAGGAACCCCCTAATGACCAGTGCTGGATGGGAATTTGAGAACTCAGTTCCTACTCTCACTGACTTTTGAAGCTAACCGTAGCACTCACCAGTGTATCAAATTCATGAAGGAGACCAGCATGGGCAGGAAAAAAAATGGTTTTATCTTGTATTGGAGTCATTGAGGCAAACGTTGCTGTAATTTTATAGCTATAAAAGGTGACTCTAGTGGCCAAGCCTTTCCTGGGATGACTGCTAGTGCCCCCCTCCCCATAAGCCTATTAGATGAGCCCCAGTTCAAAAATGAAGTAAGATGTTCCCAATGGATATAGCATTCAGTGGGAAAACATAGAGGCAACATTTTAAATTATTCATTTCAATATCTTCTTGGCATCTAGAGGCCTTTACAGTGAAGTGAGGATTCTGAATCTCCATGAATGAGAATGTTGATGGTGTTTGGCCATAAACACCTGTTCTCTCCACCTCAGTCTGACCAGTAGTATGTTGGTCAGGGTGTCCGGAGGGTCAAGAAAGAGGCAGAAATTCTGCAGCAGAGCAAATGGTGGAAAGAAACTCAGTGAAAGGAATAGTCCTTAGGGTGTGGGGATTTTCCAAAGCCCAAGAATTAAACCAGGCAAATTCACATGCAAAGGATGGCTTGAGCTGCAGGGCAAGGTGTTTAGGGGATTAAGTCAGGAGCTGTTGGCTCCTCTTGAAGCAGAGATTGTTGAGGAGAAAAACCATAGCCATGGTGACCAAAAAAAAATAGGAGCTCCTATTCTCATGTGGGTGATTCGGAAGTCTGGCTCTTCCTATGAAGTATGATGAGAAAAACTAGAGGGTCTGATGCTAGATGACAGGGCAAGGAAAAAATGGTAGTAAAATAACATTGCAGAAAAAAACCAAATGACTGAACATAAATGGTGGGCCAAAAAAAAAGAATGAGACAGCAGAAGGAAGGCAGGGTTGGGAGAGAATATGAGGCGACAGCCATCAAGCAGAGAAGAAAACCAAGCCACATTGAGAAGAAGAACCATGACAAGAACACGGAGACACAGCTATTCATTCATTCATTCAGTCAGTCCATCCGTCAGTCAGGAGGTTGGCCATTCATGCAGCAAAACCTTGGAGAATGCCTTCAAGACTCTAGCATTGTACTGGATTCTGGAGCTCTGTGAGTGAGCAAAGCTGGCCGGATGGCTGCTCGAATGGACTTCCCCACCCAGTGACTGGATCAGAGGCACCCACCCCTAAACCAAGTTCAGCCCTGACACTTTAGGTCCTGATGGGTGGAGGCCAGGGACAAGCATTATCCAGCTGTCTTCCTACCCTAAAAAGCATTGCCAGTCCTCATGAAGAAAGAGATTTGGGAAGAATGGAGGCTGGGGATAGAACTAATGCAGAGTTCGGAGAAACGGGCACAGATGGCGAAGGTTTGGGCAGAGAAGGAGAGAGCAGGACGAGGGAACCCTGAATAGGACCAGGCAGCTGCTTTCCAAGCCCAGTTCCAGCCCCATCTCTCCTTCCTAGGAGAGGAAAAATGAAGGAAGAGATATGTAGATGGGAATAATGTCAATAAGGAGAGGAGCTGCCCTTCTGCTGTCCTTTTTTCTTTCTTTCTTTCTTTTTCTTTTTTTTTTTTTTTTGAGACAAGTTCACTTCCGTTGCCCAGGCTGGACTGCAGTGGTGCGCATTGGCTCACTATAACTTCCACCTCCTGGGCTCAAGCAATCCTCCTGCCTCAGCCTCCTGAGTAACTGAAACTACAGGTGCATGCCACCACACCCAGCTAATTTTTGTATTTTTAGTAGAGATGGGGTTTCACCATGTTGCCCAGGCTGGTCTCAAATTCCTGGTCTCAAGTGATCTGCCCACCTCAGCCTCCCAAAGTGCAGGAATTAGAGGTGTGAGCCACCGTGCCTACCCCTTTTGCTGTCTCTTCTCACTCTTTGGAAAGTTCCTGAAGGAAGCACAGCTATGAATCTCTCCTCTAACCCCAGCCAGTCAGCAGCTGCACAAAGAAAATCACGTGGCTCCCTGCACCTGCTCCCCATGGCAAGGGAAGAATACTCCAAGCATGAGAATGGATCCTGCAACCTGCCCCTGGTGGAACTGTCAGTTTGTGAGCATGCAAATTCGTGCTACACTTACACACATCTGGCTGCTGTCACACACTTGATGGGATAAACCAAACGTTGTCATTTACAGGAAGGTCTCTGGCCTGGAAGCATAAGCCAAAATCTAGAGATTTGCTTGGATTAAAAAGAAAATATTCCTGGGGTTAGGGCTAGAGATTATGCGCATTCAGATCTTAACCAACTCTCTTTCTCACCCTATACCTATACCTGAGCCACATTGAAGAAATGAGTGTTTTTAGTGGAGTACAGAGAGGGGGAGTCCAGGATTCACCTGTGAAGACAGGAACGCAGCAAGAGACTAGAGAGAGGGCCCAAGAGCTTGGCTCTGGGTCAGCCAGACCTGGAATTAAGAGCGGGGCCATGCAAAGAAAGAAGGGATGTAAAGGAAGTGACTAAAAGGAAATGTTGAGATTTATGAGTGCAAAACTGGGCTCTGTAAGCAGAATGAGCATCCTTGAGGGAATTATGGGAAGTTCCAAGACTCTCAAATCATATTTATTAGCATTCACATTCATAGTGCATTTTTTGTCCTTCTTAAAAATTGAAATTATTCAGATAAGGGAAAGATCCTCCCCTCCCTCGCTGATTTACAGAGTAGTGACATTCCCAGACAAGGTGAGTTTTTGGTGTGCTCAGCTCAGACATTCTTGTAGTCATTAAGCACAGGCCCAGGCAGGCCTTTGTGAAATGGGTTTCCTTAATCACATCACTGTCACTATTAGGAGGAAATATTGGACAATATATAGGTATCATAATGTAAGACAAATTTTTTTCTGGAACTGACCGCATTTGCACAAAACCATCAGTCATGTTGGCATTAGCCATTTTTTCCATCACAGATGAGGTTCAAGAAAGCGTTTTTCCAATTCAGCTTCCCCTAGCTGCACACTTTATCACTCCCCATCGGCCATCCTCCTAAGAGATGTATTATTCCAATATATTTGGAGATTCCATAAAGGAGCATGGGCCCTGAAATCACACTGCCCAATTTCAAACCTACCAGTAACTATGTGAGTGACCTCAGTTGAGCTATTCAAACTCATTAAGCCACAGTTTCTTCGTTTGTAAAACAGGGAAGAGTAACATAACTCTTCATGGTACTAATGATGATTAAATCATATGGAAAGTGTTCAGCACACTGCCTTGCCTGTTTCAAATCACGCATTCAAAGACTGTAAACTTTATTATAATTATAGGACAATGTGAAGAGCTTTAGAGCTAAAGAATAAAACTTTCTCACTTTACATGTTTTTTTTTTCCCAAATAAACACCCATTTTGTGTGTGTGTGTGTGTGTGTGTGTGTGTGAATTTGAGATACATGGAACTTAGCAGGGAGTGTTGCTTCAGAGATAATAAATGCTCCCATCAACAACCACAATATTTTGTCTTCTTTGGGATCTTCAGTATTTAAGTTTACTCTCTGTTTATATTGATGAACTTTTGGACTTAATTTCAGAGCACTGTTTGCCAGAGTAGATTTTAAGAGCACCAGCAATTTGTCATGACTCTGATAGGTCCACAGAGCAGAGAAGAAAAGAAAGACATAAAATCAAGACCTTAGGTTTGAAACAACGACGAAAAAAAATTGTTCAGGGCCATTAGGAATCATCCATTCAACCTACTCCTTTTTCAGATAAGAAAACTGGAGGCCCAAAGGGATCATGGGACTTTCCCAAAGCCATTCTGCCAACTGTACACAAAGCTGTGACTAAAAGCCTGTGGAGAAGGAAAACGAGCTTGGGAGTGGAGAAAGAAAAGAAAGGAGGTGGAAGGAAAGTCAGGATGTTATTTTGCAATTTCTCTGAAAGGAGTGAAGAGGGACATTTGGGATTTCATAATTCATAAAGCTCCTTTAGTAAAAGCCCATGGAAGTCTGAGAATCAGAGAATAAAGAACATTCGACTGGGAGTCCCATACCCTTTATCCATCACTCTTATCAGTATTATAGCTATGAGGTTTGTGACAGTCTCTTTAATAAGCATTTTTAAGAGTTCAGCTTTTTATTGAACATGCTATAAAATAGGCTTACTCAAAAAAAAAAAAAAAAAAAGCCCATGTTATCATCAGACTCCAGATTCTCCTTTCTTTGCTTCCACTTTCTTCTCCTCTACCTGGGCTGCAGTAATGGAAGGGCAGGACCTCCTGCAGATGCACCACCAGCTGCTGGAGCAGGTCGTCCCACCCCACCCCTCCACTGCAGAGGAGGCTCCTGATGTTGACAATGGCCAGGGCCCTGGCAGACAAGCCAGGCCAAAAGTCGTCATCATTTACCCCAGCTGCTTTAGAAAGGACATTGACCTTATCCTCTGTGATGATCCCCTCAGCGTTATGCAGAAGGAGGGCTGAGTCGGTGCAGGCGAGCTCTGAGATGGAGTCCGTGCTATGGACAAGTGCAAGGCTGGGCTGCCCGGAATAGTGCTAGTGCTGGATGCAGTGAGGGCCTCACCCCAAGGCGACCTCAGCTCAGAAGGGCGGAGTGTCTTGGCGGCAGCTGGGAAAAGGCTAAATACGCATTTTTTCATATTTGTAAATTGAGTAATTGGAGGAGATAATCCTTAAGATTGTTCCCCTTTAAGACTTCACAGTTTTGTTCTTCTGCTGCCAAATGCCCCGTGGCACTCTCCGTGCAGGTCATGACAGGTCCTGAGGCGGGGTTCCTGCTATGCACATCAACGGGTAGGGTTTGGGTAGGTAGAGAAGGTGGAAAAGGGCATCAAGGACACAGTGGCCCAACTTGAGAGGACAAAAAAAATTGACCAATGACCTGGAGAAAAAGTGTAGTGAGTCTGGCTAGAGAAAAAAACAACAACCAATCATATTAGAAAGCTGGTCAGACCAGGGGCTGTGGAGGACTCTGAATGTGAAGCAAATGACACACATTTGGGAGTCATCGAGGGATATTGACAAAGGGAACTCACGGTGATGTCAAAAGACATCATCTAGGAAAAGTGATTGAGAATCACTGGCCCAACATTGGCAAGGCCAATATTGTGTGAAGTTGAGATTCTCATCAAAATCCGTAATTCTAATATTCGAGAGGGGAAGAATTCATAAACACTGAAGCTGTGTCTGTTACCTAACACTGCATCAGAGAATAAAGGGCATGTTCAGGTAACTGAATTTTAATACGGATTATTTGCATGGATTCCAACTTACTTTTCAGTTTAGGCAAAACAATGTACATATGTGGGATCAGTCTGAGTTTCACATTTTCATTTGGTAAAACTTCACAGCAGGCATTGGTCACTGTGAGCCAATGCAACCCTATCCACTGGGCCTGCTCCTGTAATTAATGACACACATAAACCAAGTAGGAATGGTCTTTGAAGATACTGCAAAAGGGTGACAGTCACAGAAGTTAGTCAGTCAAATATGAGAAACTCAAATGTGTTTGGGATCATTTTAACCTTTTCAAAAACACAGAAAGATGTTTGTTTGTTTGTTTTCCTAGCCAATTGGCCTGCTGGCTTGCAAATAATATATATCAATCTGTGTGTTTTCTTCCAGGGTCTTTCTTCCCTGATATCAAGCCCTCTGAAACAGTTTTTAAAATAGTATTTTGGCTCGGATATCTAAACAGCTGCATCAACCCCATCATATACCCATGTTCCAGCCAAGAGTTCAAAAAGGCCTTTCAGAATGTCTTGAGAATCCAGTGTCTCCGCAGAAAGCAGTCTTCCAAACATGCCCTGGGCTACACCCTGCACCCGCCCAGTCAGGCCCTGGAAGGGCAGCACAAGGACACGGTGCGCATCCCCGTGGGATCAGGAGAGACCTTCTACAGGATCTCCAAGACGGATGGTGTTTGTGAATGGAAATTTTTCTCTTCCATGCCCCGTGGATCTGCCAGGATTACAGTGTCCAAAGACCAATCCTCCTGCACCACAGCCCGGGTGAGAAGTAAAAGCTTTTTGCAGGTCTGCTGCTGTGTAGGGCCCTCAACCCCCAGCCTTGACAAGAACCATCAAGTTCCAACCATTAAGGTCCACACCATCTCCCTCAGTGAAAACGGGGAGGAAGTCTAGGACAGGAAAGATGCAGAGGAAAGGGGAATAAGCTTAGGTACCCACCCCACTTCCTTCTCAGAAGGCCAGCTCTTCTTGGAGGACAAGACAGGACCAATCAAAGAGGGGACCTTCTGGGAATGGGGTGGGGGGTAAACCCAACTCATTAGGCAGTGGATAGGGCACAGGGAAGAGGGAGGGTTTCTCACAACCAACCAGTTCAGAACGATACGGAACAGCATTTCCCTGCAGCTAATGCTTTCTCGGTCACTCTGTGCCCGCTTCAACGAAAACCACCATGGGAAACAGAATTTCATGCACAATCCAAAAGACTATAAATACAGGATTATGATTTCATCATGAATATTTTGAGCACACACTCTAAGTTTGGAGCTATTTCTTGATGGAAGTGAGGGGATTTTATTTTCAGGCTAAACCTACTGACAGCCACATTTGACATTTATGGGGAGAGGGCTTAGAGAGGAAGAGCATTAAGATGGTGGCCGAGATCCAGACACATTATTTTTAGAGCAAGTTCTGAAACTCCACCCTTTCTGACACATCCAATTTCTCAGCTTGAGGGAAACTTGACAGTGAAGTTTACCTTTGGCTGCACTTTGAATGGATGCTGCTCCTCATTTCCCAAAGATGAGAGTGAGAGGCACTCATGATGTCTCAGAATGTAGCATTCTCTATCCTGGGGTCAGGAGAGCGTTGAAAGAACCAACCAGGGCGGTATGGCTTTTCCCAAGAGAAGACAGTAGACCTGAGCATCATTCTTTCAATTTAACTACTAGAGAGAAAACCCATTAAACAGTTCCAAGATCAGATGATGATAGGCTTTCTCGCTAATATCTTTAAACATCAAGAGCTTGGGGTGGCTGTTAATTTCTTGCAAAGACAGAGGCTGTTCACTTACTGCACAGCCATTTCAACATGGCTTACAAAAGGCTTTCTTGACAAATCACTTACCTGTTCCAGAACTCTGTTATGAAAATCCAGGGCTTATAATATTTTGAAAGGCAAAAGATTGTCTCCCATTACTTCTCATCTGCTTCACTATTGCATAATGAATGAGCTTCACCTGTGTGGCATGTTGGAATGAGCCTTATGATCCAAATACATTCTTCTCGAACTTTGAAATATACTAATGCTTAGCTTCAGAGAGATACTGATGGATCACCAAAGAACTGTCTAAAGCAGGAGTTTGCAAACATTTTTTGATAGAAGCCCATTTGTTCTGGAAAAAGATCCAGTAGTCAACTCAACTTCATCTATTCCTACTTTTCTGCAAGAACTTGGGGAACATGCTATATTTTGCTTTATGTGTACCAAATTTTGGTAAACCATAATAACTCAGTACAGAACTTGCATATCTCTTTCCTGAAATGCTTGGAACCAGAAGTGTTTCAGATTACAGATTTTTTCAAATTTTGAAATACTTGCATATACATAATCAAATATCTCTGGGATGGGACCCAAGTCTAAACACAAAATTTATTTATGTTTCATATACACCGCATATGCATAGCCTGAGGGTAATTTTTTACAATATTTTTAATTGACTGTTTTGGACTACAACCCATAGACATGAGGTCAGGTGTGGAATTTCCCACCTGTGGCGTCATGTCGGTGCTCAAACAATCTCGGATCTTAGAGCATTTTGGATTTCAGATTTTCGGATTAGGGCTGCTCAAGCTATAGTTTACTAATGAGGAAGATGGTAACTATATGCAAAAATTATATATGGCTGCCGTTCCACAACAAGGATTTAAAATAGGATTTATGTTTTTGGAATAATTCTTGACAACAATCAGTGGTCTAAAACTAAAGACCATTTGCCTAGCCTCTTTCCTCTATTAGGGTAATTCCTCCAAGAAATTCAAAGCAGCTCTAACCTTCACAGCAAGAGTAGTGGCCTCAACATCCTTTTCTTCTTCCCTTGCAGCAAAATGATAATTTCCTTAAATCCTTCTAAAAAAACAAATCTCTTTCCACGTTGCAATGGAGGGTATGTTTGTATGTTTATTTGAGTTTTGTTATAGGTTGTGCTGAGACCTGGAGCGTGACTGTTTTTTCAGCCTTTTTCTGAAGAGTGTCTTCTTACTGGCCAGATACATATTCAGCTTTGTGTTCTGAACTTGAATTCTGGCACTGAGATGTTGGCTGGATTTTTAGACTCTTCTGTTCTCTCTGTGTGTCCCATAAGAGCTCTGCCAGATGTGGATGTCCTATTATAGAGGCAGGCATCTAGGAAGAACTTGAATATGCAAACCCTCGCTTCTCTTTGGCCTTGATAGGAAAGATCAGTTTCATTGCTGACAAGAGTTTGGTCCAGAATCTGAATAAGAAAATCACTTGCCCCACTCCTCCTTACAGAAAGAGCGTCCCCACGGGAAGAATGACTATCATTTTTCTTCAGCGAATTATGATTCCATGTTAGAGATGATCCTTTAAACACCTTTACAGACACATTTAAATTTTAGATATGGGAAAGCTTAGAAACACAGAAAATCTGGCACTAATGCCACATCTAATCTAAATAAACAACTAGAGGATCTTTCGCTCATCAGATTAAAACCATGACAATTGTATCCATGTAAAACTATCCATAAATAATTGTCTGCTACACTCTTCTCCAGCTCCCTCTCTCCAGGGAGGTAAACTTTTAACATTTTTTTCCTTTCCCATAGCATGATACACCAATTTTACAAGAAATTGATAACGTCAACCAAAACTTAGTCAAAGTGGGGTAAACAATATATGAGTTGAATTACTTTTTGCTCATTCCCCCTAAATCTCTGTACCTTTAGGCATGCCAAAAAATATCTAAAATTGTTGCAGTTTAGCAAGTGATTGTCATATTTATACTCACATGTTTACTGCTTCTATTTGGAGTTTGAGGAATTTACCCAGAGTAACGATGTCTTCTCTAATGTGTTATAAAAAGTACTTGCTTTGGGATTGTCTAAATATCACAAAAATCAACATGACATTATGGGATAGGGAAAATTTGAGTTTATTCTGACATTATGGGATAGGGAAATTTTGAGTTTATTCTGCAACTCAAACTGCATGCATTAAGAGAGACCCTGAATCTCCTTCTTCAAAAATTTCCCCAGACTACGTCAAGGATTTCAGAAAAGCATTTTGCTCGTCAGTTTTCTTTCATTTGCCTCTCTCATGTCTTATCCAAGAGGACTTCTGCTTGTAGTCACATAGCATGTCTAACACTCTCCAAAATATTCAAAAATAAATATTCCATGGTAGATAGTAGTGTTTGGGTAAATAAATATTCTCTTAAGATTTTTCTGTTAGCTCATACTGTGTGCCAGGCATCTGCAGGAAATTTTGTACCCATTGCCTCTAAACTCCCTGGAAACTCTGCCACCCCTATTTTACAGATAAAAATCCCATCATTGTGAGAGGTTAAGGACTTGCCCAAGGCCAAGGGGGAACCATGATTTAAACCTAGGTCTCCCTATTCTCAACCTGCACATTTTTCATATCCCTCCTTCCTCAAGAGAATGGGGGTAAAAGTTTTCCCATTTGGATTGGGTATGCTGAGAATGCCAAGCCATATCCAAACTTTTTAATGTTCTGTTTCCTTGGGATTTGCCTCCAAATTAACCATGGCAAACATGCTGCCAAATCTCCAGCCCAGTCAAACCCAAGAGCAGGGCATCTGTGGAAGGGTTTGGTGTCTGCACTTCTAACTATCAGACTGCACCACATTTTTAGGAGTTAATGGCCTGGAATGTGATTAAGGCCTTGCAAGGAGGACATACTAATGGCACGTTGGGGGAAGATGAGCATAGAAGAGAATGCAGAAGGGGCCGCATTGGCCAAGAACAGTAAAATGCAGTTGCAGACAGGACACATATCGGGTGTTGTATTGAAGTTATTGATGACCAACCACAGTTCATAGAAACACTTTCGGGGAGTACATCCGTTTTAAAAATAAATGAAAACAAATACAACATAAGTCACTCTCACTCACCTGTATTCCAACTACGTTTTTAGTTGGACAGAGGGGAATGGATTTTTTTTAGTTGGACAGAGGGGAATAGATATTTCACCAAGAATTGCAGAGAACATATCAAGCATGTGAATTTTATAATGCCACCATGGGGAAAGGGTTCAGAATGTTGATCTCCAGGTAGCTGGAGACTTAGGCAGTCTGAAAATTAGGAGCCAGTTGGAAGTTATGGCTATGTATTACGTGACATCGCTTGTTCCTAATTTCTTTTCACAAGTGAACACTGGATAGCCTGACCTTCTGGCCCAGTAGGTTTCATGGTTAAGACCTGGGATGAGAACATTTTAGGAACTATTTGCTTGGGCAGGTAATTGTTCACTCTTTGATCACGGCTACTCAATCAGAGCTTGACAGACTTTTTCAATTGCTTCTGGGGCTGGTCTGCTCAGGTCCTTTAGCCAAAAACGATGCTGCCTGTGTGTATGAATACTTGTTGACTTAATTAAAGAAAGAGTTCTGCTCATCAGCAAAGGGCACCCAAGCAGATGGGAGGTAAACTCTCCAAGGTAAACTCTGCAAGGAAAAACCAAGTGAAAAGAAAGCAGAGGAGGCAAATACGGAGACATCAGAGGTATGCTTACCAGTTACTCTGATTTTTTTTACACTACTAGGACTTTTAACCATGAAACCACCTGCGCACAGCTCCAGTGGAGCCCAGTTGGAACACTGTTTGCACCGCTCCGTGTCTGCAGACTGTGCTGGGGAGCTGGGCTGAGCCAGGCTGCTGTGGTGCCCACCATCTTCAGAAAGCAATGGCAGCTGTGGCCTCCTGGCCCTCCAGAACCCCTGGGAGTGGAGTGAGTGGAGATGACCGTTGTGGGGCTGGGCTGACAAAAGCAAGTTAGGATTTCAGCGGAGGACACCAGCCCTGCTCCCATCAACATTAGCTCATTCGTGCTCCCCAGACCCAAATGTCGTGAAGGAGGGGTTGAGAATGGGCTGTATCTACTCTATGCAGGAAATTGTCTTTCTGCTTTGCTGCTGAAACATGCATTACTGGTTCTCCCACCTAAAAGGAAGGTTGTGGGGTTTGGGGGTGGAGGGGTTTAGGAGCAGGAAGATTTACCATAGACATCGCTCAAAGCAGGATGGTTGAGTCATGCCTTGCTGCAACTGATAAGCAAGGAACTGCCCTAAAGATTATGGCTTATTCATTTCAAAAGACAAAATAATTGCCTTTCCTTTTTGTGTGGCTCAGGAGTTATTACTTTACTTTTTCTCCATATCATATTCAGTGGAGCCACGTTATAAGCTGAAAATGACTATCACTAAACTATAAAAACTACAGACTTAATTAGGCAGAAAATTTAAGAGCAAATGTACACTGTATTTGGAGAAAAAACATGAAGGCACTGGCTTCTTCAAAAGCCTGGGTCCCACAGGTGCATTCAAATGCAGTAGAGAGAAAGCTAAGACAGAAAATCCCAACTTGAGTTTACTATTTCTGTCCATTTATATAGCACTTTATATTTGTCAAAGTAATTGTGCCTATCTTAAGTCATCCCTGTGCAGTAGAAGGAGAAGAAATAGATTATTACCTACACTTTAGCATATAAAGAAAAGAGGAGGTGGGAGATTTAAGGGTTTATTTGAATATCCCCAAAGCCAGCCTCCGACTCCTTTTTCCATGACACCTCAATGTTTCCCAAGTCCACTGTATTTCTCGACACTCTGACTTTCATATCTCACTCATTTGTCCCTGACCTATAATCCCAGCTCTATTGGCACTTCCTCTCCCACCTTATCTCTGCCATGGCTGGGCGGCATGCCACTGTTCTAGGGACCAAGGGCATATTTGTCTATGCTTCTGTCATTGACTGACAGACAAGCACAGGTGATTCTGTTCTTTCTCCCTAGATGGCAGCAGCGGAGCCAAGGAAATATGCAGGGCAGGAGGCTCTTGGTTTGCTCCACAGGGTGACATGTAAGGCAGTGATTGTTACCTTAATGTCCTCAGGAATGCAGAGGTCCCAAAGGGAGTTTGGGGAATAATTATTTCCCCGGTCAGCCTGTGGGTCATTGCACACCCACTGGTTATCAGCAGCAGCAAACGACCTCTCCTGCACCCCGCCCTGCACTTGGCATGAAAAAGAGGCACAGAGAGTCCCCAGCTTACAAGCTGGATGGAGTCCAGGTTCATCTATTTCAAAGTCAAGAAAGCGTTTTTCCAAGAGGCATTGTTATAAATGGGGGAGGGGGAGGATGTTCCCAGATGAACCAAAAAATAAAAATCTATTTAATGTACCTTAGGAGTTTGCAAACCTTTTCTGTATGTGACTAGATAGTAAATATTTTAGGCATCGTGGGGTCATACAGTCTCTATCACACATTCTTATTTGTTTAGCCTTTTTGGGGGGAGGGGGAACAACCCTCTAAAATGTAAAAACCCTTCTTCTCTCAAACAAAACAAACAAACAAAACCTGGTTAGGCTGCAGGTCGGAGTGAGCTCATTGGCCATAATTTGCCGTCATGATCTATGCCATTACTAGCTAACAGTGTAGCACAGATGATGCTAAACAATGGGTTTCGGTGTTCAACATACAAATATTTTTTCATATGCCATTGACACAATTCCACTTGGCTAAATTCAAGTTCTCAGCCTGCATGAGTCGTTGGATAAAGTGACAAGTCCATATTCAGAGTGGCCCCACTCCATGAATTGTTGTGACCTTCCAAGCAGGCATCAGGATACGAGATGGGCCTCTGCCACCCCCACTGCTGTTGTCTGTAGAGCAGGAAGGTACACTGGAGCCCAGGGAGCCTCAACATCATTCAGCTCCTCACCTCATCAGGGAAACCCCCACAGCACAATCTGGCTGACCCTAAGAGTAGCAATAATAAATACACACCTCTTGAGCAAGGCCAACCTGAAATTCCTCCCAGACCCTTGGGACCTGCCAAAGTGGAGGTCCCCAGAGGCCCTCAAGAGAATTTCAGGGCCACACTTGGCTCCTTGAGTCCTGGACATGGTACCCCACACCAGGGCATTTGAGGGCCTGCCTGGAGCTCACCAAGAAGAGTCAGGGGGTTCAGAAAGCATGCTGGGTATGACAGGCATTTCCAAACGACAGATAGGATGCAGAATTTCTCTCCTCCTTTTTCTCTTCCTCTTCCTCCTCCTTCTCTTCCTTCTCCACTTCATCTTTTCTTATTTTTCCTTTCTCTTTGACTAACTGGAATAGAAATGATATTACTATGGGGAAGCATATTTGTCCCTCCCCTGGGAATACCAGATTCATGTTTCCCTGAGTTGACACACTTTGTTGGAGGGACCTCTTGTTCCTTCCTCTCTCCAGTCCTGATGGGCAACAAGGAAGAGAAAGACTTTCCCAATCAGAAATAAGGTGCAGTTCCTGCAGCCAAAGGCACAGTGTTCACAGTGTTGAGAGAGGAGACTCCACAGCAGGGCTCTGGGGTGGGGCATGGATGGTGGTGGGTGCAGAACTGATATGGAAGAACCTGGAAATACTGAGGCCATTCAGTAATAACACCACTGCCACCTTGGGCTGATGACACATGACAGCTTCCCCTCCCTTCCCTTTCTTGTCCCCTGTTTGGCCTTGGTCCTGTGCCCTTTCATCTTTCCCATCTCCTTTCCTGATCCCATCCTCTCCATAATTCCACTGTCCCCTTCTTGCTAAAGTTACAAACAGTGAAAGAAGCTGGGGTGGGTGCCCTTCCTCCAGAGGGTGCCATTTCCCATGGAATCCATGCTCCATGCATAGCTCTGGGTGATGAGATGGGGCTGCCCTCAGCAGCTCCATCCTCTTCCCAGGTCAGCCTGATTCTGTGAGCTCCAGGCCCACATCCTCCAGAGAGCCCAGGGCAGGAGATGGTGCCAGGAGGGTGAGGACATTCTGAAGGCCTCCATGGACTTTTACCCTCTGCTTGCAGTGCTGCCTTTCTGTTCTTATACAATTGCTTCCAAGTACAAACACAACGTGCAGCCGCATATTAGAAAAGAGTTGGTGGTCAGAGTGGGTGGCTGCAGTATTTCTATCAGCCTCTGTGGTGTACACCTCTTACCACTCTCTGATGGTTCAAAAGTCTCTACTGAGCCCAGCAAAGTCACCTTCTCTTTCTCTTCTTCTGCATCTTCTGTCTCTTGCCCTTATTGT
The DNA here is from genome assembly GCF_000951045.1 of Mandrillus leucophaeus. Taxonomy (NCBI): domain Eukaryota; kingdom Metazoa; phylum Chordata; class Mammalia; order Primates; family Cercopithecidae; genus Mandrillus; species Mandrillus leucophaeus. Next base: position 1,142,210 of record NW_012102654.1, on the reverse strand, counting down.
TCCTTTCCTGTTGACTTTCCCTCTTAAGAGCGCCTGAGGGCCTTCCAGGCCTTGATTAATCCCATAAAGTAAAGCTGGTTTTATGATAGCATTGAGCAATGCTTAACCCATCGGAATGTATACCCTAAGCAAAACTGTCAACCAGGCAAAGGGTGTTCTTTTTCTTCTGGTGCGCTGCTCTTTGTCCCTGTCCCCAGCAGCCCATCTGCTGCTGGAACTTGTTCACGGAGTCCTTCTGCCAACTCATCATATTCTTGTTCCAGGAACTTTTCTGCTTTAAGTAAAGGATCTTCTCCCAACCAGTATGCTCCTGCTTTTGCAGATACAGCACAGCTCCATGCATTTCCAGCTCCATCATATTAGTGTCCTAGCCAATCATAACAAACAAATGGGGTGGCTTCAACAACAGAAATATATTGCATCACCATTCTGGAGGTTGAAAAGTCCAAGATTAAGGCGTTGGCTGGTTGTTTCCTGTGAGGCATCTCTCCTTGACTTATAGATAGATATCTTCTCGCTGTGTCTTCGCATGGTCTTTCCTCTGTGCATTTCTCTGTCCCAATTTCTTCTTCTTATAAGGACACCTGTTTTATTGGATTAGGGTCAACCCTCATCACCTCATTTAACCACACCATGCCTTAAAAGGCACTATCACTGAATACAGTCACATTCTGAGGTCTTGGGGACTTCAACATAGGAATCTGTGGGAGACTCATTTGAGCCCATAAGGACTCTCTCCTCACTCTCTCATTTCTGCCCATACAAAATGTATCCATAATTCTTTTCCCAGATTAGAAGTTTAAATTCGGCCCTTTCTGATCATTCCAATTTCTCTCCAAGTTCTTACAGCAATTGTCTGTAGAATCTATTTGGCAACTAATTCTGTAGTCTATTGTAATTTTTCTGTTGTCTTTAAAAGTCTGTATCTATTTAAAGTATTTTAAAGGGTACCTTGTATACACTGTACTTATATAAGTCCTGTCTTCTCAACTAGAGGAGAACTCCTGGATGGCAGCAATGGTCTGTCACTTAGCATGCCCATGACAGTACTCCAGCCCCTAAGCAAACATGGAGAGAGGGGTGCACAGCAGAACAAGTAATAAGATCCAACCACTAGTTACAGATAGCAGCTGGGAAGCCAGTCCCCAGGGACCTGGAAACATCAGAAGATCCACCCAGAAAGGCTCAAGTTGATGACCCTGAGGATTCTTAGGGACAGTAAGATCCAGTTAGGGGTGCAGAGCACAGCAGTGGGGAACCCCAGGTCAGCAGTGGGGAATCCCAGTCATCTTGAGTCAAGTGGGCATATGCTTACCCAGAGACATCTGCACCTGAGGAAGCAGAGCCCCGTCATTAAATAGGATAGACCCTAGACTCCGAGAGGAGGGTGAGACCGAACAAGATGGGATAAGAACCAACAGCAGAGCCCAATCTTGGGAACTGGGCCATTGAGGACCACATGAGAGCCCTGTGATCATGCTGGGGCCCCCATGCCAGTGATAGGTGGGTTAAGGGTATATCAGTGCTGTCTACCCTGTATCACACAACTGGCTTAAAAAATGGGTGCCAAAGAGCTTCATGTAATTTTCCTCTACTCTTCTCATAGCCTAAAACTGACAGAAAAGAGGAAAGGAAGCTGCATTGTTTGGATTTGATATGAGGATGTAGACAGCTAGGCCCTGCTAAAAGCTGTCTTAATTTCGACCTTCTGAAGACCACCTCCCACTCTTAAAGCCTAAGCCTTCGTGAGCGCAATAAGACGGTCCTGCTGCCCTGCTGCCCACTCTGCCTGGTCTCAGGGCATCCTGGCCTGCACACCTCGTGCCTCTTGAAAAATTCCATGCCATTTCCACTTAATCACCCAACCCAAGAGCCTTGTATTGCCTCACAGTGTTTCCCTGACAGCCACAGAGTGATATATTCTCTTCTGTCCTGGTTCCTGCTAAGAAGCAACGAGCATTTATCCTCATTTGGAAGAATCAGGACTGTTCTAACTGCATTGCACCTGCTGTTGTGTTTTCTGGGCAAGACACCATGCCGCTGTGGCCTCCTATCCCCCTCCTTCCTCCCTGGGCACTCTCAGGTTGCAGGTGTTTCTGCTTCCACAATATCAATCACATCAGAACACCTTTGCTGTCTAGAGTCACGTGATGCACAAACTTTAGTCCAATCTGGAAATGACGGGGGGAAAATCACATCAAAAGGAAAAGCCTACAAAAGTATTCAGTCTATTCAAGCCCAAAAGCCATCCAAAACCAGGTTCGAATAAGTGTAGCAATGGCTTATTGATTTATCTTTAAACATTGCATTTCTTCCACTCCCTTGTCTTCATTCCTGTTGCTAAATGCAGCCTTATCTTTCATAATGAAAAGAGTTTGACTAATTGAAGTTGCAAGAGATAGGAAGGCTGTGGCCCATTAATCAAAAGCTGAGCATCGGGTAAAGTACTTCGTGCCCCACAGTGCCTCCCCTAGTCAGTCCTGGAGTCATAGCAGAGGTGACAGTGGTTGTAAAGAGCAGAGAAGGAGGGGATCTTGATGAATGTGGTGGGGAATGAGCAGCTTGAATCTACAAATAAGGATGTCCAAAGTCAATCTGACAAGTAGGAAGGCTATTAAACAGTACTTCTGTGAAGTATTTTTAAGATCAAAGCAAGCATTACAAATATTTAAATAACAATCTATTGCTAGTTTTCTACATACTTTAAACAAAAAGAGTCAAACTTTTATTAGGAAATAATTGAATAAAAACTGAGGTCCGTTGCTTGCTCTCATCTCCATTCCCAGCAGCTTGTCTGGCCCCAACTTCTTCTTCTGAACATCATACACAACCCTGATACTTAAACTTCAACAAGTGAGAGCTGACATTTGTGCAACAGAAATTCTGCCTCAGCATTTAAAGCTGAATCAAAAACACATGCTTTCTTCATCAGATGTGAGGGAAAACAAACTATTTTTATCTCTGGGTATAACAAGTCACAAGCAATTCACTCTCCAGTATTAACACAGAAACTTAACCCAATATTGCCAACAACGAAATCATTTTGCTCCCTATAATGCATCCATGATGATTTATACAAAGATAAAGTTTAAATAGTAAAAATGGTATTTTCAGAGTATCCACTACATGCCAAGTTTTTGCACATGGTATGGTAAGGTATGAGATTTCATAGTCACATTACAAAAGAAATATTTTCCCAGAGAATAAATACATTATGGGTATGAGACGAGGAAAGTAAGTCAAGTCTGCAGGGAGTTTTGAAAAAGAGAAAGACTGGAAAGAACTGTGTTCTCTTCTATGTTCTCCTGGTGTTCTCCTGTGCTCACCGCTTAGCTTGCTAAACGTGACCTTCCCAACTCCACTCCAAGGCCCATGCTAGGCAGGGCACTGGAAGGATCTGGAAAATGGTGTTGAGAGAAGACCAATGATGGACTAGGAGTCACAGGCCTGGGCTTCATTGCAGTCCCCATCTCTGTACCTATTTAAGAGGCCCTAAACAAGTCATGTGACCTCTCTTGAGCCATTTTCCTCACCTGTGAAATGGGATTAGCAGATAAAATTGTGTACATGAAATGCCTTATGAGCTGATAAAGCTATAAAATCATAGTAGGCCCCCTATAAATGCTAGCACTCTTTCCCCGTCTTCATTTCCCCTCTCAAATGCCATCTAAATAAGACGCAACTATAAATTAGATGACCTTTAAAGTATCTTCAAGCACTGAAAGTGCCATGTGCAGGAAGAGAGAAAATAAGTCCTTCACTTTCCTTTGCTCTTTATCTCACTTCAGGTTTACATTTCCAGGAGTTGGTCATGCCCACCCGAAGACATTCATTTCTCTGTAATTAGAAAGCAGGTCACAAAGCACCTGCTGCACCGTGGGTCAGGTCCTGTCATTCCTGCATTCAATGTGCTAGGCACCAAATCCCAGCTCTCAGTTATTCCCCACACCACGCTACTTTCTTTGGGTTGGAAATATCTCCACCTGGAAAATTTGTCTTAGCTTTTAAAAATCAGGCGAACTGCACGACTTTGAAGATTTCCACCAAGCTCTCTGAATTGCAGACAGGCCAGAACAAGAGTATCCAAGGCTGGTGTTTGTCATCTTCCTCACATTGGCTACTTGCTTAGTAATAGAAAGTATTTTAAGTTATCATAGTTGTCCTATGAAAGACACTACATAAAATGCAGTCATTATAGAAAAGGTGTGTGTGTTTGCCTTTGTGTGTGTGCGTGCGTGTGCTTATATAAATGATGTTATGGGAAAGAGAAGTAGTTTTGACCACTGGAAGGCAGTACAGCATTTGAAGCAAAACTAAGATGTAACATCATCTAAGGAAATATGGGATGAGCACCTCTGGGCTTGGGCAACTATTGGAAGTAAATGTTTACAAGCCAAAACCGCAAATTCCCAATCATGAACAGAGGTCGTTTTGATTTCACTGCAAGTTGAAGATCACTATAATACCCCCAAAGGCTGGCTTTCACATCATCCAAGGGTCACGACTCATGCTACATTGAAGCGTATGAGTGTCTGCTTGTGTCACAAACCTGACAGAGCAGAGGTGGGGGGTGGGGGAAATGGAAGCAAAAGGGACAGACTTGACGCTGCACTTCCAGACTCGCATGGAAGCTCCAGGTCACAATCTTAGTTCCAATTTCAGGTTTTGCCCGTCAAGTCTAGACATTTCTGGGGTGCCCTTTAAGTGGTCTCCAGCAGCCTTCTAGGCAGGTGGCTTTAGAGGGAGGTCCACACTGCAAGCTCAGCTCACCACAACTCAGGCTGATGGGGGAGTCAGCCATGCTCGGAGGCTGAATTTGGCAGGGACTTGCTGCCATCTCCCTGCCAAATGGTCTCTCGTGACTCAGAATCTCAAAATTGTTTTAAAGAGAGGAAAAAAGTCACTTTCGGGGATGAGGTTCTTGGCCCAACTCTGCTTTATGTAAACACAGTCTATGACTATTTCAGTCTTCTGGATTTTGAGAAGCAGCTGCAAGGATGAACGGATTGGTGTTGGCCCAAATTAAAAAGAAGAGTGTTCAGTTCTTTCAGTGTTTGGAGAAAGAAGACCAAAAGCATCATCTCACAGGGAGCAGAATGTGAGCAGCCTGGCTAATGAGAAAATTAGAGGGATCCTCAATTTGAGAAGAACCCGCTCTACCGGAGTCTGAACTTGTGAAAATGGACACATTGGGTCTGGAGTAAGAATTCTTACTCTACAAAAGGGTAAAATTGTGATCACATTGATGCATGATGCCTAGGATATTAAAAATGCATGATTAATTAAAGGTTAGTCTACCTAGTGTTTTAAAGGGACACACACCCATAACATGAAGCCAGCTTCCTGTCCACGACTGTTGTCCTTACTGCCCAAGGAAGGGGAGCATTTGAAGCAAATGCACGAGTGAAGCAAACCCACCACTCATCCTGTGAACCACTGTCTTTGGAATCCACCCCAGGAGCCCAGGAGCCTTGCGTGTCACATGGATTTACTTCTTTATCAAGAATCCTTCTGACTAAGGTACAAATCCAATATATTACTGTTGCTGATGCAAGAAAAACGTAACTTAAGGAATGATCATGAATGCAAAGGGCAAGAGGAAAAGAGCCTTTGGAGACAAATAGCTCGATTTTTTGTAAATCAGTTTCGTACAACCTCCCTCCCCCATTTCATTCCTAAAAGTTCACTGAGAATGATCAGCCACGTGTAGGGTGTGAGGAATTCCATAAGGCACCCCAGTTTCTTCAATAAGTAAATGGCATTTTAAAAAGGGGAACTTTTATGGGTTAAAATATTCTTAAGAGATGTATTCATCAAGTATACTGTATAAGCGTTGTTCATTTAGTTCTTTATTAAAACAAAGTGTAAAAAGACATTTTTGAAGTAATTGGAGAAAATTAAGAATAGGCTGGGTCCTATTAGATGTTAGATAATTAGACTGTTACTTTAAATTTTATTGGATGTGATAATGGCATTGTCCTTAACTGGTAAGAGCATATCAAAGTATGTTTACAATTTGCTTTAAAGTTTTATTGCCAAAAGTGGAGAAGCAAGGGTGATAGATGAAATAAGAATGGCAGGCAAGGCCACAAGCAGTTCTTCCATGTTTGTTCATGTTTGAAATTTTTCAGAATAAAATATTTTTAAAAGGAAAAAAAGGCACATTTAACTTGTAAAAGTCAGTGTCCCTTGAATTCTGGAACATTCATAGACATGAAAATCATGCTGCAAAACAAAATCCCCTTTGTTCAAAGAGAGCTGCTGTTGCACTCTCTGCTCTCTCATTTCTTTATTCACTCTATAATATTCAGTGTAGGCTGACTGTGCTCCAGCGCCAAGTCCAAGGGGTGGAGAATAACAAGGGCAGAGACATAGTCCTTGCCCTCCAAGCATCTGTGATATTGACACAGTGCCATGGGAGCTTGGTGGAGGGCCTCAGTCGACTGCAGAGTTAGGCTTCTCAAAAGTGGTGATCTCTACGGTGAGTCTTGGAGGACACAATGGGGTGCGGAACAGAAACAGTTGTTCCAGGCAAAGAAGGGAGGAATCTGTGCAAAGGCCCAGGGGCTGGTAAACCTTGGGCGTGTGCTGGGGCTGCTGCCTCCTCCCAAATGTCGGGGCACAGGGCAGTCAGTCTCACTTATCATGGTGACCACTTGGCTCTACAAACCCCCACTGCCCAAGTCCCCACAGGCAAACCACACAACTGCTCTTCTTCTCACTCTTTTTTTAAGCCAAGAAAGAACTCACTGAAACAGCCAGTCGGTGGTGAGTCCAAGGCTTTCCTGACAGAGTGACCATGTTTGGCTTGGCTGAAAATCACAAAGCCTTGGTTTCCCAGTTGTCTGATTCTCTTTGTTCTCAAGGCCTGGTGCAGCATTACAGTGGGATGGCTAAACAGATTAAAAAAAAAAAAAAAAAAAAAAAAAGAAAGGAGGTCTATTTCTCTCTCTTCACACAAATAAATATTTGCTCAAGAATGGAAGTGCCTAATTCTTAAGAATAACCAAATGCTTTGGACGTCTAAACAAGCAAATCATATACAAGGCAATTCAGTGTTCCTACTAATTGAGAAATTGTTTTTAGCAAGAAGATGTTCTGCAGCACGTTTTTAAAAAACAAGTTTTACAACAACAACAACAACAACAAAAAAGAAAATAACTAAATCACTATAATACACCCAAAGGTTGACTTTCACATCACCGAAGGGTCACATCTCACGCTACACTGAAGCGTATGAAAGAGTGTCTGCTTGTGTTAGAAACCTGATGGACTAGAGGTGGGGGGGCGCAGAAATGAACACAAAAGGGACAGACTTGAAGCTGCACTTTTGCAATCAACTAGCAGTTAGGAAGGACTTGACTTGCTGGGGCTAAGGAAAACAAATTTGGAGGTCCATTTTGCCTGTGAAATTAAAATTATACTTCAGTAAATAAAGCTGACGCCATTTAACAATGAACCCGGTGACATTTCCTGGCTTGCTGCAGCGTTTCTGCTCGTCTCCTTGTTACATTTGTTCAAAATACAAACACAGCATTTCCACGTTGCCGCAAAAGCAAATGTGGGCTGACTGGCTGGTTTTAGCTGCTATGGTTTTTCTGTAACCTTTAACAATTGTTGTGACAAATAAGATTCCATGTATGGTGCAATTTCTAACTGTGCAGTGTTTGTGAACCACGTCCACCTTCTCCAGGTTTGGTATTTGGTCGACTAAGTTGACGATGTCATTACCTTTCCTTCCATTTTACAAAAAAAAAAAAGTTAATCTGAATCATGCTGAGAGTTTGGTATGCACGCATTACTATTCAAGGGAGCATTCTCTCCTATGTCAGAATAATATATTTATGTGTGTGAATCAGTATACTTGAATTTGTGGCAACATTTTGTATTGATGCATATATATGACACCCAGGCTGACTACAATGGCTTAAAGCGTTTAATTTCTCTTAAATGGACTCAGTATCCTTGGAATGTGCTGTTTAAGTGTTTCTGAATTTTCTACACGCCATTTTTACAGGTCCATCTGTTTATGATGTGATGTGATAAACAATCACGTTGATTTTATGTTTCTTTTCAAAGAAAATGAATGTATATAGTACTAAGCAGATGAATAAATTATTGAAAATATACACTTCATGGATCATGCCCACTGATAAAAATGAATTTATTTTATTTGTTGAACAAAGTGACTGTTCAAATTATAAGAATTTATATTGTCCTTATTAATATGAATGCCATCTATTTAAGTGTTGTTCAATATTGATATGTGTTCTCTAATAAAATATTTTAAACCTCTTTCTTTAAACACATAACACCCTAGTTCTTCAATCATGGTGTGTTGTTAATGTCTCTTGAGAAATGGAGTGGGTAGTGCAGACAAAGAAAGTTGGTATCTTCAGCCAGCTGCATAAGGTAGATTGTAATAGTTTGCAAAGTGTCCTTTGCTTTTTGGAAGAATAGGTATTAAGATTTGTTTTAAGATTTGTCTTCATTTATCCATTTGTAAGTAGCATTTTTTTGTTATACAAATAACTCATTCATTATAGAAAATGTAGAAAATAAGTAAATAAGTATAGGAAGAGCACAATAGAAGGTGTCTTTAAGTTTACCTTCCAAAGATAACACTTTATTATTTTCTTCAAGAATCTCATTTTTATATCCTCACTTCAAAAAAAATAAAATAGAAAGTATACTGGAAAAAATAATAAAAAATAGGGTAGATCAGACATAGGGTATACAGGGACATAGGGTGTACAGGGACTGCATTCAAGATATGGGCAAGGACCAGAATACACCTGGATCATCAGGTTTAGAAGCAGGTAGTGGGGGAATGTGGTATTAGAAGTCAGACACATGGAAATGTTGGATGTGTTCAGGGCAGGACATATTAAATTACCCATAGTCAAGGCAATAGGTTATGAGGGCCAAGGTCAGAGAAGATCGCCGACAACACAGCTGTGTTTTGGTGGAGTGCTTTGATGGAGGTTCTTCTCTGGCCAAGGGCTCAGAACCTGGAAGCCTCAGGGCTACCCTTTCGGCCCCACTCCCTCAGTGGGACTCCTCAGCAGTATGGTTTCCTCCTTGGGGACATGAACTCTGGAGTCAGATTGTCTGGCAGCTGTTACAGGCTCCAAATTCCCTCAACCACTCACCACTTAGAAGATCTCAAGGCAATGCTTCAACATCTCCAAATCTTCACTTCCTCTTCTCAAAAATGAGAACAATGGCTACTGCGCATCATTAGAGGGCTTCTGGGCTAATGAAATAAAACCATGCAGGTAATGATTTAAGGAAATGCCTGACATAGAGTTAGCACTCAGCAATCACAGGTTGTTTTTCTTCTCATTGATCTTGCTGGGGGATTTTTGTAGCTGTCACTTTGACTATCCACAAAGGTGAGCATCTGCATCCCGATGAGGAGGGATCATTATTTTCCAGCCAAAGTCCTTGGCATATAAATCAAATGATAGTAATACAGGAGCTAAAAAGAAATGATTTAGGCAGTTAGGGTAAAAGAGTTCTCGGTGGAATTTCCTTTTAACAAAAAGCAGCCCCAAAATAATTTCTTTTCTAACAAAAAGCAGCCTGAAAAATCAAGCTGCAGGCATAGACAAGCAAGCTTGAAGCTTGCATAGGTAAATGCCAGCAGTTATACCAATAAAAAAGGGATATCTGGAAGCCAGTTATATTCAAAATGGAGGTTTTCCCTTCCCTTTTCTTTGTTGCCACATGCGCAGGTAACATGGCACAGGCCAGGTAAAGACCTCATTTACATAATAAAAGATTAGGGTGGGATGACCAGCCTCCTCTGGCACTATGTAAATGGCACACCTGGTCCAACCAATCCACTATGCCCCATGTAAATGAGACACCGCCTCCTCAAGCTCATCTATAAAACCAACCAAATAAAAGTGGCTCACACAATAAGAAAATTGTTAAAACCATTATCAATACTTCGGCCTGAAAACATGCATCTTTGCCAAGATGCTCTCCAGTCAAACCGCCTGGGTTTGAATCCTATCTAGTGATTTGTTAGAATGTTTGCCAATGAGCTCTCTGGAAAAAAAAAAAAAATGCCACATGATCTGTGGCATTTGGTCAATTTTTGTGGTGTAAATCATCCCATAATAGCCAAATTCAAGGTAGCAACATGATGTTGCTGAACACACTGTTGGGAAGAGGTGCGCACAGTCAGTTCTCAAGAGCCTGTACAAGTCAACTTCAACACTCCACTGATCCCACCCATGCCCCTTAGCAGCATGTGACCTAAGCCTACCTAGTGTTCATTTCCTTATCTGTAAAATGGGATAATAATAGAAGCTTCCTCATTGGACCGATACATGCAAAGAATGTCTGTGTAGTTCATAATAAACATTCAATGAGTCTTAGCTGTTGTTGTTGCAATTGCTGTTATTGTTAACACAATACTGATGCCTATTAGCACAGATCACAGATATCTCAGAACAGCAAAAGTGTCCATCCGCACACATTCCCTAGTAGATCAACTTTTCTGAAATATGTGTGGCAGCATTACAATCCTTCTTTTGGTCATCATGTAGCACCTACTCCTTACACTTACCCATACTGAATTTGTTGTCTCTGCTTCAGACTCCAAAGTTTTGGGGTTAACTCTGTCCCTTTACTTTTCAATTTTAACCAAAGTATTTAATGATTCTATGAACTAGTTTTCTTAGACAAAAGTCCTCTTAATGCTAAATCATCCTGCCAGCCTATTATTATTATTAATTCTCCTGTTTATAAATACAAATTGCCTTCAACAGAATTTATGAAAAACAACTATTTTATTATGTTGTGTAGGTGGAGGAAAAAATACTTTGTACTCACTCCTCACATGTTATTATGTTCTGATCCATATACTCATTTCAAAATTATATATGCACATGATAAACTAAACAAGTAAAAGCACGGCAGTATAATGAGGTTGGAATGAGCTCTGGGTTTCTGAATCCTATCACTGCAGCCTCGTTGCAGAAACTGTACATAGGAAGACAAGAACAAAATGGGAAACAACTTACAATTTTTGTTGTTGTTGTTGTTGTTGTTGTTGTTGTTGTTGTTGTTTTGAGACAGAGTTTTGCTTTTGCTGCCCAGGCTGGAGTGCAATGGCGTGATCTTGGCTCACCGCAACCTCCGCCTCCTGGGTTCAAGTGATTCTCCTGCCTCATCCTCCTGAGTAGCTGGATTACAGGCATGCACCACCACGCCCGGCTAATTTTGTATTTTTAGTAGAGATGGGGTTTCTCCATGTTGGTCAGACTGGTCTTGAACTCCCGACCTCAGGTGATCCACCCGCCTTGGCCTCCCAAAGTGCTGGGGCTACAGGCATGAGCCACTGCGCCCAGCCTACAACTTAGAATTTTTATTAATCACCAGGAGAGCTGTGTTCCCAAAATCAAAGCATCTCTGCTGAGCTATTCTGTCTCACTCAGGGTTTCCTATACCCAACTTGCTTGCATCTAAAATGTCCAGGTTTGAGGAATGCCACAGAAGGAATGTTTGTGTCCCTCCAAAATCCTTATGTTAAAATATCATTCCCATTGTAAAACTATTTGGAGTTGGGACCTTTGGGAAGTAATTAGGCAAAGCCTCCGGAAATGAAATTTTTGTCCTTACAGGAAGATACCCAGCTGGGTGTAGTGGCTCATGCCTGTAATTCCAGCACATTCGGAGGCCAAGGCCAGTGGATCACCTGAACTCAGGAGTTCGAGACCAGCCTGGGCAACATGGTGAAACCCTGTCTCTACTAAAAATACAAAAATTAGTTGGGCATGGTGGCACATGTCTGTAGTCCCAGCTACTTGGGAGACTGAGGCAGGGGAATCGCTTGAACCCAGGAAGCAGAGGTTGCAGTGAGCCGAGATCTTGCCACTGCACTCCAGCCTGGGCAACAGAGCGAGATTCGGTTTCAAAAAAACAAAAAAGAAAGAAAGAAAAAACAAACAAAGAAAAATAAGAGACCCCAGCCCAGATAGCTTCCTTGTCCCTTCTGCTATGTGAGGCTCCAGTGAAGAGATGGCCACCTATGAACCAGAAAACAGGCCTTTAGCAGATACCAAATCTGCCAGTGCCTTGCTTTGAACTTCCCAGCCTCCAGAGCTGAGAGAAATAAATGTATGTTGTGTATAAGCCACCTATTTATGTTATTTTGTTACAGCAGCCCAGATGAACTAAGACAAGGACAAATTTCAATGCTCACATGCCACTAGCCCTATGAACCAAACACTAATGAAAAAGCTGAAATTGAGAGTAGAGTCATGACCAGGACTTATTCTGGAAGGGAGGCCCTGATCATAAAACAATAGAGATAGGAAATGAGTGAAGAAGAGTGGAAACTTTCCCACTAAGAATACGTGGTCCAAGAACAACCAGCCAGATTGTGCATTCCTTTTTGGTTTGGGCTGCGCATGGAGGAGTCATAAGGCCAAAAGACAGCAGTGAAAGCAAAGGCAGAAATTTATTCCTCTCTGTGGGTAAAGGAGCAAATACAAAGAGAAAAGCAGACAGTCTTCCTGCCCTCTTCATATAAATGCCATATGTGGATATAAATTGAAAAGTAATAGTTTCACCAATCTCTAGTCCTACTCCCTAGAGGTAACCACCCTTACCATTTTCTTGTGAGTTTACTCATTCAATGCATAGCTATTAAAAATTTGCTACATGCTAGGCATCATCTTTGACCACATTAGTGAACAAAACAGAATAACATAAGGCTTACTCTGTGAAGCTAACATGCTAGAACAACTTCCAGAAATGCTCTATAAACGTGCAAATATGTGGATTGCATAAATATCCTTATAAAAACAGAATGAGCCAGATACTGATTGGTTATATTAGATGCATCTCTATAGATCAGTGATTGGGCCATCAGCCCCTGATTATCTTAGATCCCTGGGTTGTTGCCATAACAAACACACCACAAAGTTAAAGAAAAGTCCAGTCTCCTGTCCTTTGGAAAGTTATAGTTTGATATTATGAGTCCTACAAAACAACTTTGAGAGCTTATTTTAGAGCTTCTAGTATTTTTAGGGGCCATGAGTATATTTCAATCATGTTGTCACTGCCTAAAACATTTTTGAAACTGTTTTGAGACTGCCTTCAGAGTCAATTTATGTGTGGTACCTCCCCCAACAAATTCCTTATTTACTTATTATTGGAAATAATACTAACCTTGACCACAAAACATCTTTCTCCAATACAAAAGGTGAACCTCACCTGCTGAGGAGACAGTTTCAGAGGTCCTCTCTGGTTGGGTCCGTAGGTGACTGGTGCCAAGACGTTGGCCAGGTCATCCTGTTGGCCAAATGCAAGCTGGGAGGTATCAAACCACTATAAAAAGCCATGCTGAATAAACCTAGTGGAAAAAATTAGGTCAATGGTTTTTCAACTTTTTTTTTTTTTTTTTAGACGGAGTCTAACTCTTGTCACCAGTCTGGAGTGCAGTGGCACAATCTTGGCTCACTGCAACCTACGCCTCCCAGGTTGAAGCCATTCTGCCTCAGCCTCCCAAGCAGCTGGGACTACAGGCACGCGCCACCAGGCCCAGCTAATTTTTGTATTTTTAGTAGAAACGAGGTTTCACCATGTTGGCCAGGATGATCTCGATCTCTTGACCTTGTGATCCGCCCACCTCAGCCTCCCAAAGTGCTGGGATTACAGGCATGAGCCACTGCACCCAACGCAACTTTTTTTTTTCTTTTTTAACAGTGCAATCCTTTCTTTGGATGAAATCTTACTCAGAAGCTCAATATGCAAAAGAAAGAAAAACAGTAGTTCTGGACGGATGTTGGGAGTGGGATAAGACCCCAACCACTCAGAACCACTCCCCAACACACACACATGCACACTCTCCACAGTGACTACTGAGGGGCCTCTAGAGGGCACACAGGACGCTGTGGAGCATGATTTAAGCACCGCCGGACTACACATTCTTCTGGGGCAGTTATCTTACCTTCCCATAGACACCCAGCCCATAGCCATTGGTTAATAAAGGTTTTCCAAATGAGAAAGGGGATCAGGTAGTAAATGGCTGTTGAAGGAGTAGAAGGTGGGGGGCTCTCAAAAGAGCTCAACATTTAAAGGAAACTACTAAAGAGCAATGGAAGACCCACTGCTCTTGATCTACCAAAGATCATTACCAAACAGTGGTTCGTATCTGCAAGAACAATTTCCTATAGGTTGAAATCCAGAGCAGACAGACGTTTTCGAAGGCTGGGGGAAAAAAAACAGATGGGGCATCCTAGCACTCTTTGAATTCATGACATGAATGAGTAGGAGGTAGCCCATGGTCTGGGGGAATGGGGTGATGGTAACTGATGACAGAGGAGGAGACAAATGCTCCATTTTCATTTTGCTCCCTACTCCTCCAGCAGAGATAATAATCGATTTGAAACCTAGGGAAGTAACACAGGGATCAAGTGGACATACATGGGAACCATGACAAGGGCAGGTGCTGGGGTGTGGTCAGGAGGGCCCTGGCTCTGAAGCCACCCTTGAGGGTACCAGTAGAGAGGCAGGACCTGGGAATGGGTCTCTGAAGTGCCCAAGTGGTGCTCTTCTCCACCTTCCCTGGCAAGCCCCGAATACACTGATACGTACAGTTAGCCAACGTTCAGTTATGGTTTCCAGGGGCAGGCATTGTTCCAAATGTTGTACATATACTAACTCGTGTAATGCTCCCAACAGAACTATGAAGTAGTTTCTATTGTTTCCCTCCTTTTACAGAAGGAAAACTGAGGTTCAATGGGGTTTAGGGGTTTGAAAAATTTTCAAACACAAAATTCTCACTCCAAGTAAGTGGCAGAGATTGGATTTGAACCAAAGTACTTCAACTCCAGAGACCGATATCTTAACCAATATGCCCTCCTAGACACTAGACTCTCAGTTTTATTCCCAGTAAAGACTCAAGTTGAAGGACACAGCTGGTATCTGTGGGCAAATGAGCTTTGTGCGGGGCTGCCCTATGGGCAGTGCAAAACCAGGGTACCCATACCAGATGGGGTGTGGAGGAGCCTGCCCAAGGGGGACACAGCCTGGAAAAGCTAAAAGAAACTGCTGCTCCCTGGAGGCAGCTCATTCCAAAAGGATAAAAGGAGTCTTAGAACTGAGCCTGCCACTTTATTCATTCCAGATTCACCAATTGGATTAAGCTACTCCTTCAGGGGATGGGTGGAGGAAGAGTTGAGGAGTGGGCAGGACACACTCACCCTAACAAGGAGCACAGAGGGAGATAGGAAAGGTCAGGGCAATGGTGGGACCCAAAGTTGGGTAGGAAGCAAAATTCAGGACAGGACAAAGAGCTAGCAATAAAGCAAAGTGGAGAGACTAGATCTCTGCAAATGGTCTAAACCAGCAGATATCCTGAGATTGAAGAAACTATGAAAGGTGGACCCAAGAGCTGAGCAAAGGGTCAGCAACCAGGGCATGCGCTAGGTGGCTTCAAACACCTCCTTAGGATAGGCACTTTACACACACTGTCTAATCTATTCTTCACAGTCAGCTTTTAAAGTCCAGAGTCTGTTCCTTTTACAGATGAGGAAACTGAGGCATAGCACAATGAAGCACCTGCTCAGTTCCTGCTGTCCAGGGCCAGCATCATGTTCCTTCTCTCCGTATAGCAAACTGACTTCTTGCAAAGAAAAGAAACTTGCTACGATGCAAAGCATTCAAATGCTGCCCTAAATTAGAGCATGGCTTTTCAAATTCTCTACCTTGTATAATAAAGCTCCTAGTAACATGTTTAATATGGTTTTTCTCCAAAAACACATTCACTACCCACCTTTGATAATATTCTAACATCCTGAAATCGAAGCACACAGTTTTAGAAACATAACAGAATATCTAGACTAAGGGCATCCCTGAACATAGAGTTGTGGCCACTACACCAGCCTCCAGTTCCCGAAGCAAGCACTGTGACACCATAAGACAGCTGAGACAATCTGATATTTTTGCTTTTTGATGAGGAAGCCAATGAGAGATCCAGCACCTGTAAAACATGGACACCAGTATTGAAAGTTATTATTCCTTTTGCAGCTAATTCCAGCCTTGCTGCTTGGAAGGCTCTCTTAGGACTCAGAGTTGAAATTCTCCAAATAGTAAATATTGCTTCCAGAAAATTTCTTCCCAGAGTTCATCACGGTAACACATTTTTTAATTACTTATAAAATGAGCACCAGTTAATCCCCCTTGCTCCCTATTAGCCGGTGACTAGAGAGATGCTGATGTAATAGCTGCTTGCCACCCACATGAAAGGGAGATCCTACCACTCTATGACAAGGATTTCCTAAGGGAAGAAAAGGACTCTCCTCTCCAAGCTCAGTCCCATGTGGACCAGGAGGTTTGAGAGGTTTGAGAAGAATTGACACCCATTTTTAGAAGAGACATCCTCACATCGTCACAGTGTGCCTGCCACTGTAAATCTAAAGAGGACATGAGGACAAAGCCAGAAAGACAAGACCTTCATGCCTCAGGCACAAGGTCCCCAGGCACTGTTTTGGACTGCAATCACATGAGAAAGACTCTACAGAAAATGAAGAAAAACAACTCTGATGGACAAGCATCCTTTTCTAGTTTGCTACGGTTAGAAGCTGTCTGGATAGGCAGTAGAGTTCTCAGCCCAGGCAAGTAAAAGCATGGTACATTGACATTCAGGAATCTCACCTTGGATATGGCAAGAAATTCATGAGGCCAGAGAACCACCCCGGCTGCCCTTATAGATCATGTCCCAGGTATTCTAGGCCCAAAATTGCCTGCCCAGATGGTTCTGAGATTGCCTCCAGAACACACTGAAGGCCATGTAGATGACCACTAGTGCACTTGGAAATACTAAGAAAATCATCCCCATCTCCCTAGGTGCCCGTGTGTTCTGAATCTCCCATCTTCTCTTACCTCTTTCCTCACCCAGCCTGGAGCTCTTGCTTTAGACCTGGACCACAGGAGCCCTCAGTTTCCTGGTTCAGTCACCCTTTCCCTGCAAAGTGCAGCAAAACCAACGACCTGCCTCAAAAATAACCATTGCTGCCACTCGTGGAGTACTCCCTACGTACCACGCAATACTCTGCGAGATAATAAGAAATGTATTTGGTCTTTGTTCCCGGTTCCTAGCACAGAGCCCCTAAAATCTTTGGAATTTCTAGAGTGACAGGAGTGTCTTCGGTCACATCTGAGTTCATGCTAATGAGGTGACTTAAGGTGGAACCCCTAGAGAGCCTCAGGATGTGGCTGGTTGCCAGGAAGACCAGGTAGTAGAGGATGGAAACATTCAGCCCCACCAGTCAACCTCCAAAAAGAAGAGAGTGCTGGAGACTAAGCTCTATTGAAAACTCTTGAACAAGATATGATGTGTGAACACATCCAGGTGCTAGGGGCGTGCTGTAACCAGAGAGACTGTGGAAGCTCCATGCACATTGACCCATACCTGCCCTGTGCATTCTTTCTGTTCAGCTGTTCCTGAGGTGTATCCTTTATAAAAAACAGGTAAACATAAGGCAAGTGTTTCCTTGAGTTCCATAAGCCATTACAGCAAATTATCAAATCTAAGAAGGAAGTTGTGGAAACCCCCAATTTGTAGTGAAGTCAGACAGAAGTTGTAGGTGACCTGGGGACCCACTACTTGGAATTGACATCTGAAATGGGGGGCAGTCTTGCGGGATCCACACTAACTCCTGGTAGCATCAGAATTGAATTAAATTATAGGGCACCCAGATGGTGTCCAGAGAGTTGGAATATTTATTGGTATTGGAAGGCCAAGAGCAACAAACCAAAGCAGAATGCTAAGTGCCTTACATTTAATGCACTAACATTTGCTGCTCACAGCAACATCATAGGTGGTAGTTATTAATTCACATTTTCCATATTAGAGAATAGAGGTCTAAAGAGGTTAAGTAACTTGCCCAGGGCCAAGCCACTAGGGAACCCACCCTGTAATACAACACATTATCAGTGAGTTCCTGTTGGATTTAGGCCCTCAACCACACGTGTCCTTGATCAACAGTACAATTTCAGCTGCTACTCTGACCTTTGACATGCTATGCGTCAACGGAAGAATGATGAGATTCATAAATTTGGAAAGGAGAGCTTTGATTCTCATAAAACATTGCAACATGCAGGCTGGGAACCATAGCTTACAACCCAAAGCCAGAAACAGGAACTTCAAGGGTGTTTTACTGTGCTGACCCTCGTAACCCCACAAACACCCATAAGACAGGGGTTCATCCTAAATTAGGTGGCCAAATATACATATTCAATAAGCTACAGGAGGAGTCTTGAATATTTACGAGAGAAGAAGCATGCTCATATGCAAGTGAGCTTCATGCTTCCCTGTGAGACTATGTTCAAAAAATGCAGCCTTAGCATGATGCGAGAGTCATGCAAGTTTTAGGAACTCTGATGTCAAAGGTGAAGCAGAGGACATGAAAACTCTCACTGCACTTCCTCCCTAGACTGGACAGAACCAACTCACGGTCTGTGGTCTCTCATCAGGAGGGAATGTGGGGTTGTTTTGTCAAACTGCACAAGGGAGGAGCAGCACCAGGTGGTTGGTTGAACTCAGTGCTGCAGTCTTTTGAAAGGGTTGGTTTCTGTTTAGCCCTTAGGGAAGAAAGACTAATAGCAGTTAGCGAGGGATGGGGGACAATGAGGCGTGTCCAACCTCCCATCAAGTCATGACTGGGAATGCAATTTCCAAGGTTTATCTGGGGTCCTCTTGGCCAAGAGGGGTTCCATTCAGTCAGCTGAGGGTGCTTAGAGTGTTTTCCTTCTCACCTGGGTCCCACACCAACCACTTCCCCTTTCCCATTCAGAAGTACTTCCTAGTTCACCAGCAGACATGAGAAGGCAGGTGCTGTTTTCACTGTGTCCCCAACCCCACACATTTATCTAAGCTACATCAAGAATAAAACAATCTCCTCTGTCATTTATCAGTTCCCATTAACTTTACACGCTATGCCTTATTATCTTTTCAAAAAATCCTGCAGGGAAGCATCTTTTTCTCCATTTTATGAGCAAGAAACCATAGCTTCCTAGGATATTTTGACTTTGCAGTATAAGTTCCCATATTACTTTTTTTGTCTTGAAAAACTTTTGACTAGTCTTAATCACTTCATCTACTAGATCAATTTTAATAAGTTACAATTAGCTTGCCATGCTCCCAGGAAAAAAAAATCACTAGGATTTTGATTCTAATTGCATTAGATTCATAATTTTTTTTTCTTTTTTGAGATGAAGCCTTGCTCTGTCACCCAGGCTGGAGTGCAGTGGCACAATCTTAGCTCACTGCAACTTCTGCCTCCCTTATTCAAGTGATTCTCCTGTCTCAGCCTCCCAAGTAGCTGGGATTACAGGCAACCAACACCATGGCCAACTAATTTTTGTATTTTTTTTAGTAGAGATGGGGTTTTGTCATGTTGGCCACGCTGGTCTCGAATTCCTGACGTCAGGTAATCTACCCACCTCAGCTCCCCAAAGTGCTGGGATTATAGGTGTGAGTCACCATGCCTGGCCAGATTCACAAATTAATTTAGAGGAATTTGTATCTCTGCTCTGGGCCTCTTCTCCTGGGTGAGGGGACAAGGTCGGGGGTGGAGCCAGGGCTGGGCAAGGATGTGGAGGGGCTGGTTCAAGAACAGGAGGCACATCCATGTATGGGTCCCCATACAAGGGACATCTACCACCACTGCCCCCAAGGAAAGCTTCAGACCTCAAGACAAAGAGGTTATAGAAACAAATCTGAATCTGAAGGTAAGGATGGGAATAGAGAGTAGGTCCAAGCTGTCAAAGGGATCAGAGTCTAGAGGAGGAGAGGAATGCAGGTGATGAATGCAAGCAATGAGGGGGCCATTGCAGGGAGGACACTACATACCTGCATGTGGCCTGGAGCCAGCATCACCACCGCCCTCTCCCTCACTCCATGACAAAGCGGTCTGGGAATCTGAGTGGACTTCACAGCACCATTCACACCTCTTTCTAGGACAACAGGTCCCAGAACTGGCCATGGCGTCATCAAGAGTCAAGCATTCTTAAGTCACTCTGGTTGCCCACGTCTGCTCTGACCAAGGTCTTAGGGTCAGAATGAAGACGTAGGTCCCTGTGTCAGAAGGTGAGGGAGTGGTGAGAGATAGGGGAGATTTAATGGGAGGGAAGTCCATGGGGCCAGAAGACCAGAAGGTCACGAAGTCTGTCACAGTGGGTACCTGAGCTACATCCTGCTAGCTTCTGGAATGAGTGGGTGATGAGACACCCTGAAAAGCAGGTGGACCGTACTATCTGCTCAGTGACTGCCCAGGTGCTAGTGCTGCTCAGTACAGTACTCCTGAAGGCAGTCAGTTACTTAGGAATTTGAGAGAGAACTATCTCCCACATTCCAGTCCCCTTAACATCACACTTACTTTGATCTGTCTCTGACAAAGACCCAGGACCACAGAATGCTTTAGACACCCACTGCCATGGCACAGGTGTCTCTGCTGGGACTCTGAGGGACAGTAAAGACCCAGTCCCTATTCCTACCTCACCTCCTTCCCTGCAACCTGGCCGGTCCATCATGAACAATGAGCTCCCAGGACCAGAGGCAGGCTGAAGTGAACTGCACAGGCTTTCTAGAACATCTTTTTCAGTGGGGATCCGTGGAGCAGACATCCTTCCAAATGCTTAACCACCCCAGCCTCATGAGGAGAGAGAAAAGCCGCACAGAGCAAGCCAGGCAGGGCCAGGGGCCCAGAGCCACAGCAGCTGTGCATCTAGCCCAGCTCTGCTCACAGTCCCTTCACCCCTCCCAGAGAAGCCACCACCCCCAGCCCAGTGGCGCATGGTCTAGGAACAAACTAGAGCCTCCCCTGCTGGGGATGGAGTGAGAGAGAATGAGTGGGAAAATAGGTTAGAGAGGCATGAACAGGATCTCCTAGCCCCATAAACAACCAATTGACCAGGGATAGAAGCTGTGGTTTTCATTGAGGGAAGATGTCAACAGGTGCACTAAAGACCCACCTGAACCTTTTGCAAGGTTACCCCCCTTTTATCAAAGACAGTGTATTAGTCCGTTTTCACACTGCTATAAAGAAATACCCGAGACTGGGCGTATTAGTTTATTCTTATGCTGCTATGGAGAAATACCTGAGACTGGGTAATTTATAAAGGAAAGAGGTTTAATTCACTCACAGTTCTGCATGACTGGGAGGCCCCAGGAAACTTACAATCATGGCAGAAGACACCTCTTCACAGGGTGGCAGGGGAGAGAATGAGTGCCCAATGAAAGAGGAAGCCTTTTATGAAACCATCAGATCTTGTGAGAACTAGCTCACTATCACGAGAACATGATGGGGAAACCACCCCCCATGATTTAATTATCTCCACCTGGTCCTTCCCGTGACACGTGGTGATTATGGAAACTACAATATAAGATGAGATTTGGGTGGGGACACAGCCAAACCATATCACTGGGTAATTTTTAAAGGAAAGAGGTTTAATTGATTCACAGTTCTGCATGGCTGGGGAAGCGTCAGGAAACTTACAATCATGGTGGAAGGCAAAGGGGAAGCAAGCTTGGGCCTTCTCACAAGGCAGCAGGAGAGAAAAGAGTGCAAGCGGGGAAAATGCCAGACGCTTGTAAAACCATCAGCTCTCATGAGAACCCACTCACTATCACGAGAAGAGCATGAGGGAAACTGCCCCCATAATCCAATCACTTCCCACCAGGTCGCTCCCTAAACACCTGGGGTTTGTAATTCAAGATAAGATTTGGGTGGGGACACAAAGCCTAACCATATCAGATAACTTTTCTTTGCAAAAACAAATGCTAAAATAGAAAACATAGTAAAACACAAACTAAAAGCACCATGCAGAGATAATCACTGTTAATCTTTGGATATACGAACTCTGTATTTTTGCCATTTGATATAGATGTAGATATAGACAGAGAAGAATGGCACTTACCTAAACCCCAATTGTTCCAAATTTATGTTTTTTGGAGTTTAGATTTACTTCCAAAAGAACAAAATAATACAGAGATACAGTGATTTTGATGAATATTTTAGCCCGTGTTTGGTGTGTGTATGCCTGTGTGTATGTGCGTGCATGTAATCTCTAAGAATGCACACACATGTTTTCTTGCAGCACAACTATTCCTTCAGCATACCATTGTCATCGGCAGCCCATGGGATCACTCTTTTCCAAAGCTCTGTTACTCTGTATGGTTCCATTACATGGTTAAACATGTAAAAAAATCTTTTAGAGCAATGCAATTTTTTAAATTCTTCCAGCAATTAGACTCCTGAATAAATAATTTCTTCTGTGTACACAAAGTATATTTAACAAAAATGTAGCTTATTTTATTCACTTAGCAATAGTATAAAATTAGCTAATGTTCCTCAGGCTAACGTTATAGGCTTAATATTATTCTAAGTGTTTTAGTTAAATTGGTATTTATAACCAACCTAGGATGTAAGTACGACTACATGCCTCTAATTTACAGATGAAGAAACCAAGTCACAGACAGGTTAAGTAACTTGCTCAAGGGCACACAGCCAGCAAGAATTGGAGCCTAGGCTCAGGGCCAGGTGGCTGACCTCAGAGCTTATATGCCTAATCATTATCCACATATTGTAAAATCAACAAAAATGACACAGAAATAATTCTTAATAGCTATAGAATTTTCTATTATATGTTCATACCATGAGTTCCTTAACCAATGCCCATCGTTGCTTATTTAGGCTATTTCCAATGTTTGCCTATTATAAAATACTTCCATAAATAATTTCATGGCTAAATCTTTGCACATATCCACTCCTACTTCCTTAAGATTAATAAATGAAAGTAAAACTTAGCATACACATATTGTAAGCTTTGATACAGATGGCCACATTGCTCTCCAGAAGAACACACGTTAGGGTTTTCTTTTACTATAAATATTTTTTTATTGACACATAATAATTGTACATACTTATGGGGTACATAGTGATGTTTCCAAACATACAATGCGTAGTGATCAGATCAGGGTCATTAGCATACCCATCATCGCAAACATTTATCATATCTTTGTGTTGGGAACATTCAATACCTTCCTTCTAGCTACTTGAACTAGATAAATATTATTGTTAACTATAGTCATCCTAGAGTGCTATAGAACACTAGATCTTTTCTATTTAGCTGTAATTTTGTATCCTTTAACAAATCTCTCCCCATCCCCAAGAACCTATGTCAATTTACCTTTCCAATAAC
Source organism: Mandrillus leucophaeus (assembly GCF_000951045.1). Lineage (NCBI taxonomy): Eukaryota > Metazoa > Chordata > Mammalia > Primates > Cercopithecidae > Mandrillus > Mandrillus leucophaeus. Next base: position 1,118,984 of record NW_012102654.1, on the reverse strand, counting down.
AATGTTTGAAATTAGTACAGATGTCCCCATATCCTCACATCATTGCATACTATCATTCTGTTTTCTTCTTTGTCTTCTGGTGGACTAAACAGGCACCTTGCTATTTAAGCATATTTGATTACTAGCAAAATGGACTGTCACTTCATAAACTTTTTGACAATCGGTACATCTTCAGCTCTTTTTACACCCTTTGTCTCTCTTTCCACTGTGTGTTTGTCTTTCCTTGTTAAATTGTAAGAGCTCTTTATATATTCAAGAATTCAACTCTTTATTGCATAGGCAGCAAACATTTTCCAAGGGTTTTGTTTATCCTTGAATTTTGTTTATATTGCCTTTTGACATAATGTGCTTTTGTTTTGCTTTATTTTGAATTTTTTGGAAATCAAATCTGTGAATATTTCCTCTATGATTTCTGATTTGGGTTATGTTTAGAGTCCTGGGCTGTTATGTGATTTTTACTTGCGTTTTTGTCTCATCCTTGTAAGTATGTGAGTTATATTTAACTCTTTTCTTCAATCTGGAATTTAGTTTGGTGAAGATGTAAGATTAGAGTTCTAAATTTCTTTAATATCTAATTATTCCAGCAAATCCAGGTGGCTGACTTTCAATCCTTGTCACTGCTTCTATAAATCCACATGGAATGAATGAGGGAGACGTTCAGTCTTTAGAACTTTTATAGATGTCTTGTCTGCTGTCCCCAGAAATCTTTTAATTAAATTTATCCCAATGTCACAATGAATACTGAATCATAAAGCCACTTCATTTATTTTTCACTTCCAATTATACGCAGTTGTCTCATTTCACTAGACGCAGCAGATAAACTAATTCGATGTACTCCAAATATAAAATAGCTCATCACCATATAAAATTTTAAACTCACTTCTCTATCAATTCAAAGCCTTATATTCATAGCGAAATCAAGGCTTTACAAAATGAATCTCCCTCTATCCTTGTCATGCAAGTTGCACAGCGTGGATCAGAACAACTCCCAGCCCCGTGTCCTGCTGCTGCGGCTGCTCGGCCCCAGTGGAAGATGCTGTCCAGGTGCCTGGGTCTTCATAGGTGGGCCCTGGATCGGGTGAAGCTCTCTCAGCACCTCAAAAGCTGGGGCCGATCAGCCCTAGCAGCCCGTGAGTCACGCATTTCCAAAGCTCCACATTTCCTTCCAGTCTCAGAATTTGGAAAACAGAAGCAATTTCAGAACCAGATGTGACCTCTGCAGCAGCTTCCAAAACAATCACTCACTCCCTTATTTGGCTGGAGATCCCACAGATAAGTGGGGCCCAGGCTGCACACATCTAGTCTTGGGTGTGGAGCATCGCTGGCCATTGGTGATTCTCAGAGAAGGAAGTAGACAGAAAATGGAGAGAAAAAAAGAAGATAATTCATGGTTTCCCTCTTTCCAGGCTATCAGCAAATCTAAAAGGGTTGCTGCTATGAACTAAAATCTATCTGAGAGATATCACACAATAAAGGGTTAATGTGTACCCAGCTTGGGTTTTGTGTGTGTGCGGCAGAAGCTCTATCAATTAACTCCTCTCTCATAAAGGGCCATTTGAAATAATTGTGATTCCTGAAAATGTTTAGTGATCCTTCTAGTTCACGGGCCATTTCTGAGGATCTCTTATTCTGTGTCTTCTAAATATAACAAAGGCTTTAAAATTACATTTTTAATCTCCATCTTCCTCTTGATCCCTGAGTCCCTGGTACCTCAAAGCCAGGGTGTGTGCTCTGGCTAATGACACAGTGTCCCTCTGCCATTTATACGATGCACTCTCCAGGATGGGTGGCCCCAAGCCCAGTTCCCTGTTCTTTATTCTACAGAGTGGGTGACCTCATGGCCTTTGGCCATGGGTTCAGATCCCAGTTCTGACACTCACAGTAAAGTATCCACTCTTCGCTGTGGTTTCCTCATCTGTACAATGAGGATGCTATGGTAGCATCTACCTTACAGGGTAGTTGTAGAGATTAAAGGAGATGACATGGCCAGGTGCAGTGGCTCATGTCTACAATCCCAGCACTTTGGGAGGCTAAGCCAGGAGGATTGCTTCAGCTTAGGAGTTTGAGGCCAGCCTGAGCAATAGAGTGAAACCCCAGCTCTACAAAAAATAAAATATTAGCCAGGCATGGTGGTGCATGCCTGTAGTCCCAGCTTCTCAGGAGACTGAGGCAGGAGGATCGCTTGAGCCTGGGAGGTCCAGGCTGCAATGAGCTGTGATCATGCCATCAGCCTGGTAACAGAGTGAAACCCAGTCTTTAAAAAAAAAAAAAAAGAGTAAATGAAACCACATATGAGAAGGGCTTACACACATAGGAAGACTGTATGCACGTTAGTGGTTATTCCCCTTATGTCTCTAAGTAGAAAACAAACACTAAATTTGTCTAAACTATGTGCCTCTGCTGCTCTAGGTGCCACCAAGCCTGTACCTTGAGTATCTATAGTCTGTATTATGCCTCCTCAGAAAGCCATGCCACTGTCTGGGTTCAAGTCCTTGGATAAACATCACAAGCGTGTTAGAAACATGAGCATTTTGTTCCCTATTACAGTAGTCTCCACCTAAATCTATCTAAATCTACAATCTACTTTTTTTTTTTTTTTTTTTAAGACAGTCTCACTCTGTTGCCAGGCTGGAGTGCAGTGGCACAATCTCAGCTCACTGCAACCTCCCCCTCCTGGGTTCAAACGATTCTCCTGCCACATCCTCCTGAGTAGCTGGGACTACAGGTGCCCGCCACCACACCCAGCTAATTTTTGTGTTTTAGTAGAGATGGAGTTTCACCATGTTAGCCAGGATGGTCTCAATCTCTTGACGGCGTGATCCGCCTGCCTCAGCAGATTACAGGTGTGAGCCACTGCGTCCAGCCCTAAATCTATTTTTTATGGAGCACCATAGCAATCTGCCAGCTGGGTTAAGGAACAGGACAAAAGGGAATTAAGCAACATCTCTCACCCTACAGCCTGTGCACTGAAGGGCTATTCAAGCTGAGTCCACTGTGGCCTTTGAAGGAAACTTCTGTTCAATTCAAGACTAGCCCTTGCCTGCTTCATTGGGGAAATTGCCTACAGGACAATTCTGCCCTGGCCCTAGAATTGGCTGCTCATCTCCAGCAATCCCAGACCTTCCTCTGAGAACTTCTACCACAGTGCCTGTCTCTTCCAATGCCAACTTGCCACTGATAGAGTATCCAGGTCACTCCTTGGCAGGAACTAGAGAAGCTCTGCTGCACAAACTCCAGGCCCCAGGGCAGATGCTTCTGATACCCATAAGGTAGGGTTGGTTGTGATTCTGTTGAGTGGGTGGGCAGGACCCAGAAACCCCACATCCTACTTTGTCCACAGCTATCCCTGTTGGCATCCAAGCCATTTTAGGCAAAAAGACCAAGGTCTGGCAAGTGACAACTCATCATCACCAATGAGCATTTGGCCTAAATCCCTCCCAGGCCTCCTGCCAGATCAATCATGTCCCTGCTTAAAACCCCCCAGTGACTTCTCATTGCCCTTAGGATAAAATCCAAAATCCATACAAGACGCCGGCTGATCCAGCTTCTCATCCCCTCCTCTTTGCTCTCCACCTCTCTCTGCCTTCCATCTCCTTGAACCTAGCTGCTCCTGTCTGGAAAGCTCCCCCTCTCCACACACGCTCAGCCTCTTTTACTCATCCTTCAGACAGCAGCCTAAGCTTCACCAACCCCTTCCCTGACCCCAAGACTGGGTCACAGCCTCTTCACATGCATTCCTATAGCATCCTGTACTTCTTTGCAGCACTTACTAAATTGTAATTAAATAACTAATTTGTGTTTATTTGGCCAACATCTGTCTCCCTGACTCGGCTCCATGCAGCCTGGCAGGGACCATGTATGTTGGAATTCCTATTGTTTCTCTTGTGTCCAGTACGATGCCTGGCACATAGCAAGGGCTCAAAAAGATGTGTTGACTGCATGAATAAATTAAGTAGAGTCCCAGTTCTCATCCTAACCAAATTACCCTTCATTTCCTATCCACTCTAGCTTTAAATTTTTCTATCCTTCTTGCAAATGCCAGTCTCAGTCCCCAACTAAATAACTTGAACATTCTTTGGAGCCCTCCCTAGCCAGGGCTCACACAGACAAGAATTTGAATACAGTCAGCCAAGCTCTGGTATTTTATTTGTCTCATTGCCATCCGGACACCATGTTTTCTGTTCCAGTTCCCATAAATCAATCTCTCCTGCTCTTCCCACAAGCCATCAGCCTTGACCTTTGAAATACTGCTATTTTTCCTAGAAAGCTCTTTGCTCTTAAAAGAAAAATGGAAGCAATTAAATCCTCTCCATGCAGATCACCAGAGGCTATCTTTGCCTCTGCAAAACTAAACGGCTGTGGAAGGTGTCTTCATAGTAAACCCTGGATCCTGGCCCCAGATCAGATAAAAATCACACTGTGAGGCCTTGGGTATGTAACAAACCTCACTCCTAATCTAGGTGATCTCTCATGGCACTTCCAACATGAAGGCTCTGCAGGTCTGTGATTATATGATTACTCAAAGGAGGAGAGAGAATAGCATGTGATTACGAGTTAGATAAAGATTTGGAGTCAGAGAAACTTAGGTTCAAATTTTAGAAGTCCCTCTACTAGCTGTGTGATGCTGACCAGTTGCTTAATCCCTCAAAGCCTCTCCATATCTTCCTCTCCAATAGGGGATGACAGCACAACTCACAGGCCATTGGGGGAATAAAACAGAATGGTGCATATGAATGTCTACAGCAGTTCCAGTTCTCAAAAAGGTAGTTACTGTGGATGTCATCAGTGTCATCACTGGTCTGGGCCACTTTCACTTACAGGATTGAATCACTTTGTCCCACCCAACAGATGATCTTTCCTCCATTCTATGTATGAGTTACATACAGAAGCTCTCTGCAGATTTCTCCAGAATGACCACGGGGGTGGGCTGTACTAAGAAGGAGGAGGCAGCAAAATATACCAATGTGTAGAGTGAGGTCTTAGGGATTCAGCCACTTAAAGAGATACAATCAGCCCTCAATATATGTGGGGGATTGGTTCCAGCCCCAACCAACCCCATGCATACTAAAATCCATGCACACTCAAGTCACCCAGTCAGCCTTGCAAAACCCACTATACATGGGTTTCACATCCCACAAATGCTGTATTTTCTTTCTTTTTTTTTTTTTTTGTGATGGAGTCTTGCTCTGTCACCCAGGCTGGAGTGAGATGGTGGGATCTCGGCTCACTGCAACCTCCACCTCGCAGGTTCAAGCGATTCTCCTGCCTCAGCCTCCCGAGTAGCTGGGATTACAGGCAGGCGCCACCAGGCCTGGCTAATTTTTGTATTTTCAGTAGCGACAAGGTTTCACCATGTTAGCCAGGCTGGTCTCGAACTCCTGACCTCAGGCAATCTGACTGCCTTGGCCTCCCAAAGTGCTGGGATTACAGGGGTGAGCCACTGTGCCTGACAAATGCTGTATTGTCAATCTGCATTTGGTTGAGGGAATAAATCCCTGTGTATGAATGGACCCTTGCAATTCAAACCCATGTTGTTCAAGGGCCAACTGTAGTCTCAATAAATTTAGTTAAACACAACAAGTACAAATATTGAAGTTTAAAAAAAAATTCTACTACAATCTGGATATCATGTTACCTAAAATTCGGACTATTTGCATTTTTTAAAATTTGGTATTGTTGTTTTGTTTTTGAGATGGAGTCTTGCTCTGTTGTCCAGGCTGGAGGGCAGTAGTGGGATCTCAGCTCACTACAATCTCTCCCTCCCAGGTTCAAGCGATTCTCCTGCCTCAGCCTCCCAAGTAGCTGGGACTACAGGCACCTGCCACCATGCCCAGCTAATTTTGTATTTTTAGCAGAGACAGGTTTTCACCATGTTGGCCAGGTTCATCTTGAACTCCTGACCTCAGGTGGTCCACCTGCCTCAGCCTCCCAAAGTGCTGAGGTTACAGGCTTGAGCCACTGTGCCCACCCCCACCCCCCTTTTTTTGTTGTTGTTATTTTTTAACCAGTCATGTTCATGTCATGTAGATGGAGTTTATGAAAAATCAACACAGAGAAACTATGGTCCTTGATCAAATAGAGCTCACAGAAATAACTTGGGTTGCCAAAATATCCTACTCTTCACTATCTGCCCATCACCAGGCTCATTGCCATGTATAGTCTATCTACACCGCACTGTGTCCATTTCCTATGGTTGCTGTAAGAAATTATCACCAAAGTGGAGGCTTAAAACAACAGAAATTTATTAACTCACAGTTCTGAAGGCCAGTATCCAAAGTCAAGTTGTGGACAGGGTTGGTTCCTTCTGAAGACTGGGGTAGAATCTGTTCCATGCCTCTTTCCTGGGTAGGAGGAACTTCCTCCCTGGCATTTCTTGGCTTATGGCTGTACCACTCCAACCTCTGCCTCCACCTTCACATGGCCTTCTCCTCTGTGTTTCTGTGTGTCTTCTTTTTTGTCACTTACAAAGACATCTGTTATTGGATTCAGGGTCCAACCTATGATCTTAACTCAAGATCCCTAACTCAGGGGCTGCCAACCTTTCTGGCACAAGGGACTGGTTTTCTGGAAGACAACTTTTCTACGGAACAGGTTGTGAAGGATGGTTTGGGGATGGTTCAAGAACATTACCTGTATTGTGTACTTTATTTCTATTATTACATTGTAATATACAATGAAATAATGATGCAACTCACCATAATGCAGAATCAGTGGGAGCCCTGAGCTTATTTTCCTGCAACTAGATGGGGTGATGGGGGACAGTGACAGATCATCAAGCATTAGATTCTCATAAGGAGTGTGCAACCTAGATCCCTCACATGCACAGTTCACAGTAGGGTTTAGCGCTCCTGTAAGAGTCTCACGCTGCCACTGATCTGACAGAAGGTGGAGCTCAGACAGTAATGTGAGTAAGGGTGAGAGGCTGTAAATATTGATGAAGTTTCTCGTGCCCACCGCTCACCTCCTGCTGTGCAGCCCAGTTCCAAACAGGCCATGAACTGGGGACTGGGGACCCCTCCCCAAACTTAATAACACCTGCAAAGACCTTTATTCTAAATAAGGTTATACTCTGAATTTCCAGATGGGGACATATCTTTTAGGGTTATAACATCAACCCACTACACCCACCAAACCAATTTCTCTCAAGTATCATTTGGAAGGCAAGTCTTCAGTAGTAATATAGAGCCTATCAAATTAATTGCAGACACTTGCAATTAATTGCAAAGCCCTCCACAATCTGACCTCAGTCTGCATTTCAATCTTTAATCTGGCAGAATACACAAGGCTCTTGGGTCAGAGACAAAGGACTTTATTACTCATAGCACATAGTTTTACTAAAAAAGAAAACTTATTGTTTATCTGAAATTAAAATTTAACTGGGTAGTCTTTATTTTATTTGCTAAAACTGGGAAATGTAGGCCCAGCACACTGCAGGCACATCCTCAACAAATTTGTGTTAGCTGGTAGTCAGGGCCTTGTTTTTGTTTTGTTTTGTTTTGGTTTGGTTTTTTGTTTTGTTTTGTTTTTGAGACAGAGTCTCCATCCGTTGCCCAGGCTGGAGTGCAGGGGTATGATCTTGGCTCCCTGCAGCCTCCTCCTCCCAGATTCAAGTGATTCTCCTGCCTCAGCCTCCTAAGTAGCTGGGATTACAGACTCATGCCACCATGCCCAGCTAATTTTTATATATTTTAGTAGAGACGGGGGTTTTGCCATCTTGGACAGGCTGGTCTCGAACTCCTGACCTTAAGTGATCTGCCCACCTCAGCCTCCCAAAATGCTGGGATTACTGGCATGAGTCAACACACCTGGCCAAGGCCTTGTTTTGGGGACATACCCAGAAAGGCAGACAGGAGCATGAGAGACTTGTGGGGGCAGCTGGGGCAGAATCAGCAGGTGGCTGAGGGACAGCAGGCATCTGTGAGCATTTTTCCCCCTACGTGAAATCAACACTTCTGCTAGAGTTATTAATATCTACCCATTGCCATGCTACAATTTCCTCTGTGACATCCACCCTTAGAATGTCATCTGTCTGTTTATTCCTTCTTTGTGATGCATCTGAAATCCCACTTTCTCCAAATCCCACCTTCTCTGATGATATCTGCATGAAGGACATGTATTGATTGTTTGTACCTTCCATTTAAAGGTACAAACTCTTGCACTGACATTTAACAGCTTTTTTCTTTGTATTTGAGCAATTACTTCAATTATATTATTTAATTTTTCATATGTTTCTTTTTTGTCTCTCCATATTTTAAGTTCAAGGTTCTTTTCATAAACTCCTTGCATCCTCCCTCCCCGACAAGGAACCTGTGTTACTTTGATTTAGGGAGTATATTAGTCAGTGTTCTCCAGAGAAACAGAACCAATAGGATATATATATAGAGAAGGAGAAAGAATTATTACAAGGAATTAGCCATGTGATTACAGAGCTTGAGAAGTCCCAAGATTTGCAGTTTGTAAAGTAGAGACCCAAGAAAGCTCATGTGTAGTCGCAGTTCAAGTCTGAAGACCTAAGAACCAGGAAACTGACGGTATAAGTTCCAGTTTGAAAGCCAACAGGCCCGAGACCCAAAAAGAATTGATGTTTCAGTGGAGTCTGAATGCTAGAAAACACCTATGTCCCAGCTCATCAGTCAGGCAGGAGGAGTGCCCTCTTATTCAGCCTTTTTGTCCTATGTATATTTTGAATTGGTTGGATGAGATCCACGCACATCAAGGGAGGGCAATTTGCTTTAGTGAGTCTACTGATTCAAATGTTAACTTCATTCAGAAACACCCTTATAGACACATCCAGGATAGTGTGACAAAATGTCTGGGCATCCTGTGGCTCAGTCAAGTTGACACATAAAATTAACCATCACAGGGGTAACAGCAGGCCCTGACTCTACTAATGAGTAATGCATCCCAGATCCCTAAAATCAGAGACTGGGACACTTGGAACCACTAAATCTTCAAGCAGGTTTGCTCCACCTATAGTTCAGGCGAGATGTTTTTCCAGAATCCCCCTTTGTAATGGTGGTAGTCGGAAGGTGGGTTGGGGCGAGTACTCTTCCTCTAGCAGCTCCTAAAACAGGAGCAATGAATGAAGCAATATTTATCAGCCAACCAAGTATACAACTGATACAATGTAAGTATCAGTTGGTGTCTTATGTTCTCAACCCACATTCCACATGCAATCAGCTCTTACGAGTTATGCTTGAGAGCAACTGAGAGATCAAGCTTATAGATTCTAAAAGAAAAGATTTGAGATTCCCTTGAGAATCACTATGTTTATGCTGATGTGCTGTATCTGGAAGGTCACCTTAACTCTACTAATAAAAGCCTTATATCCTGTGATTTGCACATAACACATAATAAGTATTGTTGAATCAATGACTGTAGAATATCCATTTTTACTTTTGTGCTCACACTGCTGAAATACTCATCTCCAATGAATGTAATATTGTATTTCATTTCATCATTTGGGGAGATTTATAGAAGAGAATAACACTTTGATACTGTGATTAATACTATGAATGGAAGTGCACTGAAAATAAAACAAACTTTTTTGGTATAACAATCTGTCTTCCACTGCCTCCTTCTCTGAGCTCTATATAATGTCTCACCTAATACTACATTTTTTTAATACTTGGCTCAAAAAAGTTTTCCTGTGACATCCCCCAGTGCCTTTGATTCCCATTTATTTTAGGATAATTTTATCCTGTGCCTGTAACTATGGATTGCCAGCAATAATTTAATTCATTTTAAGTAGCATTTCTTATTCATCCATTACATGCTGAGAAGTGGGCCACAATTCATAGGCTTATAAATCAAGAATGTGCCACTGTACCTGTATCTGTCAGTGTCTAGCCAGGAAAAGAGATGTCACTCTAAATAATCCAAGGAGAAATGTAATGCAGAGAATTGGTTTTAAATGTTTTGTAATGGCTAGAAGAGCAAAAGAAAGAAAGGTGTGGGGGGAACCAAAATAAAGAAGACATTTGTCACTCAAACATCAGACAATTGCCTTCATCCCTGCCTAGAACCCCCAAGCACAGAGTAGGTACTGAGTGCAAAGGAGGCATTGCCATTGCTGCTGGCTCTGAGAGCAGATCACCAGGAGCCTGTGCACCCACTGATGAAAAGCACATCTGCGGCTAGAGCCCACAGATGCCTGCAGTGTCTCAGTTGCCTTAAGTGCCATCACCACTGCCCCTTGGGTCTCTTGTGCTCCTGTCTGCCTTTCTTGGCATGCCGAGGATAGAGGCCCTGACCACCAGCTAATACAAGCATACTGATGTACATGCAGTATGCTGTGCCTGAATTTGCCAGAATTAGCAAATAAAAGTACAGGATACCCAGTTAAGTGTTAATTTCCAATAACCAAGAAATATATATATATTTTTAGACCGAGTCTTGCTCTGTTGCCAGGCTGGAGTGCAGTGGCGCAAGCTCAGCTCACTGCAACCTCTGCCTCCCGGGTTCAAGCCAGTCTCCTGCCTCAGCCTCTTGAGTAGCCAGGACTATAGGCATGTGCCACCATGCCCAGCTAATTTCTGTATGTTTTGTAGAGACCGGGTTTCACCATGTTGGCCAGGATGGTCTCGATTTTTTGACCTCATGATCTGCACTCAGGCTCCCAAAGTGCTGGGATTAGAGGTGTGAGCCACTGCACCCGGCCTAAATAATTTTTTAGTATAAGTATGTGCCATGAGTAATAAAGTCCTTTGTCTCTGACCCGAAAGTCTTGTGTCTTCTGCCAGATTCCATGAAGCAGTAACAGACTAACTTACTAGCTTGTAAGGAAGGTAAGAGTTGAGTCCTAGAGCTGACCTTGGACAGCCCAAAGCAATAGAGTCCACCAGCCCTCCAAGTCTAACATTCAAAGTCAAACATGCAATAAAAATTTCTGATGCTAAATAATCAGTACTCTCCATCTGCAATTCTATACATCTCCAGTCATGCCATCAACTCTAGAAGAAAACTCTCTAGAACAAATTGAAAACTTGAGGGAATTCATTGGTTGAATCCCTCACTTTTCAAATAATTGCTGTGCCATAGTTTAGACAACTTTAGTCTGACAGTTCACTCCAGCTCCCAATATAGGGCTGGACCATTTGATGCAGGTCCAAGTAAAGTCAATACATCTTAATTGAGCTCAGCATGTGCTAGACAGTGTGAAGTGTAGCAGGCATGATTCTTGACTGCAAGCAACAGAAGCCAACTCTAACTTAAAATGTATTAAAAGGCTATCACCAATCTCATAAAATTGGCAGGAAGGCTGGAGAACCAGGCTAAGAAAATGAGCAGATCCATCAAGGGAGTCCAGAGGAGAATGTAGATGAAGTCACATAACAACATCAGTCAAAGGAGGACCCCACTCCTGGCTCCAATTCCTCTGCTGCCACTAACAGTGGTTATCAGTGGATAATCATCCCTGTGCTAGACTGACAATGCTACCACCATCACCCTGAACAATTTGACAGCCCACTCCGCAAATCCAAAATTCCAGGATGACTAAGCCTAGGCTGTGTGCCCACTCTGTCTGCCAGGCATGGAGAGAAGGAGAATAAGAGTTTCTGCCCCCTTCAGCTTCCATTGGTGGGGCCCTGCCCTCCACGAAGATTCACATAATGAGATTTCTCCCAAAATAAGAGGGCAAGTGATTCAGTTATTGGATAGGCAAATGTGACAAATGGTCACATTGGGAGGATATGAAAAAATGATTTTGCTTTAAAGTGATTTAATGCTAGTACTAGCCCATAACAAAAATAATAATAATTATGACCTTAGCCCTAGAGAACTAGGTAAAAGGGCCAAAGAGGTATGAGAGAAGGGAGAGATGAGTGTGATCTGGAGCAGTCCAGGAAGTCTCATGGGAGAACTTGGCCCTCATTTAGTGTTCTAAAGATAAGAAGACTCTGATAGGGCAAGAGATAGGAGAAAGGCACTTCGTGTGGGGTGAAAAAAATGAGGAAATATGTAAAAGCAAGAAGGAGCAGAACCCACGTGGAGATAGTGGGATACCTGACGTGGCAGGAGAAGAGCGTTTCCCTTGGAATTCAGTGGTGTATCGGCATATGGGGCAGCGAGGGGTCCAGAGATATCTCGCTTGATGTAAGAGACAATGGGGAAACATGTATATTTGGTTTTCAGAGAAATTCTACACCAAAAAAAAGATGCTTCAGAAAGGTTAATCTGACATTAATATAATGGTTTGGACAGGGGAGATGCTGACAATAAAGTTCTGTATTACTGGGAGGTGAAAGGGATTCCTTCCTGACTCCATATTGGGGTAGCCATTAGAGCAATATTCTGGCCTCCTCCACCTCTCCCCATGGTGGGCTGCAGAAGTGTACAGTAAATTTGGATCAAGAAGCTCAACATTGGAGCCTCAACCTCTTTCTCTAGCCTTTCTGTGGGGGTTCTGCTCAGCTCCTCCATTCCCTAAATTTTTCAAGGTAGGTCCCTACAGGGAGACCTGGGGTTATCATGGCTGCCTGTGATGATGTGAGCAAACCTGGCTAATTTGGGACTGACCTATGAGCCAACCCATTTGAGGCTGGCTAACTCCTGGGCCTCAGCTCTCGTTTGGTTCAGAACTCAGACAGTCAAAATGAGATAATATCAACTGAACTTCCAAAATGTTATCTTGGAGGCCAATGAATGCATTAACCCAGAAATAGTATGAGGAAGACTTGGATGGTAGTATTTATGAGATGGACTGGGGGATTAGGACTCAGAAGTCCTGGAATCTAATCACACTTCAGCTATTAAATGGCTTTGCAACCTTCATTTAAGTTCTCTGAACCTCAAGTTCTTCGTCTTTGAAACATGACTAATTCCTGACCTCCTCATCTCTCAGTACTGATGAAGGTCAGGTAGCCCAGGGTGGTTTACATGGTTCAGTGCCTGAGTCTCCTCCCCATTCCCCACAGGAGTCCACAGAGTTGGTCAGCATAGGGGCTCAACAATGGCATTCCAAATTATTAAAGGCCCAACGCTGGCCTTGGGAATGCTGCAAGCTATTTCTGCATTTTATAGTGAAGGACAAAATTATCTTCAAAACAGAGCTTCTCTTTGTTGCGGAAAAGACCACTTTGTGAGACCTGTTCAGTCGTGCAAACCTTGTGCAACGTTCACACCATCTGCCAAAGGGAACAGCTGGAACTCCAACTCAGTCATGCCAAACTCAAAGTCTGTGTCCAATGCAGGCTGGAGAGGGTTTTCCCCGAAAGGTTCCAGGGACACCAAAGTTGGGAGCATGTGCAGAACAGAAACTTGACCAAGGGCACTGCCCCAGTAAGTCAGAGAGAGAAGTTGAGACTGGTCATCACATCTCTAAGGGGACAATTGAGACACTGACAGACCATGGACCCAGGACTCAGAGAGCCAGGGAGGAGAGCACAGAGCATGTATTAGTCTGTTTTCACACTGCTGATAAAGACATACCCAAAACTGGGGAAAAGAAAGAGGTTTAATAGACTCACAGTTCCACGTGGCTGGGGAGGCCTCATAATCATGGCGGAAGGTGAAAGGCACTTCTTACATGGCGGCAGCAGGAGAGAATAACGGAACTTCTTCAGGGAAACTTCCCTTTATAAAACCATCAGATCTTGTGAGACCTATTCACTATCAAGAGAACAGCACAGGAAAGCCCCCCCGCTCCATGATCCAATTACCTCACACCAGGTCCCTCCCATGACACGTGGGGATTGTGGGAGCTACGATTCAAGATGACTTTTGGGTGAGGACAGAGTCAAACCATATCAGAGCAGAAGACAAGAACAAGCAGAATGCAGTGTGGGAAGTCACCGAGGCCAGCCACTGTGCTTTACCACTCTACCTGTGCCGCCCTCTCCCTTCTGCAGTGAGACTGAGACCTCCCTGGGTTTGCCAAACAAAATGCCTGACAATCTAGATCATTCTTGAAGCTGGAGGTGGGCTCCCAGAGGCTTTGTTCATCCAGCTGGGAGAAGACCCCACTGATTGAACAAGACACGGTGTAACAGAACATAGTTCTATTCATGCTCCTACTTCTAAATAGATTTTGCTGCTTCTGTAGATGGACAAGCCTTTTAAAATTAGTATGCAAGTGTAGGGAAGTAGACATGTATGTACTATTGGCAGGAGCATCAATTAGCATAACTGCTTTGGAGAATGATTTGGTAAATTTATATCAAATGCTAAAATGTGCTTGTCCCCAGACCCAACCATTCCACTTCTATACACTTTTATTCTATACCCAAAGTCATTCTAATACACAAAACTGTATTTACAAAAATGCTTATTGCAGCATTATTTGTAATATGAACAATCTACTAATCTATTAAAAGTGAGTTGATTGAATAAGTTATGAACTGGGCACAGTGGCTCATGCCTGTAATCCCAGCACTTTGGGAGGCCGAGGCAGGCAAATCACTTGAGGTCAGGAGTTCAAGACCAGCCTGGCCAACATGGTGAAACCCTGTCTCTACTGAAAATACAAAAATTAGCCAGCCGTGGTGGCACATGCCTGTAGTCTCAGCTACTCTAGAGGCTGAGGCATGAGAATCTCTTGAACTCAGGAGGAGGTGGTTGCGGAGATCTGAGATCACGCCACCGTACTCCAGCCAGAAAAAAAAAAAAAAGTTATGATACAGCCTTTCTATGAAATGCTATGTAACTATTTTTTAAAGGAGATATCCCTATATCATGAAAGGATAGACAATACATATTAAGTGGAAAAATAAATTGCCTGAGAGTACATATAAAATAATCCAATTTATGAAAAAATATATATATTATAAATTCTCATTTTAAAATTACAATAACGTCTCCCTTATCCATGGATTTGTTTTCCATGGTTTAAGTTACCCACCATCAACCTCAGTCTGAAAATATTAAATGAAAAATTCCAGAAATAAAAAATTTATAACTTTTTAATTTCACAAGGTTCTGATTAACATGACAAAACCTTGCACTCTCCCACTCTATCCTGCTGGGATGTGAACTGTTGCTTTGTCCAGCTCATCCACACTGTATGTGCCCCGTCAGTCACTTAGGAGCCGTCCAGGTTATCAAAACCACTGTCGCAGCATTATACTGCTTGTGGTCAAGTCACCCTCATTTTACACTTGTTTTGTGCTCTTGTGGCCCCAAAGCACCAAAGTAGTGATGCTGGAAATTCGAATATGCCAAAGAGAAGCCATGAAATGCTTCCTTTAAGGGCAAAGGTGAAAGTTCTCTACTTCACAGGAAAAGGAAAAAAAATCATCTACTGAGGTTGCTAAGACCCACAGGAAGAATGAATCTTCTGTCCATGAAATTGCGAAGACTTCATCTCAAAGAAAAAAAAAGAAGAAGAAGAATATTATATGAATGGAACCACACAGTGTGTAAACTTTTGGCATTGGCTTTTTTAAAACTCAGCGTAATTGAACAATGAGATCACTTGGACTCTGGAAGGGGAACATCACACAATGGGGCCTACTATGGGGAGGGGGGAGGGGGGAGGGATGGCATTGGGAGTTATACCTGATGTAAATGATGAGTTGATGGGTGCTGATGAGTTGACGGGTGCAGCAAACCAACATGGCACAAGTATACATATGTAACAAACCTGCACGTTGTGCACATGTACCCTAGAACTTAAAGTATAATATTAAAAAAAAAAATACTCAGCATAATTCCCTTGAGGTTCATCCAGATTTTTGTGTGTATCAATAGTTCATTGCCTATTATGGCTGAGTAGTATTCCATTGTATGGATGTACCATGGTGTGTTTAACCTTTCACTACTGAAGGACACCTGGGCCTTTTCTAATGAGGCTATTACAGATAAAGATGCTAAGAACATTGGTGTGGTTATAAGAGAACAACAAAGGTATCCGCGTGGTGATGTTAATGTGGTCATCGATACAGGAACTTACACACGAAATTAAATCCACACATGAGTTTAGGCAAAACTGGGGAAATCTGAATAGGATTAATGAGTATGATCAATGTCAATATTCTGGTTGTGATATTGTGCTATAATCTTGCAAGATGGGACCACCAGGGAAAACCAGATGAAGGGTATCTAGGATGTCTCTTTAGATTCTGCATGTGAATCTGCAATTATCTCAAAATAAAAAGTTTAATTTTTTTTAAAAAGTCACTTTTTTAAGAACCCCAGGTAAAATGCACAGCTTCATTTCTGCTGTTTCTAACTTACTGAATAAATGTCACTGAGTATCTACTGTGTGCTAAGTACTTATGTTCAACTTTGCTTTATGACAAATTCATCTTCCTGTGCTATTACATAATTTAACAAAAAATTTAATGCTATTAACAATATTTTAAACACAAAGAATGAAAGTCATTAATAATTCTACTACTTTTAAAAAGTGTGTTAAGGCAGGAGTCATCCTTTTTCCCCATGCGCCCCCATGCCCCATTCAATCCCAACCCCAGGAAGTTCCATTTTCATTTGCTACCTCTCCTTCCTGACTCCAAAGTTTACACAGAAACACACACACATAAATATTTACACGCATTTTTAAGTGAAAAGGGAAATCTGCTATGTGAAACTATCTACATCCTGCTTTTTCTTTTTATTTACTTGTTTTCATTTATGTATTTATTTATTGAGACAGCTCTGTCACCCAGGTTGGAGTGCAGTAGCACAATCTCAGCTCACTGCAGCCTCAAACTCTTGGGCTCAAGCAATCCTCTCACCTCAGCCTCCCAAATAGCTGGGACTACAGATGCATGCCACCATGCCTGACTAATTTTTTAATTTTTTGTAGAGACAGGGGCTTGCTATGTTGCTCAGGCTGGTCTTGAACTCCCGGCTTCAAGCAAGCCTCCCACCTCAGCATCCAAACGGTATCACCAATTGGGATTACAGGTGTGAGCCACTGCCTTAGACTGCTTTTCCATTTAATAATATATCAAAGA
>NW_012102654.1:1098186-1101061 GCF_000951045.1 Mandrillus leucophaeus | reverse complement strand
GCCCAGCCTTGCTCTGGCTTTTGATCTCGGTTACTTTACCTTGATCAGTCACGGACCTTTAGGACTGCAACCTCTCTTGCTTCTTAATATACAAGTTTGCAGATCTCAGAGAATAGGAAAAACATTACTCTCAACCTGTTGAACAGAATCTGTATCTGCCCAAGCCTACCACTGACAATGTGGGAGGCTAAGTAGCCGAGTACCCCATGGCCAGAAAGATACTTGTGCAGTCTCAGGTCTGGCTATTTTTAGGTGAACCCAAAACTGTAATATTGCAGAATCCCCTGATGCATTCTGAAGATCCAAAAGAGGCAGTTAAATTAAATTATGAAGCTTAATTTTCATTTTGCTGATCTCCTAGTATTACCCAGAGAGGCTTCTACTTCCATTAGAGAATACTCAACTATGAATCTTGTCCCCAAATGCATTTGCATATGGCGCTGTGGACACGGATGAGCTCCAGGGACTTTCTCGCAATTATCCTCCACTTGTGCCTGAATTTCAGCACTCTTCCTGGTGCTGCCTGAGGGCGGGGGTTGACAGCAAGAGAAGAATATGCACTGAGGAGATGGAAGAGGGGGGTATATCCTGGGAAGGAAAAGAATCCTGTCTTCACAATCAGCTCCCAAAAGAGGGAGATGAGGCTGTCATTTCTCCAAGAGAAACCTCCCTGATGCCCCAACACAGAGGAATGCCATAAAGTCCCATAAATTTTACCCTCAAAGCTTTCTGAGAACCCCCCATGATGAATTGGCTCTGTGGTCGATAGCACCTTAATTAGAATCTTGCTGTTGTAATAATAGTCTTAGCTCAGAGATGATTTTACAGAAAAAAAAAAAAAAAAAGAACCACAGAGAGAGAGACAGCCTTCATTTGCTTGAAATCCTGTTTTTGCCTAGGGACATCTGGCAGCAATCATCATTTAACTCATTTGGACTGAATGAATGGTGTCTTATTTCCTCCCCTATGTGCAAACCCTTAAGTATGGCCATTAGAGGCTCTGGCATGTCATCGGATGTTGCTCTTTGCCAAGAAAGTCTTGTTCCCTATTTTTAAGCTCACAGAACACTCCCATTTTAGGATATTTTCTATCTGGACTAGCTTTTCAATCATTTGCATCACCTGTTTTTCTTTAAAAAATGATTTATCTTCTTTCCACACTGGGTCGCCTTTCTGGATCTACTGATGGAATGTCCTTGGGTCTTGATCCAATGTTCCTTCTTGTTCAGTTAAGAAAGCAGCAACCCTCACGTTATGGAAGAAGCAAGTCACAATGGCTACAAGGGTCAGCACCGGGGAAATCTCTGGAGTCTTGGGATTGTTCTGCATCCTGTTTGTGGCAAGTGTTACGTGAATCAGTGCATATGAGAAAATTCATAGACATTCACAAAAGTGAATACTACTGTTTATAATTATTTTAAATCCCACTGCCCAGGCCATATCTAGACTAGTTAATTCAGAATTTCTGGGTGGGACCCGGTATCTGTATTTTCTGAGACTCCTCAGGAGTTTCAGCACACAGTCAAGGCTAAGTAACAGGTGTGTATGCCAGTGGTGTGTGTTTGACCTGAATGTTTCTGCTGTGTCAGGAGCTCAGCCCACACTTCCCAGAGGCAAACTCTAACAGTTGGGGCCCACCTGCCAGAGTCTGGGAGGGAGGTGGGCTTTTATGATTTGATTCTCCAAGGGATGCTTTTCTTTATGAACAGTGTCTCAGAGGCCCTGCCAATTCCCAGGGTCTTGAGCCTGCCAGCCTCCAGGCTGGCACTATACCACTGGTTCTCCTGGGTCTCCAACCTGTCGACTCACCCTGAAGATCTTGGGACTTGCCAATTTCCATTATGTCATGGGCCAATTCCTTATATCATATAGATAAAATCACAACTGCATGTTTCCGTTTCTCTGGAGAACCCTATGATTCTTAAAATTCATAGCCACTGAATCATAAAGAAGACCTGGGTCCTGTGTTTCTAAGCTATTTCAAATTCACTCTGGTGCCTTTCCTCCCCCAAGCACAGAAGATAAAAGACATTATGAATTGGCATATGTGATCAGAGACGGGAAAGGACTCTGTGATGGCTAATTTTATGTGTCACCTTGGTTGGACCCCAGGGTGGCCAAACATTATTCTGGGTATCACTGTGAGGGTGGATGACATTAGTATTTGAATCAGGAAACTAAGTAAATTAAATTGCCTTTCCTAATGTGGGTGGTCCTTGTCCAATCAGTTGAAGGCCTAAATAGAACCAAAAGCCTGACTCTTCACTGGGACATCAGCTGTTTCCTGCCTTCAGATACAAAATGAAACATGGATTCTCCCTGGGTCTTGGTCCTGCTGACCTTCACCCTGGAACTACACCACTGGCTCTCCTGGGTCTCCAGCCTGCCAGCTCACCCTACAGATCTTGGCAACTGACAATTCCTATTCTGTCGTGAGTCAATTCCTTATAATATAAATCATGTAGATAGCCATAACTTTGTGCTTCCATTTCTCTGGAGAGCTCTATGATTCTTAAAATTCAGAGCCACTGAATTTTAGGTAGGACTAAACTGTAGCAGCTTAAAGGTAACAAGAAGACACTGGCTGAGTGTTGTGGCTCACACCTGTAATCCCAGCATTTTGGAGGCCGAGGTGGGAGGATCGCTTGTCCAGACCAGCCTGGACGACAAAGTGAGGCCATCTCTACAAAAAAAAAAAAAAAACACAAATAATTCAAAAATTAGCTGGACATGGTGGTACACGCCTGTAGTCCAGGAGGCTGAGGCAGGAGGATCACTTGAGTCCAGGAGTTCAAGTCTGCAGTGACCCATGATCAGAACACTGCACTCCAGGCTGGGTGACAGAGAGACACTGTCTCAAAAAAAAAAAAAAAAA
>NW_012102654.1:1095534-1096271 GCF_000951045.1 Mandrillus leucophaeus | reverse complement strand
CAATTTTTGGATGTGAACATCAACTTTGGCCACTTATAATGACCACACTGTGTTTATTCCATGCACACACCATAACTTATTCAATGACTTCCCTATAAACGGACATTTTGGTTGTTTCCACTGTTTTGCTATTATAAGCCTGTCTGAAACAAATGGTCTTACACATCTGTCATTACAAAATAGTGATACTATTTCTGTAGGGTAAGTCCTTAAAATGATATTGTTGAGTTCAAATATAGATACACCTTTCACTGTTTACAGTTACAAATGTGGTTATCGGGGGAATTACAGATATTTTTGCTTCATGCACTCCTGTATCGCTTAAATTTTTGTAATGAACATATAATTTTTCTAATGAGTAAAAACGCTTACTCTCCCTGTAAGAAGATGTGATACCCAAGCCCATCAACACTTTGAGTCATTCCCTGTAAGTCTTCCTTCCCAGAAATTTTCTGTTATTCAGTACTTCTCAACGAAGGCATTTTGGAAACATGTGGGTGCAGAATTTGTCTGGTTGGTTGGTTGATTGGCTGGTTGGTTGATTGAATGGGGTTGTTTGGTTTGTTGGGTTTGAGCTGTCAAAAGGACTGGGAGGAGCTTCTGTTTGCATTTAGGACATGGGTCCAGTATGCTAATATCTTGCAATCTGAGGGACAGTCCTACTTAAAATGCCAAAAGTGCCAGAACTGAGAACACCAAACCCTGTTTTAGAACATCTGATCCATTTTTTCTTGCTC
>NW_012102654.1:1069779-1092329 GCF_000951045.1 Mandrillus leucophaeus | reverse complement strand
CTGTAGTCCCAGCTACTCCGGAGGCTGAGGCAGGAGAATGGCGTGAACCCGGGAGGCGGAGCTTGCAGTGAGCTGAGATCGCACCACTGCACTCCAGCCTGGGTGACAAAGCGAGACTCAAAAAAATAAAAAATAAAAAAAAGGAAGAAAGAAACAAGAAGCCACTGAACTGGACCTTCTAGAAAGACTACAGAGAATGTGGTCGGCTCACATCCCTTATCTATTAGGCACTCCTCTTCCAAGATGGTACCATCTGAGACCCTCAGCACATGAACCTCACTCCATCACACTGCTCCAAACATAAGAACCGTAAGCAGAAGGAGGGAGACATTTCACTGAATTTCCCTCAGATATAATAAATATGTCCTCTTTGGAACAAATTTAGGATAGTTGGTTCAAATCGTTGATGATTGCTTCCATTTCCATTGTTTTGTTTCCTCCTTGGAAATATCTAAATTTCTAAGCCTCACTCTCACTTTGCTATCCTTGATAGCTATTATCCACTCCCACATCGTCATGGTTAAAAGTCCTTGTACTTTTTCTCTGCATTCCAGAAGAGATTAGCACATGCGTTCTCCACTTCAGTGGTTC
The DNA here is from genome assembly GCF_000951045.1 of Mandrillus leucophaeus. Classification (NCBI taxonomy): domain Eukaryota; kingdom Metazoa; phylum Chordata; class Mammalia; order Primates; family Cercopithecidae; genus Mandrillus; species Mandrillus leucophaeus. The sequence goes on along the minus strand of NW_012102654.1, from coordinate 1,091,738 downwards.
CATTGTTTTCGCGTCCAATCTGCCTTCAGTGTGGCTTGTAATTCAGCTGTTGCATTTTAATTGCTTTGCAGTGATTCCTTAATTTACCCACCCGTCTTTTTGTCTCATCCTCTTAGATTTTCATTGCAGCATGTTTTCTCATTATAAATTTCTATCTCTTTGTCACTAAAGCCATGTCTTCTTGCATCCTATTATGCAAATTACTCCCTAAAATGTTCTACTTCTGCAGCAGGTTGTTTCAGACGTTCCTCTCCATCAGAATCTTCAGGAGGATGTTTTCTCTCCCATCTTTCGCAGTAGGATTTCATAAGCCCCATGATGAAATGTTTGCTATCGACTTATTCCATAAAGAGAAGATATCCATCTAAACTCAGTGTTTACTAACATTGAAGGTGTGTGGACTGTCCTTGTCCCTGAACTCTCTCCTCTGGGGTACTGCCTGAATTTTATTCTCAAATATGCAGCTGGTGAGGAGTTGATATATTCAGCTTCTGGATCAATTTCCATGTCTAGGAAGTTTTATCCAATGTGATTCTGTTAAGCTAAAATGTCATCAAAATTTTGTTTCTAGCACCTGGCTCTCTGGTAGTAGGAATAGATGGAGCACATATAAAACTACAATCCCCAAAATGTACTGCTATCAAGTTCTCTTAGTCTCTGACTCCCACAGAGAATGCTTAATCTAGAGGGGGCGGGGTTGGGGGTGGGTTAAAGGTTTTACGGTGAAATCGCCCTTGCCATCATCCCTCTTCCTCATACTACCTCTGAGTAGAGGCAGAACAACTGGCAAAGATGGCATGGGGGTGTGGAAGAGCCCCCTTGCTGCTTCAAAAAGCAGTGGCCACTCAATACATGTTTCATTCTTTCTTTCATTGAATGCCTCTTACACATCTACTCTATGTTGGCACCCTTCTAGGTATGAGGGTGCAACAGCTAAACAAAGCTCCCCACTCACGGAAGTTACATTCTAGTGGGCACAGAGTTGATGAGCAGCCAAAGAAATGCATTAGGTGGATAAATGCTACGAAGAGGCATCAAGCAGAGGAGGGGGAGAAAGTGTTGGAAGGGGCTGAAGAATTTAAGAAAGGCATCTCATAAATCGATTTTTAGCAACTCCTTTTCCTCCAAAATAAATAACATACGTAAGCCTAATATAGAAAATAGAAAATGTCTAGTTAAAATGAGGCACACAGCTGCTGCTCCCCCATGGGGACCCTCAGTTATGTTCACAAATGCTAGCACCTCAAGGGACACAACTGGAAAACCACTGAAATGAGCCCATGAGGCACATGTGTTTTCAATATTTTCAGTGGTAGTAAATATCCGTCCATAGAGAGTGGGTTTGATTTTTGGAAACAACTAATAGTGATTCAGAATGGTCCTGGTCCCTGAAGTGAATAAGCTATCTGGAAACTATCATTTGGATTTCAAAGAAAGTGAGAAATTTTTCATTTATTTTTTTTACAAGTCTTATAAACTGACAGTTTGATATGGTAAAAATTGTGAAAAAAAAAAAAAACAAAACTACAAATTGTTCAAACAATGACCTCATTTTGGGAATAATGGGATGGGCTTCTAAAGTGAGTCCTTTAAGATAAATTACTTATTTGAGTGAGTGACTTCTGATATGTCTATTTAAAAACCAGTCCCATGCCCAGGTGCAGTGGCTCACACCTGTAATCCCAGCACTTTGGGAGGCTGAGGCGGATGATCACTTGAGGTCAGAAGTTCGAGACCAGCCTGGCCAACATGGTGAAACCCCATATCTACTAAAAATACAAAACTTAGATGGGCATAGTGGCAGGTACCTGTAATCCCAGCTACTCAGGAGGCTGAGGCAGGAGAATCGCTTGAACCTGAGAGGCAGACGCTGCAGTGAGCCAAGACTGCGTCACTGCACTCCAGCCTGGGCAAAAGAACGAGACTCTGTCTCAAAAAAAAACAAAAAACAAGAAACAAAAAAAAACAAAACAAAACAAACGAAAAAAACACCAGTCCCATGTATCAGATGTTGGAAAAAACAAATGTTTCATATTCTGACAGACCCAAGTTTAAAGTCCAGGTCTACCACATGGTACTTAATGTAACTTCAGTCAAGGTACTTAACCTCTTTGGTTTTGATTTTGGTTTTCTGGGGAGATGGGGAGGATTTTTTTATTATTTTTATTACTATTATTATTTGTAGACAAGGTCTCCCTCTGTCACCCCAGCTGGAGTTCAGTGGCACAAACACGACTCACTGCAGCCCCAACTCCCCTCCCAGCTCACCCTCCCCAGTAGCTGAGACTACAGACGTGTGCCACTGTGCCCACCTAATTTTTTAATTTTTTGTGGAGACACAATCTCACTGTGTTGCCCAGTCTAGTTTCAAACTGCTGGGATCAAGCAATCCACCTGCTCAGCTTCCCAAAGTGCTGGGATTATAGGCATGAGCCACTGCACCTGGCCTTACCCTCTTTAAGCGTAAGTTTCCCCCTCTGTAAAACGAGAGTGAAGAGACACTTCATCTCAGAGGAAATACCCAGAACCAATAAACATACAGAGATGTTCAACATCATCCTGTTCAGGGAAATGTAAACCATACAATGGGATGCCATTGACACCGATTTGGTGAGAAAAAATATGTAGAAGTCTTGCAATAGCAAGTGTTGGAGAGCATGTGGAGCCATAGAGCTTTATTTTGTTTTGTTTTTGTTTTTTGTTTGTTTTTTGAGATGAAGTCTCACTCTGTTTCCCAAGCTGGAGTGCAGTGGCGCGATCTCAGCTCACTGCAACCTCCACTTCCCAGGTTGAAGTGATTGCCATAGAATTTTTTACAGATCACACATAGATGTATAAATATGTGCAACTACATTGAAAAACTGTTGGATGCACTTCTTTTATAGTTGCACATTTATATAACCTGTGACTACTCAGAAATTCAACTCCTAGAAATACATACAAGAGAAAATGTACTCATGTACAAGAGATACAAACAAGCAATACCATACTCACACACACACACACACAATGTGATTAGCAATACCATCACAAAAGTAAAATCCTGGACATAACCCAAATGCTCACCAACTAGAGAGTGGACCAACTTTGATACAGTTGCACAGTGGAATATAACAGAAGATAAAATGAATGAACTGTAGCAATCTACAATATGGATGAATCTCAGCAAAATAACATTCATTATAAAAAGTGAGATGACATAAAAAGGAACATGAGAAAATAATGGACACAGGATCCAGGACGAGGGCTACCTCAGTGGGGAGGAATTAGGGAGATGGAAGTAGAACCCGTCCCACTAGATGCAGTTATTGTCAAGATCTCAGCTTTGGTTTTCGGTGGTGGGTTCAGGGTATTTATCACGTTAAGATCACATAGCCAACTATGTAAATAAAACTAGACTATGTATGGTCCAGTTATAGGCATTATGATTCTAGGCTGGAGGTGGTGTAATCTAGGCTGGAGGCTCACGCCTGTAATCCCAGCACTTCGGCAGGCTGAGGTGGGTGGATCACTTGAGCCCAGGAGTTCAAGACCAGCCTGGACAACATGGCGAAACCCCATCTCTACAAAAATTCTAAAAATTAGCTGGGCATGGCATGGCGGTGCATGCCTGTAGTCCCAGCTATTCAGGAGGCTGGGTTGGGAGGATGGCTTGAACCCGGAAGGTCAAGGCTGCAGCGAGCCGAGATCACAACACTGCACTCCAGTCTGGGTGGCAGAGTAAGACCAGGTCTCAAAAAAAAAAAAAAAAAAAAAGAATATGATTATAGATTATGACTAACCCAATTCTGTGCACCTGGGATCCAACAAAAATAATAGTATAATAAACTAGAATTGGGCTGAGCAAGACTTGATCTAACATTAGTCCCTGCATGTCTTACTAGAAATTCTCCTAATATGCAGTACATGACCAATCATAAATGTGCTTACGAAGGAAAAAAACAGAGTGAAGCTAGTAAGACTTCCTTCACATGGTTATTGAGAAGGCTTGAGTGACAATAAGAAACATATGTAAATCAGCTGACACTGAGAATAAACAAAAAAAATTAATTCCTTAATTCTAATTCTTTACTTCTCAACAATCACAATAGTGTAATACTATTTCTTCACATTTTCTTGCTAAGATAAGGAATATTAAATGGAGGGTGGATTTAGAATTACAAGAGCTAGGCCGAGCACAATGGCTCATGCCTGTAAATTCAGCACTGTGGGAGGCCGAGGCGGGTGGATCACCTGAGGGGCAGGAGTTCAAGACCAGCCTGGCCAACATGGAGAAACCTGTCTCTACTAAAATTGCAAAAATTAGCCAGGCATGGTGGCATGTGCCTGTAACTCCAGCTACTCAGGAGGCTGAGGCAGGAGAATCTCTTGAACCTGGGGGCAGAGGCTACAGTGTGCCAAGATCACACCACTGCATTCCAGCCTGGGTGACAGAGTGAGACTCCATTAAAAAAAAAAAGAAAAGAATTAGAAGACCTAGTTTTCTTAACTGCTGGCTGATGATTTCAGACAAGTCATTTGAACTCAAAGAGTACAGCTTACTCATCTAAAAAAAAAAAAAATGTAAATTAATATGTTTGAAACCCCTGAATGTTGTACCCATGTCCATTTGTGGTCTGTGCTTTTTTCTCATTTCATGAAATATTGCATTTATTTACATATTTTTCTCTCTGTCATTCCCAAGGATACCTAAAATACAGGATGGAATTATTGGCCAGTCTTCTTGCTGTCACTTACTCTATGGAAATTAGAGCAGTTTAGTCAACAGTAACTAACATCATGAGTGCTCAGGAAATAAGAAAAAATTGGAGATCCCCACTACACAAAAAATTCCTATATGTGACCATATTTCTTTTAAATCATTGTAGTAGATTTTAAGACTCAAGCAATGTACTGGAACCCAAATTGTTCATCAGATTAATTAGTGCAGATCAAGGCCCAGAAAGAGTGGGATACAAGATGAATTAAAGAGAAGTAGGTGGATAATGCAGAACCAAGAGAGTTCCAGAACACGGAAAATTTTGCAGCACTTCTTGGGGAAAGCAAGAGCCTGGCTTTACTGCAGATGGGATCTGTGCAGAAAGGAAGAAGGAGCCTTAGAAGCTGAGAAGAGAGGTGGATGAAGGGGCACTGCAGATGATGGTGGTGTCTCTGTTATCATTCCATACATTAGGGATGGGGGTACCCTGGGCACAGGATGTGACCTAGTGCCACACACACTCTGTCCCATAAACACACACACACGCACTGTCACATGTATGCAATTCTCTTAGGCAGTCTTCAAGCAGAGTTAAAATCTGCCTGAAAGTGTTCATGTTCCCCAAAATAACTGAGTAAGTGCATGATGATATTTTATTTATTTCAAGCTACCACCCTAATGGACATGAAAAATATTTGAGTCACTAATTCAGTCTCGCAATCAGTTTGGCAATGTATTTATTGACCATCTATTATAAAAATATCACTACTCCTTGAGATGAAATAAAGTACGTAAGAGGGTACAGTACCTGACTCACAGTTGAAAAGTGAGCAAACAGGAGGGGGAGGAAAAGGAAAAGGAGAAGAGAGAGGAAGAGAAACTCTCACATACCACCAGTGAGAGAGTAAATTGATCCCATTATTTTGGAAAATTGTCATTATCTCATCAAGTTTTAGATGCAGACCCCCTACAACGTAACAATTCTATCCCTCAGTAATTACCAGACAGAAATGCATGTTTACGCACTCTAGGATGTGGTCAGAGTAGCATTACAGTTGGTAATAGGCCAAAAGAGAAAACCAAATGCCCACAGAAGAATAGATTGGCCAAAAAAAAATGGATAAACTGTGGTGTGCTCATTTAGTGGAAAATTATACAGCAATGAAAATGAAGGAACTACTGTTACATACAGCAACATGGATGAATCTTAAAAACTAAATATTCAAACAGACACTGGAGCCTACTGGAGGGTGGTGGCTGGAAGCAGGGAGAGGATCAAGAAAAATAACTAACGGGTACTAGGCTTAATACCTGGGTGATGAAATGATCTGTACAATAAGCCCCCATGACACAAGTTTACCTATATAACAAACCTGCACAGGTACTCCCGAACTTTGAAAAGTAAAAAAAAAAAAAGTAAATGTTCAACAAAACAAACCAGACACAACAATATTTACTCTGAATAATTATATTTATATAAAGGTCAAAATCAGGAAAAGTTAACTAAATTTTAGGGATGCATACACAGCTGATAAAACTATAAAACACGAGCACAAAAAATAGCTAGAAAAAATGAATAAGACCTAGTACTTGAAAGCACAACAGATGGACTATAGTTAATAATAATTTAACTGTATATTTTAAAATAACAAAGAGTATAATTGGATTGTTTGTAACACAAAGAATAAATATTTGAGTGAATAGATACCCAATTTTCCATGATGGGATTAGTATCCATTGCATGCCTGTACCAAAATACCTCATGTACCCCATAAATATATCTACCTACAATGTACCCACAAAAATTAAAAATTAAAAAAAGTTTCAAAAAAAATCAAGCAAAACAAAGAAAGAAGGGAAGGAATTGTGACCTCTGTGATGGTTAATTTTAAGGTCAACTTGGCTAGGCCACATAGTTCCCAGATATTTGATCAAATACAATTCTAAGTGTTGCTGTGAAGGCTATTTTTAGAAGTGACTAACATTTAAACCAGTAGACTTTGAGTACACCAGATTCTCCTCCATAATGTGGGAGGGCTTCGTCCAATCGGTCGAAGGCATTAAGTAAAAAAAGACTGAAGTTCCCAGAGGATGAGAGAATTCTGCCTCCACATTGCCTTCAGACTCCAGCTGCATTCTTCCCCTGGTCTCCAACCTGCACACCTGTTTGCAGATTCCAGAGTTGCCAGCCTACATAATCACATGAGCCAATTCTTTTTATTCTTGATCTCTCTCTCTCTCTCTCTCTCTCTCTCTCTCTCTCTCTCTGTGTGTGTGTGTGTGTGTGTGTGTGTCCTATAGGTTCTGTTTCTCTAGAAAATTCTGACTGACATGATCTAGAAGGGGCACGTAGGGTGCCAGGAACATTCAATTACTTGTCCTAGGTGGTAGTTACATAGATGTTCACCTCAATAGTTCATTAAGCCACGTGGTTCCATTTTATGTACTCTTCTCTGTATGTATTATATTTTACAATAAAAGTACTACTTTCTAGCTAGCACTGAGAAGTTCACAAATAAACATCAAATGGCATACCTTGTAGCTGGGTAGCTGGGGACTCATGATAAAAATCCCAAAGTCGTGATGTCATATTTTCTTCCACTGATTTATCTTTGGCCCCTCCCATTCCCTAAAAAACTCAAGTCCTCTTCCTATAAACCCCCACACTACTTTATACCTTTTCCTATCTTTTCCTCTTTCCTCAGTGAGACTCCAAGCTTCTCAAGGAGAAGATTTACATCTCTTTCATTTTTGCATCCACTTTTGAGCACAGCAGACAGTAGGGGCTCATATCATTTTCTTAGATGAATAAATAAATCAGATAATTAATAAATAAATAATTCTGTTCTGAGTAATGAACCCCCAAATACAATTTTTCATGGTTCTGAATAATAAGGGAATGGTATAAACTAGAATGATCCAAAAAAATGATACGGCAGCCGGGTGCGGTGGCTCACGCCTGTAATAATCTCAGCACTTTGGAAGGCCGAGGCAAGAGGATCGCTTGAGCCCAGGAGTTCAAGACCAGCTCAGGCAACATAGGAAGACCCTGTCTTTACAAAAAATTTAAAAATTAGCCTGGCATGGTGATGTGTGCCCGTGATCCCAGTCACTTGGGAAGCTGAGCTGGGAAGATGGCTTTAACCCAGGTGGTTGAGGCTGCGGTGAGCTGTGATCATACCACTGCCTGCGTGACAAAGCAAGATCCTGTCTCAAAAAAAAGAGAAAAAGAAAACATATTATGGAATTTTTGCTGGATTCTGAAGGATAGTAGGATTTTATAGGAATGCCTATAAGAAACACAGCCGCTCCCCTCTTCACTTAGATAATCTGTAAAGACAGAAGTGAACGTGGAGGGCCTGCAGAACAATGGGGATGACTCCAGGGATGGGACAAACCTATGAGCTGAGAAGTAGAGCAAGGCCAGTTGAATAAAAATAGGTTAGGCAAGAAGACTGAGTCTGATTCTCTAGGACACAGAAACCATTTATAATTTTCTGACCCTGTTTACTTTGCATGAAGACCCCACTTCAGAAAAGGGAACCCTGAAAACTCCAGGTCTCCATGTGATGAGACTCATCACAACTAAAAGATCTAAATTCTATGTCAACACATTACCAATGCTACTGATGGAGAAGTGAAACGCTTAGATTTCCTCTTTTTTCTTTGGTCCTCAGCCAGGGAGAAATGTAATGTCTACTCAGGTATTAACAGAGGACTTTAAAACATAGAAAACTATTCTCTCGGGAAAATGGCCTTCGGTTTCCATCCTGTAAGCATGGGATCCAAGTTCTTACATGGAATTACTGAACATAGGATACAGAAGGTCGAGATCCCAAAACTGGTGGGATTGAGTTTTGTGCACAGAGCTGAGTTACATTCTCCAATAATTTATATGCTTTGTTTGTTTGTTTGTTGTCTGTAGACACGGAGTTTCATCATGTTGCCCAGGCTGGTCTTAAACTCCTAAGCTCAAGCCATCTGCCTGCCTCAGCCTCCCAAAGTGTAAATGGTTATCTTGACATCAAGTAGCTGTAATCAATACCAAATGAGACTTCTACTTTTTGTCTACTGAGCTCATGTGTCTTAGTGTCTAGGAAAATCAATAACCTCTAAGGTAACACCAATAACACCATAGAGATTGGCAACCTTTGGGGAATAGCTTCCGCCATTTCTGCTGTTGTCCTCTATGAAAACCTCCTTATTGCTTGTCTTTTTCTTTAGGTATATGTGGGCTCCTAAGGAGGCTTTTTTTTTTTTAGCTCTATAGCTTTTTTCTTTTCTTTTATTACATTCATAAAAGAAAGATAAAGCATCCCTCCATAACTGAATCCTGTGTTAACAAGAAAAAAATAGAATTAAGGAAAAGCAGGCAAAAATGAGAGATGGGGAAAGTATCTGAACAAATGGTTGAAATTGTGGGCAATTTTCCAGTTTGATTTATGCTGCTCTTAATTGCAATTCCCAGGAGCCTCTTCTGCTTGTTCTTTAATAGGAGAGGGGATGATCTATGCTTTGTCCTGGAGTGAACCTGAAATAATGGATGGCAAGGGCATTCAATAATTATGCTCTGCACGTATGAAGGAAACTTCCCCTGCCTGGGCTGAAAGCTTAGCTCAGTTGGTTTGTAATTCCCCTAAAGGCCAGAGCCGACACAGTGTGGATTTGAATGCCACAATGTCACTTCACCTATTTTAAAAGAAGGTGCTTGCTGTAAGTACTTTGTTCTGGAATTCAGGGAGAATGTTTCATACCTCAATGCAAAACTGAGACAGAAGTAAATTCTAGGCAATTATTAAACTATAAGATCTTCTAATAACATGTGTTCTCCTATATAAAAGTACAATCTCTTTTAAAGGCAAATAGAAATAGGTAAAAATACATCACTTTTGTTTTTCTACACAGAGACAACCAGTGTTAACTTGTTCACATACGTTCTTTTGATACATCATATGGGAAGGTGCTGTTATGAACTGAATGTTTATGTTGCCCCAAAATCATATGTTGAAGCCCTACCCACCATGTGATAGTATTGGAATGTAGGGTCTCTGGGAGATAAGTAGATTTAGATGAGGTTATGAGGGTAGAGCTCTTTTCATGGGATTAGTGTACCTATAAGAAAAGAAACGACACCAGAACTCCCCTTACACATTTTTTTTTTTTTTTTTTTTGAGACAGAGTCTCGCTCTATTACCCAGGCTGGAGTGCAGTGGCACAATCTTGGCTCACTGAAACCTCCGCCTCCCAGGTTCAAGCGATTCTCCTGCCTCAGCCTCCCAAGTAACTGAGATTACAGGCATGTGCCACCATGCCTGGCTAATTTTTGTATTATTAGTAGATACGGGGTTTCACCGTGTTGGCCAGGCTGGTCTTGAACTCCTGATCTCAAGTGATCTGCCTGCCTAGGCCTCCCAAAGTGCTGGGACTCCAGGCATGAGCCACCAGCCCAGCCTCCCGCTATACTTTTGCTATACAAAGAAGAGGCCATGTGCACACACGGAAAGAAGGCTGCCATCTACAAGCCAGGAAGTGGGCCCTCACCATGAACTGACTCAGCTCGCACCTTGATCTTGGACTTCCCAGCTTTTAGAACTGTGAAAAATTGAATTATTGTTGTTCACAAGTCACCCAATTCATAGCATTTTGTTTCAGCAACCCAACCAGACTAAGACAGGTATATCTTTTTAAATGTGGACCAGTGATTTTCCATCCCTCTTCACTCCCACCTTTCTTATTTTCCTTGCCCAGACAAGAAGTGTTCCATATGAGAAAGAGAAAGGTTTGTGTGAAAGATGCTCCTCTGGATAGCAAAGTGGTTACAAGTAGGGGCTCCAGGCTGCTGTGTTTAAATATCTACCACTTATTAACTCTGTGACATTAGACAAGCTGTTTAACGTCTTTGTGAGTAAGTTTCCTTAACTAAAATGAGATACGTACAGTATCTACTTCAGAAGACTCTTGTAAGTGTATGGATAGCATTTAGAACAATATTTGTTATACGTTAATCTCTCTATAAGGATTTGCTGTTATTATTCCTAATACTATTAAGAAATCCTAAGATGGAGTACCACTAGCAAGAATCTGAAACTTGAGGAAGAGGGCAGAGAGACATGGAGAAAAGAAGAAGAAGAGAAACCAGAGAGAGAAGCGACTCCTAGACACCTACCAGAAGCTGACTCCATAAGGATCAAAAGGCAATGTCAAAGAAAAATTATGCTAAGCCTATCCTGGGACAGAAACTTTTTGTATGGTGTAATTCACAGTTGATTGTGAAAGGAAAACAGTATTCCTGATAAAAATACTTACACAATTTTCTGATAAACTTTAATGGGATTAAGACCGGTTCTGGGAAATCATGAATCATGATCTGTGCTGACTGTCCATCAAGATTCTAGTGGACACACATCACTGGGTGCAGGGGACAGTCCCAGGTTTGTCTCAGTGTAATCATCAATAGTGTGCCCTTGCTCTCTCAAACGTGGGCCAGTTGGGACAATAAATTCTTAGGACAAATATTTCTTTATTTTTTCTATAACTTTTTAGTATATCGTTTAAAAATGACTATCTGATCATTCTCTTTTCCCCTAAAATGTGCTTTCCAAAAGCGAGTTTTTTGAATGCTTTTTCCTTTACATTAATGTTAAAATGAAATTTGACCCATGTTTTAATTCAACTACTACAAAATATTCCATTTAACAACTTGATAGGTAAGAGAGAAGATGTCTGTTCCCATCCTCTGATATAGTTGTGATCTCTTAGAAATAAGTTTGTTACCAGCAAGAAATAATTAGAATTTAACATTTGAAAGACAATATTATTTATATTAGCACCAAAAAATGAAACAGCTATAAATTTTTTAATATACAGGATCTACATGAAGAAACTACAAAATACTGGTGGGAGAACTCAAAGATCTAAATAAATGGAAAAACATTCCATTTATATGAATGTCTTAGTCCATTTTCTGCTGCTATAGCAGAATACCACATACCACCACATACCACCATTGGTAAAGAACAGAAATGTATTAGGATCACAGTTCTGGAGGCTGGGAAGTCCAAGAGCATGGCACCAGCGTCTGGTGAGGGGCATGCCATGACAGAAAGCATCACATGGCAAGTGAGCACACGAAACAGAGAGAGAAGTGGGACCAAACATCATTCTATCAGGACCCACTCCCACAATAACGAACCTGCTCCCAAGATAACAGCATGAATCCATTCTAGTCACCTCTGAAAGACCCCACCTCCTAAAACTGTTACAATGGCAATTAAGTTCCCAACACATGAAAATATGGGGGATATATTCAAATCATAGCAATGGATAAGAAGACTTAATATTGTCAAGATATCAGTTCTCTCCAGCGAGGTCTATAGATTCAATGTAATCCCAATCACAATCCCAGCAAGTTATTTTGACAAACTGATTCTAAACTTTATATGAAAAGGCAAAAGTCCCAGAATAGCCAACACAAAATTAAAATAGAACTAAGTGGGACTGACGCTACCCTTCAAGACTTATTAAAAGTCTAGACTATTCAAAACAGTGTGGTATTGGTGAAAGAATAGACAAGCAAATAAATGGAAAAGAGTAGAGAGCTCAGAAATAGACCCATCCAAATATAGTCTACTGATATTTGATAATGGAGCAAAGTCAATAAAATGAAGCAAAGGTAGTCTTTTCAACAAACAATGTTGAAACAACTGGGCAGGCACAAGAAAAGAAAGTGAATGTAGGCACAGCCCTTACATCTTTCACAAAAATTAACTCAAAGTGAATTATAGACCCAAATACAAAATGCAAAACTATAAAATTCCTAGAACATAGCATCAGAAAAAAAAATCTAGATAATCTTGGGTCTGGCAATGATATTTTAAATGTAATACCAAAAGCACAATCTGTAAAAGAAAAATTATGTTATACATCATTAAAATTAAAACTGCTCTGCAAAAGACATTGTTCAGAGAATAAAACAACAGAGCCCACAGGCCTAGAGAAAATATTTGCAGAACTCATATCTGATAAAGAACTGGTATCCAAATAGACCCCCCAAAATCATAAAACTCAACAATAAGAAAACAAGTACCCAAATAACAGGCAACAGATATGAACAGATGCTTCACCAAAGAAGAGATACAGATGGCAAATAAGTATATAAAGAGATGCTTAATCATATGTCATTAGGGAATTGCAAATCAAAACAACAATGAGATATCATTACATAACATATTAGAATGGCTAAAATCCAAAATACTACAACACCAAATGCCAGCAAGGGTGTGGAGCAGTAAGAAATTTCACTCATTACTGGTGGGAGTAAAAAAATGATACAGACACTTTGGAAGACATTTGGCAGTTTCTTACAAAATAAAGCATACTCTTACCAGATGATCCAGCAATCACACTCCCTGCTTATTTACCCAAATGAGTTGAAAACTTATGACCACATACATAAAAGCGTACATTAATGTTTACAGCAGCTTTATTCATAGTTGTGAAGCTTGGACGTCACCAAGATGACCTTCAACAGGTGTATAGATAAACAAACTGAGACATCCATACAATGGACTATTATTAGCCAGTGATTAAAAGAAATGAGCTATCAAGCCATGAACAGACATGGAGGAATTGTAAATACACATTGCTAAGTGAAAGAAGCCAGTCTGAAAAGCCTACATATTCCAAGTTGATGGCATTCTGGAAAAGACAAACTATGGAGACAGTAAAAAGACCGGTGGCTGCCAGAGATTTAGGGAGAGTGGGGAATGAACAGTTGGAGCACAGGAATTTTTAGAGCAGGGAAACTCCTCTGTATGATACCGTCATGGTGGATACATGTCATTATACATTTATCATTTATCAAGTCCATAAAATGTATAACACTAAGAACAAACACTAATGTAAACCAAGGACTTTAATAATAGCATATCAATATTGACTCATTAGCTGTTACAAATGTACCACACTAAAGCAAGATGTTAATAGGAGAAACTGGGTGGGAGGTAAACAGATATATGGTAATTCTGTATTTCCTGTTCATATGTCTATAAACCAAAACTGCTCTGAAAACATAAAGTCTATCAACAAAATTGTTTTCTTTCTGACAATAAACTTTGCCTGTACAAACTTCCAGATTATTTTTGCATAAATGAATAATTGAATAGGCAAAAATGAAATCATATTATCAATATTCTCCCATAGGCTTTATCTTTTTTGTAACTATGTACTGGGACAATTTTCCCAGTTAGTAAACATTCTACATTATTTTGGCTATATTGATTTCCATTCATGTATACCATAAGGGATTATAGCAGTATCCCATTTTTTGATATTTAGGTTGGTCCCAACTTATGCTAAATGAATAGCACTATTATAACATTCTTTCAGACATATCTTTTTCAAACATGAGTGTTTCTTTGTTTAGGATAAGCTCCTAAATGCAAAACCATTTGATACAGTCATATGCATCATGAAGGTTTCTATATTTATTGCCAAGTTTTCCTCCAGAAACATCTCTGTTTCTGCTCCTTTCAGTCTGCTCCCTTGTGGCACCGAGTGCTGTCAATCTGCAAAATCGATGCTAACTCTATAGGCAAAAGATACCTCATTATTAGTAGTTTTAATTTGCATTTTACTACTAATGAGCTTAAATATATTTTAATATGTTTCTTAGCCATCTAGAATTCCTTCTTATATTTTACTGAAAAGTATTTATCTTTAAGTTAATTAACATATTGAAAGAAATACTGGTCAGGGATCTACTTTTATTTTTTTTTTTCTAAAGACCTAAATTTCCAAATCTATAGGCCCTCATATTCACTAACATAACTAATTCAAGTGTATAAAACAGAGGATAATAATTAATCTTACTCTAAGTTTTTAATTTCCAATTCTGTTAGTGGCTATCTGCTGGGGGGAAAAAAAAAAAAAAAAGCATAGCACCTATTAAGCATCAGAATCCCAGCTGGAACTTTTTAAAATAAAGTTGTTACATTGCACAATCGAGTAGGAAAAAAAGAATTTACGGGAAGATAATAAAAACAAAAGTAGGAAGGCTACTTCTATATGCTAACCTTTCCATTTCACCTATACCATGGTGAGGTTATGCTATTTTTTTAAATTTATTTTTATTTATTTATTTATTTTTTGATACAGTGTCTCACTATGTTGCCCAGACTGGTCTTGAACTCCTGACCTCAAGCAATCCTCCTGCCTCAGCCTCCGAAGCACGTTAGGCTCCCAAAGTGCTAGAATTACAGGTTTGAGCCACCATGCCCTGCCCATACTTTGATTTTAATGAACTATGTTTGCTATTAATAGCTGGCATGGATTCCTTGAAGTAAGTGAGCCGTCACCCAAAATGTAGCAGAATGATAAATCCTTCATTTTACTTACTTAGAAACTCACCATCCCGCTATTAATAGCTTTACAGCCCATTTTTCAAGCATTAGGAAGAAAATGGGAGAAGTTCACCAGTAGATAAGGCACCTCAATACACCTCTGAAGGACAAGATACAAATGTAGGGGTGTAGCCAGTGAAACAGAATTGAGCATGCAGGGCTTTGAACCCAATCTTGGAAGCCACAGACCTACCTGCAGACACTGGGCTCAGAGTGCAGGGAAAGCAGAAAGGATAGGCCAGGAGACAGGGCATTATGGAAGGTCTGTGTATGCCCAAGTTCACCACCCCACCACAAAGCAGCAGAGAAACTAGATGTCTACAGTCTCCTCTCACACATACACGACAGGGAAAGGCAAAAGATAAAAAGCAAAACATCAACTAGGGGACACAAGTTGCCTTGCCTACAGCCTTGTAAGGACAATGACAAAGTTTGAGGGCCCTTATGTCATGACTGTCCCCCTGCCCTCTCACCCAGTTAGCAGGCCACGTCCACCCCCACCAAGATCCAGGTCAGTCTTTCTATTGCCTCATATTTAAATATGAACAAGCAATCAGAGTTTACCAGACAACTGAAGAAAGCCTACAACATGAAAAAGAGAGACTATTGCTGCAATAGTATAGTATGTTCCAAATGTACTATTGCAAGATTTCAGGAGGCTGGGTTGCTAACAAGCTCAACAGAATCAAAGCACGTAACTCCCCCAAATCCGATTGGTGATATCTCTTTTATTTCACCTGCTATGAACTACTGAGAACAACTGCAAGTTTGTTTGCAAATTTCCAAAGAACAGCTGGTGTTGCTTCCCTAAAGATGCACAGAGAGCTAAGATATCAGTTTTAATATGCACTGCCTGGTTATAAATAAAGTCAGCCCAATTAGAGATTTCTGCCAGTGTCTGTGAATATTCCACCTAGAGGGCATTTGAGTTTGCTACACACTTAAATACATTTCATCAGCTATAAAGTCACTTTTTGCTTCTTACAAAAACTTTAAGAGCTAGATTCACATTGCAGAGCTGCTGCTCAGGCTTTCAAGTTTGAGAAAAAAACTAAATGCTGTTATTCAGAAACCAATAGTAGACAACAAGAGAAACATTGGGGTGTACCTGTGTTTTTTCTTGCTATCGCTGGTACTGAAGCCGATTCATGATCAAACCTTCGTTTCCCTGCTTAAGTGCTGCTACCATTTTATTCACAGGAAATACACATGTAGGAGATGCTGGTGAGGATCCCTTCAAGTTTCGGGGAGAACTAAGCCACCATACGTGATTAAATTCATGTCCTAGGTATTGAAAATGATGGTTGGACATTTTTTGTTCGTTTGTTTTGTTGGTTTTTTGGTTGGTTGGTTGTTTGTGTGACACGGAGTCTCGCTCTGTTGCCCAGGCTGGAGTGCAGTGGCGCGATCTCGGCTCACTGCATGCTCCACCTCCCTGGTTCACACCATTCTCCTGCCTCAGCCTCCTGAGTAGCTGGGACTACAGGCACCTGCCACCACGCCCGGCTAATTTTTTTTGAGGACTGTTATTTTTTTAGAAAAGCCAAGAAATGTCATTCTATTGACTCTTCTGATTCCTTTTTCTTCCTCCAGCTCAGGACTTTCAAGGCTGCTGTATTTTGCTTTCAAAAATATAACTTGAAACAAGTAGCGGTTGTGATTCTTTGACATTTTATAGACAACCATTCCAAACAAACTCTTGCAGTTTAGGATTGGACATTTTGGAGATTTCTGTCGGTACGCAGTACAGCTATCACTAAATTGCTTTCAATTGAATCATGAATACTTCATTAAGGCAAGTGAAAATCTCACAGTCAAGATACTAATTTGCTTACAGGAAGTGGACCTGAAGCTATTTGAAAGAATTCTCAGAAAGAAGAATCAAAAGACACAGTCTCCAGTGTCCTAGTTCTAATCTTAGGAAGTGAAAGCACAGCTTGAATGCCTCATGCCACCTAAACCAGGAACAAAGGCAATTCACAAGCAACTCAGGAGGCTGAGGCAAGCGGATCACGAGGTCAGGAGTTTGAGACCAGCCTGGCCAACATGGAGAAACCTCGTCTCTACTAAAAATACAAAAAACAAACAAACAAACAAAAAATTAGCTGGACTTGGTGGCGGGTGCCTGTAATCCCAGATACTGGGAAGGCTGAGGCAAGAGAATCATTTGAACCCAGGAGGTGGAGGTTGCAGTGAACCAAGATCACGCCATTGCACTCCAGCCAGGAGGACAAGGTAAGACTTTGTCTCAAAAAAAAAAAAAAAGAATATTGGATAGTGGCCACATTTTTAAGAAGTGAAATTGGAGTAAGTGGTGAGGGGCATGAATCAACGAGCATAAAACTTGGCTAGATTTCAACCCTGGCCTTACAGCATTGACGGAGGAAGGGTGCTGACACTGATATCAATGTTTAGTACTGGAATCTCTTGTGCTTTCAACTGGGTCTCACAGACAGGTCATAGGATTCACCCCAGAGAGACTCTATGAACATAGAGGAAATCCACCTGAGAACAAGTGTGGCCCAGTCTGTATCATTAAATCCAATCAGCCTTTACCAAGCTGAGAGAGCGCAGACAGAAACTCTGAACTCTCTCCAACAGTTAATATTTATAAATGAGTCCCCAAGTCCAATTCTCACAAACTAAGTGCTATCAGAGATGTAAGTGTCAGTAAAGCAGTTACTGTAATATTTTGTTGCACTTCAGCCGTAAGCATAGTCACCAAGCATAGACACTTCCAAACATTGATTTCACAGGGCTTCAAGTTGACAGGAATCCATTTCAGGTGTCCCATGCAGATGTACTTTCTATGACGAAGGCAGAGGCTTTTGGCTGAAGAAATGGAGGAGTTTGTTGGTGCACTCTAACTTGAACTCATCCCTGACTTCTACAAATATGCACAGAAGCTTCTGAATGTTTATCTGGATTTCTAGAACTGGAATTTAAATTCTACTTGAAAGTCCTAGGGATCCACAAAAGCAAACAATCTAATAGTAGCTGTTTGATTTTTTTTTTAATATCAAAATAATAGTTAGCAAACAAACTCATTGCACTTAAAAGCTGGCTACAGTGAGCATTCAGAGGAGCTTCTAAATGGCATCTCATGCCATCAAAAACCAGAAGCAAAGCTCTGAACCCTTTGTAGTCCTCCCTAAAGTGTCAAGGAATCCACACCATCAATTCCTTGTATTTTCACATACTGCCAAAAAATGTCATAAGACTATGAGTTTTTTAGCAAGGAAAAGAAAAGGCCTCCTGTAGCATTGAAAATGTCTTCTTGAGACTCCATTAAGCAAAGACCAACACTCACTGTGCTTCGTGTGAACATGCCTGTGTTGATTACATGGTTTATTGAGTAAAATGGAGTTAGCTGACATATAACTACATTTTCCTAACGGTATCACTTTCTGACAGATGCTTACAAACTTCACTTTCACTGTCTAGGAAGTGAATTAAGCAATAGAGTTTGTATGACTTGTATGAGCTTGTATGACTTGTATGAGCTTGTATGAACTAGACTTGTAAAATTCTTATAAACAGGCTGAGGTTTGCAATAGGCTTCTCAAAGGCTTCCAACCTATCCGCATTAATGCAATAGCACATTTTGAGAGGTGGTCTCAGTTCTCCTTGACATTGCAAAGAATTCTTATCATTGCCTACAGAAAGTCCAATTTTAACTAATAAACTGGTAAGAATTTGCTATGTTAACGTTTTTAGCAAGAAAATATATTTATTAGAGATTTAACAAGTATAGACAGAAGTATACAAATATTACTGTCAGATGTGAGGACTGAAATCAATATGTTGACACCAGTGGCCTTCCATTTTCCTTTAATCAAAGGATCTACCTTTTTTTTTTTTTTTTTTTTTGAGAGAGTCTTGCTCTGTTGCCCAGGCTAGAGTGCAGTGGCATGATCTCCGCTCACTGCAAGCTCCGCCTCCCAGGTTCATGCCATCCTCTTGCCTCAGCCTCCTGAGTAGCTGGGACTACAGGCACCTGCCACCACGCCCGGCTAATTTTTTGTATTTTTAGTAGAGATGGGGAGACAGGGTGTTAGCCAGGATGGTCTCGAGCTCCTGACCTTGTGATCCACCCACCTCAGCCTCCCAAAGTGCTGTGATTACAGGTGTGAGCCACTGCGCCGGGACAAGAGATCAACTTTTTGTTTTCATTTTGTTGTTATTTTTATTTTGAGCCTCATAGCAGGTGCAAGTAAGGCATTAACAGCCCTGGACACCCAGCATTCAAAGAGGCCTTCAACGTGTTGGCCTGCACTGTTTAGGGCCAGCTTCAAAGCTTCTCCCAAGCTTTGCAAAGTACACACCAGCTACTCCATTCAAGTCTCCTTAAAAAATGGTTTTCAAAGTTCTGTGGCTTCTCAAATGAAGACATTGACATATTTTATTTGTCCAACAGCTCTAACTAAGGTGAGCCTTCAAAGAAGCCTCTAGATGTTGTTCTCGCTGGTCAGGCAGAGAGCACAGTGCAGGAGGTGGCTCACTCAGGCCTCGTGGGACCTCTAAGAAATTCACTTTCGTTCTTCCTGGGAGGCATTTCTGGAAATTGAATTCTTAAAGGCAAAACATGTATAAGGCAGTAAAACAAAGGATTACCATGTTACTTGATTAGTCATCAGTCAGCAGCCTCGTGGACTCCAACTAAGACTCCCCAGCCTTTTTCTCTTGGCCAAGGAAGAGAATGCAAATTGTGCTCATCTAAACTTCGCAACAAGTGTAGGAGAAAACTGTAAGGATGGTGGACCAAGGGGGAGAGGACACAGCATGAGACAGGGCTAAGTGTACTAAGTAGCCCTGAGTAGTACTAAGACCCCTATCAGTACATAGGGGTCAAACCGCTGGAGATGTGGGATTGAACACGTTAGCTACTGTAACTGAGATTGGTTCTAATGGTCTGCTTGTTTGGGAGATTATAACTTAGTGGTAGCCTATATTCACCAAGGTTGGGATTCCAGAACTTTCCTGGTATAATGTAAAGGACAGAGTTCAAAAGCTTATGGATATGGGAATGTTGGGCTGGATTTATCACACGCAACCTGTACACCCAGCCCTACCCTTTCTTCATCCCCTAAGAGAGCATTCTCTTGACTATGACACTGAGAATCACAGCAGTGGGCAAAGCAGCAGTGTCCTAGCAAAGCTCTCTGGGGCCCATCTCCCAGATCCCAATGTAACCCTGCAGAATGCGTCTGCTGAGATGGGCTCCCTGATTTCAGGGGGAAAGATGACCAGTGGAGGCCAATGGCAGCACTCACCTGTCAGAGACAAGGTAGACACATCTAGGGTGATGAGCAGCAGGAGTGACCTTGTGAATGGGAATCTTCTGATCCACACAGATCTTTGGTACAAGGTGGCTGATGGATCACAGTGTCCCTGGGACTGCAGTGCATGGGCAGTCTACTAACATAGCTCTTGGTCTGCTGAGTCACCACAATGGGGAGTCTTGCATCACTCCAATGGAAAGACTTTCCTCCAGTTTCTAGACACAAGTCATTTCACAGACCCTTCATTGAAGACAGCATGTCACCTGAAGAAAGTCCCCTGTAACCGTGTCACAAGTATGTCCTCCTCCATGCCTTCTCCCAAAGGGTATGCAACCTTAAGAAATGGTGATCATGTGCTAGAAAGAAGAATCTCTAGATCTTTTGTGCATTACAAGACCCTAGCTTGGAACTGGTGCTTACTCCCAAGACCCAAAACATCCACGTGATCTACTAGTCAAAGTGGGAGGAATGGTCTAATAGGCAGCGGATGAATGGAGTTTTAGCTCAAGTCCAAATCACAGCAGGCCCATTAGGTACAAGGACATCCCTACCATCACTTCTTCATGTCCTGGATGCACAGTTAGGGTCACCACAACTCAGTGTGGCATGTGGAATGCCTACGTCGGCCCTCTGATCACTACGCTGAGCACTACTTTCTATCCTAGCAGAGAGGCCCTGGAACATCCCCTCTGCTAGGATAGAAACAAAGCTTTACTATATCCCTAGAAGAATCTGCAGAAATTAATGCCACCATCAAAGACTCGAAGGAAGAAGTGGTGATACTTATACTTTGCTCATTTTACAGATCGGTTAGGTCTGTCAGGAGCAGACGGATCTTAGAGAACATGGATTATTGTAAACCTAAGCAGATGCTGCCTTCTCTTGCAGCTGCTGCTTCAGATGCCAACCCTTTCCTGGAGCAAATCAGCACAACTCGCTGCATCTGGTATGTAGTGCCCAATGTGCCAGGTGCTTGGTTCTCTTTCTACCCATTTTCCAAGGAACATCAGAAGTCATTTGTTTTAACTGGCAGAACCAATAGTACACTTTCAAATCTTTTCGCCTCAGAGTAGAGATCTTAATGGTCTTTACATCCTACAAAAATGATACTTGTCCACTACATTGGCAGTGTTGTGCAGATGAGACCTGATGCACAGCAAATAGAGACTTCCTTAGATACCATAGGAAGAAGACAAATGCAGGCTGGAGGACGGGAGATGAGTGCTGAGTGCAAACACAGCATGTTGGGGTATCCTATTCAAAGTGAAAACTGTTGTACCTTTCTCCTCTTATAACTGAAAAGATGCTCCTACCTGGTGGGTCTCATTTTTTAATTTTGGAGAAAACATATCACATTAAATGTGCTATTTGACCCATTTAGCCATCAGGCTTCCAGTATTGAACAGGGACCAGAGGCAAGAAGGTGTCTGCAGCAGGCTCAGGCTTCAGAGAAAACTGCACTGTCACTTGGGCCTTATGACCCAGAATATCCACAATGCTTGAAGTTTCTATGGAAACTAGCAATGCAGTGTGAAGCCTCTGACAGCTTCAGCAAGGCAACTGTCATGTGGGGCTCTA
>NW_012102654.1:1063250-1069729 GCF_000951045.1 Mandrillus leucophaeus | reverse complement strand
GTAGTGCCCAATGTGCCAGGTGCTTGGTTCTCTTTCTACCCATTTTCCAAGGAACATCAGAAGTCATTTGTTTTAACTGGCAGAACCAATAGTACACTTTCAAGTCTTTTCGCCTCAGAGTAGAGATCTTAATGGTCTTTACATCCTACAAAAATGATACTTGTCCACTACATTGGCAGTGTTGTGCAGATGAGACCTGATGCACAGCAAATAGAGACTTCCTTAGATACCATAGGAAGAAGACAAATGCAGGCTGGAGGACGGGAGATGAGTGCTGAGTGCAAACACAGCATGTTGGGGTATCCTATTCAAAGTGAAAACTGTTGTACCTTTCTCCTCTTATAACTGAAAAGATGCTCCTACCTGGTGGGTCTCATTTTTTAATTTTGGAGAAAACATATCACATTAAATGTGCTATTTGACCCATTTAGCCATTAGGCTTCCAGTATTGAACAGGGACCAGAGGCAAGAAGGTGTCTGCAGCAGGCTCAGGCTTCAGAGAAAACTGCACTGTCACTTGGGCCTTATGACCCAGAATATCCACAATGCTTGAAGTTTCTATGGAAACTAGCATTGCAGTGTGAAGCCTCTGACAGCTTCAGCAAGGCAACTGTCATGCGGGGCTCTAAGGTTTAGGAGCCAAGCCTTGCCCTCTTCTTCAGGTAATTATTCTCTTTTTGAGACGTGGCTCCTGCCTTGCAACGTACCTGATAGGGACTGAACACCTGACCATGGGACATCACATGGTTATGTGGCCTGAGCTTCTCATCACGAATGCGGTGCTATCTGACACAGTGACTCATAAAGCAGGGGATGTACAGGACCAGAGCTGGACACTTCCAGGTAGAAATGGCTAATGAATGAGGCTCAAGCAGGTGCAGAAAGCACAGGTGACCTGCATGAGCATCTGTCTCAGACTCCCTGACAACTGCTCCTGTTCTTGCATCTTCTCCCTCAGTCCACTCCTACATCCTCATGGGCGTTCCCTCAGACTCACTGATTGAGGAGGGAGGAAAGCTCTGACCTTGCTTACAGCTAGTTCTGCATAATATGGGAACTGGACTGCTGCTTACTGTAGCCCAGTCAGGAATGCCCCAAAAGACAGAAGGAGGAACTTCAATCAGTACATCTGTTGTCCTCTCAGAAGAGGTGGCCAAAGGTACAGTTACACTGACTCATGAGGAGTGGCTAGTGGTTTGACAGTTTGTTAGGGACTTGGAGAGAACAGGATTGGAAAATTAATGACAAGGGCATCTGTGGCTGGATCTCTGAGAATAAGCAGAGAATAGTGGAGATATGCATGCCCCATATGAATGCTCACTCTAGGACATCCGCTGCAGTGGAGGCTCTTAATAACTAGGTGGATATGAGCTGGCCCCCATCCCAGCAACCCAGTTCTTGCTCTCCACACACGATCTCCAACCTATGACGGTTTGACTTAGGATTTTTCGACTTTATGATGGGGCACAAGTGACAGGCATTCAGTAGAAACTGTATTTCAAGTACCCATATAACCATTCTGTTTTTCACTTTTACTACAGTATTCAGTAAGTTACATGGAAAAAAAAAAGTTAAAAAAATAAAGTTACACTTTATTATAAAGTAGGCTTTGTGTTAGATGGTTGTGCCTAGCTACAGGCTAATGTAAATGTTCTGAGCATGTTTAAGGTAGGCTAGGCTGAGCTGTGATGTTCAGTAGGTTAGGTATATTACCTGCATGTTTCACTTAGATGTTTTCAGCTTAACGATGGGTTTATCGGGACATAGCCCCATCGTAAGTCAAGGAACATCTGTCTGCGCATGTGCAAGAGGCTTTGATGTTCACGACGGGGGTCTCTGCATGGAGCACTAACACGGACTTCTCTCCACCAAGGCTAATACAGTTAACACCTCTGCCTAATCTGTCAACATTAGAGACCAGCGATGGGCCTGCACGGTGGCCCCTTTCCCTGGGAAGGCAGCCAGCCGTCTGGCACTGGCTGGTTATCCCTGACCACTTCCACAGAGCAGGAGGCATAAACCTCACTGGAATAGATGTGCATTTGCCTTTCTGGGTAAAAACGCTTCTGCCAGTACTATTATCTGTGGACTGGCAAGGCGCCGCAGCTCACGCCTGTAATCCCAGCACTTTGGGAGGCCAAGGCAGGCAGATGGCCTAGGTCAGGAGTTCAAGACCAGACTGGCCAACACGGTGAAATCCCCCCGTCTTTACTAAAAATACAAAAATTAGCCGGGCGTGGTGGTGTATGCCTGTAATCCCAGCTATTAAGGAGGCTGAGGCAGGAGAATCACTTGAACCTGGGAGGACGAGGTTGCAGTGAGCCGAGTTCATGGCACAGCACTCCAGCCTGGGCAACAGCGCAAGGCTCCATCTCAAAAACAAAACAAAACAAAACAAAAACAATTATCTGCGGACTTACAGAATACCTCATCTTCCATCATTCCACACAGCATTGCTTCTGGTCAAGAAACTCGCTTCACAGCCAAACAAGTGAAATGGTGGACTCATGCCCATGCTAGTCCCTTGTCTCAACAAGTCCCTCCCTAGAAATGGCAAGTCTGATAAAACCTAGGAGCCCAGTGGAATGACCTCTTGACCCCTCAACTGTGATTTCAGTTAGGAGAAAACATCCTGAAAAGGTGAGGCTCTGTCTCATAGGAAGCAGTATATGCTTCGAATCAGCAACGACAATGCCAATTCTCTTTTTCCCTCATAATCAGAGAGCGGAGTCCAAGAATAAATGCGTGACATGAGAGTAGCTCCCTTCACTATTACACATAACTATTCGCTTGCAGAATTTCTGGTTTCCATCATTGCAAATTTAAGCTTTGCCGATTTGGAGGTATTCGTTCTCAGGGAAGGGATGCTACGACCAGGGACAAATACAATAGTTCCATTCTGAAGGAGACCCCTTTTGGGGTTTTCAGGCCTCAGAATCAACAGGCAGAGAAGTGCACCCCTGTGCTGGCTCAGATGACTCATCCTGATTCTAGGTCACTGGGTTACTGCTACACAGAGGAGGGGAGAGGATATTTCTATGACCCAGTGATTCCAGTGGATTCTCAGAGACTCTCTTAGCACTCCTGTGTTCAACAATAATAGCTAGTGAAAAACTATGGCAACTAAAAAACAGACAGAACAACTAAGGATTCAGACCCTTTGGGAATAAAAACTTGGGGCCAGGTGCAGTGGCTCATGCCTGTAATCTCAGCACTTTGGGAAGCTGAGGGAGGCAGATCACCTGAGGTCAGGAGTTCGAGACCAGCCTGGCCAACATGGTGACACCCCGTCTCTACTAAAAATACAAAAATTCACTGGATGTGGTGGTGCGCACCTGTAATCCCAGCTACTCGGGAGGCTGAGGTTTGAGCATCTTTTGAACCCGAGAGGCAGAGATTTCAGTGAGCCAAGATCACGACACTGCATTCCAACCTGGGCAATAGAGTGAGACTCTGTCTCAAAAAATAAAATAAAATAAAATAAAATTGGGGTCACCCCAATGGATAAAGAACCCCAACCAGCTGAGGCCCTGGGGTAAGGAAAAGGGGAACATTGCATAGGCAGTGAAAGAAGGAGGTTTTTAACACATTTTATATTGGAATATAACAAAGATGTGCAGAGTGCCTGCCTATAACCTTTACCCAGTTTCTCCTAATGTTATCATCTTTCGTTAATGAGGTACCTTTGCAAAACTAAGAAGCCAACATTGATACATTACTACTCACTAAACCCCAGACTTTATTCAGTGTTAGCAGCTTTTGTTACTGGTTTTTTGTTTTGTTTTGTTTTTTCAGGTTCTATTCCAGAATATGATTCCTAGATTTCGTCTTCATGCCTCCTGGATTTCTTCCACTCTGTGATGGTTTCTCAGCCTTTCCTTTTTTTCATGACTTTGACAATGTTGAGGCGTGCTGGTTAGATATTTTGAAGACCGTCCCTCAATTTAAATTTGTCTGTTATTTCCCTCATGGTTAGATTGAGGTTATGGGATTTGGGAAATCTGCAAATCTGTACTTCTGTACTCTGCTCTGCAAAGGTAGAGCTGGAATTCTGCACCCTGCACTTCTCCTTTGTCCACCGGCTTCCTGTTAGCTTCTGCCAATAGGGAACAGTAGAGATAGAGGTTGGAAGGCTGGAGGACAGGGCCAGGCTCCCTCCCGCCGGCCTGCTATTCCTGCAGCACCACCTGGCAATGGTACTCCATTGCGGTGGCAGCAGTTACTTCAGTGTCTAGCTTCTTTCCAAACTTCCAGAGCCAGCCTCATGTGTCGCCTCAGAGACACCAGCCGCTGCTGGGCAGGACCCCCTTCTCAAAGATCTGAGCCCAAGCTGCACAGAGACCCTCCACCAAGCTCCATGTTTCGATCATCTCACCCCTCCCCTTCATGGCTTTTTGCTGTTTCAATTCTCCAGCCCTGTTTGGGCAATTCCCTGTATTAAATTTTCTCTGTTGAAACAACTAGTTTAGCTTCTGTTTCCCTGACTGGATCCTCACAGATATTGAAGCAAAATTTATTTATAAGCATGCAACTAAGAAACAGCCAGTGATACGCAAAATGAGGACATCTGTTCTGGTGTGGCAAGTTCACGGCTGCTTGCTTATCTCTCTTCAAATATTTCTAAAGTCCTGTAGTGATGCAGTTTTGTAAATCCACTTCCTTTTCAGAGGACAGCGTGTACCCAGGGCAGGCTGGGTACGACTCCTATGTATAATGACGGGTACGGAGACCAATTTGTGTAACTGCGCTGGTAATTGCCAGATGGGAGGGGAGAGAAGGCAAGGGCTAGAAGAAAAGGTAAATAGCACATAGAGAGAGATGCTATCTAATGGAGAGGAAAAAAAGTGTTTTATGCTAACAGAAAAACAACCCCAGGGTTCAAAGAGAGCACAACCTTTTATTGCATTAAAAGTTCTCTCTTTTTCTTTCCCTGTCATATAGAAGTAGATGGGATACACAAGCAAACAGGGAGACCCAGGCAGAACAGGCTGTGCGTCCAGGAGCATTCTGCAAGGGAGACAGATCTGACCTGCCCCTTCCCAGGAGCAGGGATACAAGCATTAGTGCCCTCTGCTGGCCAAGACTCTGAAAATGCAACTGACAGCTCCCTAAGTGTTACAGGCTAAATTGTGACCCCCGCCACTCCCCTCACCAAAAAATTCATATGTCGAAGTCCTAACCCCCAGTACTTCAGAATGTGATTCTATTTGAAGATTGAGTCTTTAGATATGCAATTAGGTTAAAATAGGGTTATTGGGATGGACCCTAATCCAGTACGACAGATGCCCTTAAAAGGAGCGATTAGGATACAGACATGCACAGAAGGATGACCTTGTGAGGACACGGGGAGATGGTGGCCATCTATAAAGCAAAGAGAGAGGCCTCAGGAGAAACCAACCCTGCTGGCACCTTGATCTCAGACTTCCAGCCTCCAGAACAGTGACAGAACAAATGTCTGCTGTTTAAGCCACCCAGTCTGTGGTGCTTTATTATAGCAGTCAGAGCAAACTAATGTTCTGAGTCCCTGATTACTTTGGCCACAGCCTCTCCTGCTACAACCCCACTCCAGAAAAAAAAAATGCATATTTTGTTTCTAGATAAGGCTGTGTCCCCAAATCCCCATCAGGTCTCCTGTCCTGGTGAACTGGGCTGGATAAAAGCACCCACTGCAAGGACTTGGCCTCAGGTTGTCTCAAGTCCAAGGTTATTTCCAAGAATAAGGACCACAGGGCAGTTGGCATACAGAGAAATCAGGCAGATCGGGTTTCAGTCCTAACCACAGCATTCATTGCATGAGAGGGCAAATCAATCCCTTACAGGCACTTCCCCAAACAAAGCCTGAACTCCAGTCTGGCTGTATTTGGAGAAGGGGTATCTAGAAGTAATCAAGGTTAAATGAGACTAAGAAGTGAGGGCTGGGGTAGGGGAGGCCTGATCTGATAGGATTATTGCCCTTAAAGCCTTCAGAAGTAGAATCAGCCAGAACATTGATCTCAGACTTCCCAGCCTCCAGAACTGTGGGAAAATACACTTTTTATTGTTGAAGCCCTCAGTCTATGTTAGCCTGCGATGGCAGCCAGAGCTGACTGATGCACCTACGGGGTAAGTTAGGGGATTAAATAAAACAACACCTGAACCAGCTCCCGGTATTCAGTATACACTACTGGTGGTTATTTTAAAATCTAAGACTAGTGGATACAAAGGAAAGGTGACTATATTTCTAGGGGTTGGAGTTACCCATAATGGAAGGAAATGCCTTGTAGTTAAGACAGGTGGGCACCGTGAAGATTTCAGGCATAGGCCAGAGAATCTACACGAGGCTGTTGTCACAGAGACAACTCAGGCATCAAAAAGAGATTGGAGAACATGTGTTTGCAACTCCCTTTCAATCCCTAGAGCTTTTGAAAGTATGCACTGAGGCTGGGCATGGTGGATCACGCCTGTCATCCCAGCACTTTGGGAGGCTGAGGTAGGCAGAT
>NW_012102654.1:1061112-1062830 GCF_000951045.1 Mandrillus leucophaeus | reverse complement strand
CCTCATTTTATTTTGATTTGTATGCTTGCAGCATTGCAAATTCTACTCTTTAAACTCCTTCATATTCCTTTCTATTGTTGGAGCAGATTTTGCACAGACCTCCTCCTGCCTGGTGATACAATAAAGTCACACACACACACAGAGAGAGAGAGAGACAGAGAGAGAGAGCAAGGCCAACAATAGTTACTCTGCCGCTTCCTTCAACAATCTCCAACACAGTAAGGCAGCCCTTCCAAATCCCACCCTTTTTGGCTTGTCATGGGAAATTTCTTCCCCACCTGAGGCACTGCACAGGAGTAGAGGGTTGATTCATTAACAACTAGGGGTGTTCATCAAGGGGCACACTCTTAGCCCCAAATATGTCTTGACATTTTCCTTATGCAGGGAGATCCCTGCCTGGCCTGCCTCCCGGGCCCCCATCACCCCAGCCGAGAGTGCGCCTGCCTGTAGGACTTCCGTTTAGGCAGCCCAGAAGGACATCTGGACACAGGACACAATGGCCACTGAGGGTCAGAGTTGGGTCTCCTTCCCTGCCCAGTTTCCTCCCCTTGAGAAAAGCCACAAACAAAACACTCTAGTGAGAGAACTCCTTCCTTTCTAGCGTCTCTGGCATATACAAGCTATTTGGAAGTAACAGTTCCTTTGTGCATGTTTGGATACCTGCGAATTTTGTGAAAGATGAACCGTTGTCTGTGTGTGTGAGGTTGGCTACTCTCATCGATAACTTGCTGCACAGACCCAACCCCCGCTGTGGGAACCACGGGGAAGCTGAGAACCGTGGACTTGGAGTTTGTGCTGGAAGCGCCCTCTGGTGGACAAACAGAATGCTGCCTCTTGGTCTCTGCAAAACTGCCCTAAAAGCCGTGAAATCGTAATTTTTTTACCACTGTATTTTAAAACTATATTAAATCCATTTGAAAACGCTAATCAAATGAGATATACTTCCATTTATTCAAAAATTTACTGTTACGTGTATTTCATGTTATTAAAGTAGCACAGTGGCTGGGAACGTAGGATTTAAAGACAGCCTAGCAGCTAGGAACACAGGATTTAAAACCAGCCTGGGTTTGACTCCTAGCAAAGCTACCCTCTAGCTGTATAAACTTAGGCAAATTATTTAAACTCTCTGTGCTTCGGTTTCCTAATCTATATACCTCACACTGTTTTGTGATCATTAAATGGGTAAATACATGCAAAGTGCTTATAACAGTACCTAACACTAGCTAAATGTTAATTCTGTATCTTAAAAGATGCTGAGAAGGCAGGTGTCTGATTGAAAGTCGCCTTCTCCAGAAACCTTCCTTGATTAACCTAGGGCCCAGCTTTAATAAGTCCTGTAATTATGCAGATTCCTACCTTTGAAACTGACATAAGCTTTGTATCACCCTTCGGTAAGTGTCCCCTACCGCCATCTGCAAGTTCAGCAATGCAATTCACAATGAGGTATGTATACCTCATTATGAATGTATGAGGTATATGTTATATACCTCATATAAGTGGAATCATACAATATTTATGTTTTTGTGACTGGCTTATTGCACTCATTATTCATGACTATCCTCCAGGTTCATCCATGTTGTAGCATGTATCAGAATTTCATTTCTTTTATGGCTGAATAATATTCCGCCATACGTATATACCGCATTTTGTCCCAGTACTGAGGTGGATCTGCATTTTTTGAGTATTCCACCTGATGGCTTATGAATTATGAGATTTTT
>NW_012102654.1:1058236-1059657 GCF_000951045.1 Mandrillus leucophaeus | reverse complement strand
GCACTATTTACAATAGCAAAGACATGGAGCCAACCCAAATGCCCATCAGTGATAGACTGGATAAAGAAAACATGGCACATATGCACTATGGAATACTATGCTGCCATAAAAAAGAATGAGTTCACGTCCTTTACAGGGACATGGATGGAGCTGGAACCCATCATCCTCAGCAAACTTACACAGGAACAGAAAACCAAACACCACATGTTCTCACTCGTGAGTGGCAGTTGAACAATGAGAACACATAGACACAGGGAGGGGAACAATCACACAAGGGGGCCTGTCAAGGGGTGGGGAATAAGGGGAGGGAGAGCATTAGGACAAATGCCTAATGCATTCGGGACTTAAAACCTAGATGATGGGTTGATAGGTGCAGCAAACCACCATGGCACTTGTATACATAAACCTGCATGTTCTGCACATGTATCCCAGAACTTAAAGTAAAATTTAAAAAGAGAGAGAGAGAGAGAAAGGAGAGCTGGTTGAAAATCTATTTAAGAAGCAATAAAATACTGATTTCTCGCTTCTCTGTGCATTGCAGAGCAATTGGCCCTCCCTCTCCTTAGAAGAAGACTGAAGAAGATGACACAGTGTTGCTGCACTGTGGGACGCAAGGCATCATTCAGGCCAGCAAGATTAAGGGAAGAGTCGGCCCCTTAGTTTTCGGGCATGAATTTGGGCAGCTAAGGAGGAAAATGTTAAATATACTTTCATAGGAGCACCGTCAGTTGAACAGCCCAGCTCAGTCATCTTGGAGTGACATTCAGATTGACAAGTCTCACATATGACCTTGGAGCTTTAGCAAACATTCCAGTACCTCTTAAATATGACCAAAAGCAAATATTGCCAAACATCTGAGAAAAGCCTCTAACGTAGAAGATAAAGACAAAAAAACAAACTGAGAAAGATCAATATAGAAAAAACAGATACTATTCAAGAAGAAGAAAGCCTGAAAAAGTATCATTAAGACCCTCGAAGAGATTTCAGGGCATCACAACCATGAAGCAAGAATGAAAGGCCTGACTAATGGTTGAAAATGGATTTGCATCATTGTGGAATTTCAAAACACCAGGCACGTAGTGATCTTATGCTTCCAGACGGATCGATTAAGATTGATCACCTGAAATCAGCATGGCGTTGGAGCCTGTAAAACACCAACGCTAAAAACTAGAAGGTAGTGGAGCAATGTCTTCAAAACGCTGAAGACAAATCATTTTATGCCCAGGATTCCTTTATGCCATCTGATCTGTGGTACTTTGTTCTCACAGCCCAGCAAACTAGTACACCAGTCAAAATATCAATCATGAGGCCGGGTGCGGTCGCTCATGCCTATGATCCCAGCACTTTGGGAGGCCGAGGCGGGTGGATCACCTGAGGTCAGGAGTTCGAGACCAGCCTGGCCAACATGGTGAAACCCCATC
>NW_012102654.1:1055561-1057536 GCF_000951045.1 Mandrillus leucophaeus | reverse complement strand
GAATTATTGGTACTAAGGAAACTGTTCGTGGAAAGTGGCAAGAAAGTGATCCATGTTCAGCAGTAGCTAAACATGACATTACCCTCAATAACTTGGAAAGCCAACAATAAGCCTAATGGATTTTAAGGCATAGAAGAGGTGGAAACCCAAGCATTAGTAGTGTATGTTGGTTTCTGCTGATTTCATCTGACAATCGACAGCAAGAAACAGAGGAGCTCACAGAAAGCATTTGACTGTTTATAAGCATGAAAGGGAAAAGAGGAAGTTCAGAAACTGGGGAATTAGAGGGTTTAAAAAAACCTATTGCTTTTCAATCTCAAACAGGTAAAGCTAAAACTAAAAATTCCTATGGTGACTGAGGTTGATTAAAACTCACTTCAAGGGCTAAGTCAAGTGTATGGCTATCATGTTCACGGTAGAAATCGTAAATAGTGCTGGTTAAAAGGTACAAAGTTCCAGTTAGACAGGAAGAATAAGTTCTGGAGATCCATTGTACAGGAGGGTGACTATAGTTAATAAGGATGTATTATACACTTGAAAGTTGCAAAGAGATTAGATTTTAAGTGTTCTCACCACAGTAGTGTGTGTGATGATGGATATGGTAATTAGCTTGATTTAATCATTTCACAACATATACATGTATCAAAATATCACATGTACACTGTAAATATGCACAACTTTAATTTGTCAGTTATATCCTAATAAAGATGGGGAAAATAGATATACATAAACAAATAAATAAAGTGGGCCTACAAAAGCACCATGAGGAAGGCTATCAGCACATACAGTACTGTTAAATCCAACACAGCGTGATACTTCCAAATGAGCTGCCAGCCCAAACTAAAATAGCCTGCCCCCCTCAGCCTCAGCCACTTGCCTGTCTTCCCAAACAAAGTGGCCCCAGCAATAGTGTGTACCACTCCCACACTCATAAAACCCCAGCCGCTGCCACAACTACTCCATCTGTTTTTTCTCATACATTTTCTTGAGATATGATTCACATACCATAAAATTCACCCCTTAAAATGTACAATTCACTGGCTTTTAACATATTTACAAAGCTGTGCAACCATCACCTCTAATTCTGGAACATTCTCATCACTCCAAAATGAAACTACGCACCCATTAGCAGTCACTCCCCATGTTTGCCTACCCCAGGTCACTGAGGAATACTAATCTACTTTCTGTTTCTGTGAATTTTACGGCCTGGCAATTCTACTACTAAATATACCCCAAGAGAGTTGAAAATGTATGTCTCCACAAAACCTTGTACATGAATAAACATTATTCATTCATAATAGCCCCCAAATGGAAACAACACAAATGCCCATCGATTGCTAAATGGACAGGCAAAATGTAATAGACCCACACAATGAAATATTGTTAAGATATAAACAGAATAAAGTACAGATGCTGCAACACAGAAGAACATTGAAGACTTTCTTCAAAGTGAAAGAAGCTGGACACAAAGGCCAAATATGAAAGTTTTGTAGATAGACGAAATAGGACCCAAGCAACAGAGCAGAACAAATCTGCACTTTTGTCAGATTGGATGCAAGTGCTTGAACTCCTAAGAGCACAAGAAGAGCCAACAGAGCTTACGTTAGCTGTAAGGAAACAAGTAAAAAGAGGGTAGTGAAATTATTGGTGGCACCAAGATGGCCGAATAGGAACAGCTCCAGTCTGCAGCTCCCAGCGTGAACCATGCAGAAGAGTGATTTCTGCATTCCCAACTGAGATACTGGTTCATCTCACTGGAGCTTGCAAGACAAGTGGGTGCAGTCCAGGGAGCAGGACAGGGCATCACCTCACCTGGGAAGTGCAAGGGGTGGGGGAACTCCCTTTCCTAGCAAAGGGAAGCCGTGACAGAGGGCACCTGGAAAATCAGGACACTCCCACCCTAACACTGCACTTTTCCAAGGGTCTTAGCAAACGGCACACCAGGAGATTATATCCCACACCCAGCTCAGAGGGT
>NW_012102654.1:1053284-1054121 GCF_000951045.1 Mandrillus leucophaeus | reverse complement strand
CCGCCATACGTATATACCGCATTTTGTCCCAGTACTGAGGTGGATCTGCATTTTTTGAGTATTCCACCTGATGGCTTATGAATTATGAGATTTTTACTCTATTTTATGGGAATAGAATTATTCCTGATAGTGAATCCATGGGCCTAAGTAATGGCTGAGGTGGAGGTTTGCTTGAACCCAGGAATTAGAGGCTGCAGTGAGCTATGATCACAGGACTGCACCCCAAGCTGGGCAACAGAATAAGATTGTCTCTTTAAAAAAAAAAAGAAAGAAAAGAAAATCAGTGTTTCATATATTTTGTCTAGTTTGAAAGTTTTTTTCAGGTGGGAGTATATATCTTATTCCTGTACTCCACTATGGTTGGAAGTGAAAGAGGCCCCAAATACATGGTTTCTACATCATGGTTTCCCAATCAAGGCACTACTGACATCTTGGACTGAATAATTATTTGTGTGTGGAAGGTTGTCCTGCGCCTTGTAAGATGTTTAGCAGCATCCCCAGCCTCTGCTCTCTAGAACCAGAAGTGTCTACACGCAGTTATGACAACCAAAAACTATATCCAGAAATCACCAATGTCCCCTAGCAAGAAGGGGCAAAAATTACTCCCTGCTCTGGACTCATGGACACACCTGTGTGTGCGCACAAGCCCGTGCACCATGGGGTAGAAAAGTTTATGCTGTGTGTTCAGGGAGCAATAATATATAGAGGCCTGGCCAGAAACGATGACTCATATTAGCAATCCCAGCACTTTGGGAGGCTGAGGCAGGAAGATCTCTTGAAGCTAGGAATTAGAGACTAGCCTGAGTGACATAGTGAAACCCCATCTCTACAAAAAAA
>NW_012102654.1:1051713-1052810 GCF_000951045.1 Mandrillus leucophaeus | reverse complement strand
AAAATCAGGACACTCCCACCCTAACACTGCACTTTTCCAAGGGTCTTAGCAAACGGCACACCAGGAGATTATATCCCACACCCAGCTCAGAGGGTTCCACTCATGGAGCCTGGCTCACTGCTAGCACAGCAGCCTGAGATGGAACTGCAAGGTGGCAGCCAGGCTTGGGGAGCGGCATCCGCCATTGCTGAGGCTTGAGTAGGTAAACAGAGCAGCAGGCCGGGCGCGGTGGCTCACACCTGTAATCCCAGCACTTTGGGAGGCCAAGGCGGGCAGATCACGAGATCAGGAGATTGAGACCATCCTGGCTAACAAGGTGAAATCCCATCTCTACTAAAAATACAAAAAATTTGCCAGGCGTGGTGGCAGGCTCCTGTAGTCCCAGCTACTTGTGAGGCTGAGGCAGGAGAATGGCTTGAACCCAGGAGGCAGAGCTTACAGTGAGCCAAGATCGTGCCACTGCACTCCGACCTGGGTTACAGAGACTCCATCTCAAAAATACATAAATAAATAAATAAATAGATGCTGAGAAGCTCAAACTGGCTGGAGCCCACCGCAGCTCAAGGAGGCCTGCCTGCCTTTGTAGACTCCACCTCTAAGGGGCAGGCCATAGCTGAACAAAAGGCAGCAGAAACTTCTGCAGACTTAAACGTCCCTGTCTGACAACTTTGAAGAGAGTAGTGGTTCTCCCAGCATGGAGTTTGAGATCTGAGAACAGACAGACTGTCTCCTCAAGTGGGTCCCTGACCCCCGAGTAGCCTAACTGGGAGGCACCTCCCAGTATGGGGGTGACTGACACCTCATAAGGCCAGGTGCCCCTCTGAGATGAAGCTTCCAGAGGAAGGATTAGGCAACAACATTTGCTGTTCTGCAGCCTCTGCTGGTGATACCCAGGCAAACAGGGTCTGGAGTGGACCTCCAGTAAACTCCAACAGAACTGCAGTTGAGGGTCCTGTTAGAAGGAAAACTAAAAAACAGAAAGGACATCCACACCAAAACCCCATCTGTATGTCCCCATTATCAAAGATCAAAGGTAGATAAAACCACAAAGATGGGGAGAAACCAGAGCAGAAAAGCTGAAAATTCTAAAAATCAGA
>NW_012102654.1:1035030-1051663 GCF_000951045.1 Mandrillus leucophaeus | reverse complement strand
GGTGCAGCACACCAACATGGCACATGTACACGTATGTAACAAATCTGCATGTTGTGCACAGGTACTCTAGAACTTAAAGTAAAATAATAATAATAATAATAAAGAGGGTTTTAAGGATAATGGGAGATTACGCCACAGCCAGAGAGGAGTTTGTGAAGCTCTGAGGGGCCCTGTGTTTGTTTGCTAGAGTTGCTGTGACAAAGGGCCCACAGCCTGGGCAGCTTAGACCACAAGAGTTTATTTCCTTTTTTTTTTCTTTTTTTTTTTGAGATGATCTCACTCTCACTCAGGCTGGAGTGCAGTGGCTCCATCTCAGCTCACTGCAACCTCCGCCTCCCAGGTTCAGGCTGTTCTTCTCCCTCAGCCTCCCAAGTAGCTGGGACTACAGGCACCCGCCACAATGCCTGGCTGATTTTTGTATTTTTAGTAGAGGCAGGGTTTCACCATATTGGCCAGGCTGGTCTCAAGCTCCTGACCTTGTGATCCACCCACCTCAGCCTCCCAAAGTGCTGGGATTACAGGTGTGAGCCACGGCGCCTGGCCCACAAGAGTTTATTTTCTCACTATTCTGGGGCTGGATGTCCGAGATCAAGGTGCTGGTAGGGTTGGTTTCTTCTGAGGTTGCCATATGACTTGTAGATAGCTGTCTTCTCCTCTCTACCTCTTCACATGGTCTTCCCTATATGTGTGTCTGTGTCCAGATTTTCTCCTCTTATAGGGACACCAGCTATATGGGATTGGGACCCACCCTAATGAGTTCATTTTACCTTAATTGCCCCTTTAAGAAGAGCCTATCTCCAAATAGTCACATTCTGAGGTACTAGAGGGTAGGGCTTCAACATATGAATTTGGAGGGGGACACAATTCACTCCAAAACAAGTGCGGAAGTGTGCAGAGTCAGGGGAGCCAAAAATCCTCAGGAAGGCCACCACTCCTCCAGAGGGAAGAGAAGACTGGAGTGATATTTTTCAACACAATAAGGCATAAACACATTAAGGTGTTTATGTTACTCTAACAGGACCCACCTGATCGCTGTCAGCTCATTTGTGACTTTGGATGACAGTCCTTGTTGTCGAAGCCAGTGTTCCTCACGCTGTCACATGTACGCAACTCTCCTGGGGAGCTTGTGAACACCAGACTCTGATTCCGTAGGTCAGGGTGGGGCCTGAGACTCTGCATTTCTGACAAGTTCCCAGGGGATGCCTGTACTGCTGAACTGCAAACCATACTTTAAGACACAAGACAGTAGTCCTCAACCCCAGCCATGTTAGAATCTGGATAGCTTTTGAAAATCCTGAGGTCCAGCTACATCCCAAACCAGCTAAGTCAGAACACTGATTCCCAGGACCCAGGCATCAGTTATCTGTAAAGTTTGTGATTCCAACGTGCAGCTGCGGTGGACAGCCATTTTCGTTGATAAATTCTCACCATGCAAGAGTGAAGGAGTTGGGGAAAAAGGTAATTCTTCCACCTGCAGCCCCACTGTGCCCCCCCCCCACCACCACCACGGGTAGCTTTGACACCAGGCAGTGCTGGAGGTGGCAGCCAGTGACAGAGGTGCTGAAAACAGCGGTGGCTTCCAGTACGGGTGCTGGAGCTCCACCAGAGACAGAGGGGCTGACTGGCACCAGAACACATGGGAGGAATCTCGGGGACTCTCAGAAATAACTGGGGGAGAGTTGGAAGAGGCTAAAGTCTCACACCAGCACACGAGGGATGTGAAGTTGGCAAAATGAGGGTGTCCGTTTTAAAGTGACCTCTTTCACACCCACAGTCTGGGGAAGTAGGGGGATATTCAGTTATGTGAGGGCCGAAGATCTGGGCAATCAATACAGCAAATGGAAATGTGGTTGTAGGCAGCAATCAGTGTGCCCACTGAGAGCTTTTCCAGCATTTGGGGGATGTCAAAGGGTTCACCAGGAAAAGGCTTGACTGTCTCTTCTGCAAAGTGACTTAAGGATTATGACAAGGAGCACTGTTGGACTTTCTGGTTGAGGCTCATGGGGATGCTGGCTTAATCCCACACAACCCCAGTTCTGTGCTTGGGAAAAGCATACATTAATGGACATGTCTATTTCTCAGTACATCTGGGCAAATACACTGGCCCTTCTAACACCCCGTATGCAGGAACTTTCTTCATAAGGAGGCTTAATTATAGCAAATGGAAGATTAAATAGTAAGTCTACAGACCTTAAAAGGAAACCGTTTCCTCCACATATCAACGTTCTAAATACCATTATGCTGCCCTTTGTTGCTGCATGAATAAAGGGTATTTCTGACTGAGATCCTCCATGTGAAGACCTCACCTGAACCTGAACTGCTCCCTTTGCTCCAGGCTCTCTGGCCGCAATCTAATGGCCTGAAACCACGTTCCTTCACATTCTGGGCTTCCTCAATCCTAGAACCTACACTAATGTTCAACACAACCAAATCCTAGGATAAGCAGGCAGGAGTGGGAAGAGGGTGGAGGGACTCCTATTTCTGATATGCCAATGGCATTTCGATTTCTTCTCTCTCTCCTTGTCCAGATTTTTGAATTAGAAGCCTTCTGCTCTCCCTCAACTTGGGGGCATACAGAGAACTTTCTTCAGTGACCTGTAACGTTCATCTAGTAGGTGGTCACTTTGTATTGTGTGACGCACACGTAGTTCATTCAGGCTGCTATACAACAGGGTACAAAATACCTTAGACTGGGTGACTTATAAACAACAGAAATGTATTTCTCTGGGGGCTGGGAATTCTACGATCAAGGCACTGACAGATTCAGTGTCTGGTGAGGGCTCATTCTCTGCTTCAAAGATGGCGCCTTCTTGAAGCGTCCTCACATGGTGAAGGGCGAAAGGGCTCCCTGAAGCCTCTTTTGTAAGAGCACTAATCCTATTCATAACGGTGGAGTCCACGATCTAATCACTGCCC
Organism: Mandrillus leucophaeus; assembly: GCF_000951045.1. Classification (NCBI taxonomy): domain Eukaryota; kingdom Metazoa; phylum Chordata; class Mammalia; order Primates; family Cercopithecidae; genus Mandrillus; species Mandrillus leucophaeus. Next base: position 1,048,747 of record NW_012102654.1, on the reverse strand, counting down.
CCCACCCCCCTACCCCCACCACAGGCCCCACTTAACACTATCACTTTTTGGTTAGGTTCCAACATATGGATTCTGGGGACACAAACATTTGGACCACAGTACACACCATCCATGGGCATGGAGGATAGGACGTGTGGACACCTGAGCAGCTGGGCTGTGTGAGGTCAGATAAAGCCCTGGCCTTAGCTTCTGGAATTAGGGACACATCAAGTAAGACTTTGATCTGAAGGGAATCCAACAGTCAGATTGTGAAGAGTTGAGGTCTGTGTCAAACCAAGGCAAAGCCACCTGCAAACCAAACCGTACCAGGGGGTCACAGAGGAAACCAGTCTCAGAGAGGAGAATGGTCTACCTGGGGAGAGGGAAGCAGAACCAGAGACGCCTGATTCCTGAGAGCAGGAGAGTGGTCCCAGTCCTAGGCCGGGTGCAGTGGCTCACGCCTGGAATCCCAGCACTTTGGGAGGCCAAGGTGAGAGGATCTCTTGAGCGCCAGGAGTTTGAGAGTAGCCTGGGAAACACAGCAAGACCACATCTCTGCCAAAAATTGTTTAAAACTTAGCCAGGTGTGGTGGCACATACCTGTGGTCCTAGCTACTCAGGAGGCTGAGGTGGGAGGATTGCTTGAGCCCAGGAGTTTGAAGCTGCAGTGAACTACAATTGCACCAAGGCATTTCAGCCTGGGTGACCCAGCAAGATCCAAAGAAAAGAAGAACAGAAGGGAAGGGAAAGGAAGGGAAGGGGAAGGGAGGGGAAGGGAAGGGAAAGGAAAGGAAAAAGTCTCAGTTTTCATAAAGCCTAGCCGAATTTCATGACCTTTCCTTGGAGTCCTAGGAGAACACGAGCTTTAAAATCAGCTTCCTTGGACTAAGGGCTCCCAGCAGTAGTGAGCTGCTGGCCTGGAATGGAGCACCAGTGAATTTTTCCTCCCTTCCAAACCAAGGCAAAGGCCCAGAACACTTCCTAAAGATCACATGCCCTGTAGGGGGAGAACAGGTTCTCCTCACTGCCTAGGATACTTGCTAAGCTGTGAGAACTGGCAATTCTTGCATCTGATGCCCATCTGCTTGCGTCAGGGCAGAGCACAGTAGGGAACTCCTGGGGTAACTGACATGTGTCTCTCAAAGTTTAAGAGATCTGTGAAAGATAGAGATGCACATACTTCTTGCCTAAATAATTCTGATGTTGGAGGCTTTCTGGAGCAGTCCATAGCTGCAGGACAAAGGACAGAGCAGCGCCCAGGGATATATGTTTTCTACGGTCCAGTGGACACTGCAGAAGGTACCCAGCCCAAGAAGGGGCCAGTTGTCATGGGGATATACAAGCCAAGAGACTGTAGGGTGTACTCCAGAGCACAGGTGCTGAGTGTGTAAGATACCAGCCACACAGTGCACCCCTCATTCAGGGACATCAACAGTGTGTCTTCCCCAGCCCACAGGTCAGTCTCTGAAGAAGCCACACCTGCACCCCATGGATGAGTCAGAATTTAAATGCCTGCCACAGAGAATGTCTCCACCATCCTAAGCTAGTGTTTGCCAAAAGCAAACTATAGCACTATAGCATTTAAGTTGAAAAAAAAAAAAAAAAATACTTGTTGATCCCTTCCTCTAGCCTCCCTTTCCCTTCCTCTGACCTTGAAAACAACAGAGACAAAAGGAATTGAGGGAAGAAAGAAGAAATAGAGAACGTGACCATGACCCTTTCCTCACTGTGAATCCTATAATGGGGCTAAATTGTGTCCCCCAAAATTCCTATGTTGAAATCCTAACTCCCAGTATCTCAGGATGTGACTGCATTTGGAGATAAGGCCTTTAAGGAAGTAACTAATGGAAAAGGGGGGCATTAGGATGGACCCCAATTCAATATTACTGCTGTCATTGTAAGAAGAGGAGATTAAGTCACAGGCACACAGAGAGGGATGACCATGTGAGGCCACAGGGACACGGAGGCCATCTGCAAGCCAAGGACAGAGGCCTCGAGAAAACCAACCCTGCTGGCACCTTGATCTTGGACGTCCAGACTCCAGAATTGGGAAAAAATAAATTTCTGTATTTTCAGCCACCCAGTCTGTGGCACTCTGTTATGGCAGCCAGAGCAAACTGACACAGTTTCCAAGCCGGAGATCGCCTGGAATTGGGAGGGAAGTTAACATCTGGAGTTTGGGGCTGGTCTTTTCATTTGTAAAATTAGGTGGTAGTCATCAAAATGGGATTTGTTTTTGTTACTTAAAGCAGCCTAAATGTTACAGGTCATGTAGGACAAGGGTTCCTAATCCCTGGGCCACAAACTAGTACTGGTCAGTAGTCTGTTAAGAACTGGGCCACAGAGCAGGAGGTAAGCAGTGGAAAGATGAGCATTACTGCCTGAGCTCCACCTCCTGTCAGATCAGCAGCAGCATTAGAGTCTCATAGGAGCATGAACCCTATTGTGAACTATGCATGTGAGGGATCGAGGTTGCAGGCTCCTTATGAGAATCTCATGCCTGATGATCTGAGGTGGAACAGTTCATCCTGAAACCATCTCTCCACATCCCCCATCCATGGAAAAATTGTCTTCCATGAAACTAGTGCCTGGTGCCAAAAAGTTTGAGGATGACTGATGTAGGAGATTCCATCAAAGAGCAGGAAGAAGATCCTCAGAACTGCTATCTCTGAAGCTGGTCTTGGAGGAAACACAAAGCTACTTTCTTTTTGGGCCCTGTGGCAGTCAGTCTATTCAATAAAACCATTACACGTAGAATAATTCAGTGTCGCCGGGCGCGGTGGCTCACGCCTGTAATCCCAGCACTTTGGGAGGCCGAGACGGGCGGATCACGAGATCAGGAGATCGAGACCATCCTGGCTAACACGGTGAAACCCCGTCTCTACTAAAAAATACAAAAAACTAGCCGGGCGTGGTGGCGGGCGCCTATAGTCCCAGCTACTCGGGAGGCTGAGGCAGGAGAATGGCGTGAACCCGGGAGGCAGAGCTTGCAGTGAGCTGAGATCCGGCCACTGCACTCCAGCCTGGGCAACAGAGCGAGACTCCGTCTCAAGAAAAAAAAAAAAAGAATAATTCAGTGTCTTTCTTTTGACCTCCTTTCTCTTCTGAGTCGTTCTCTGCTAATTATATATTTTCAGAAATCCTTTTGCTCATTTTTCCTGATTCTCACAATTCTTTAAAAGAAAAAGAAATCTTTAAAACATCATAACTTTTAAGAGCTGAGTATTTTTATGTCACTTCTGAATTTTTAGTGTTTGTCTATCATAGTGTAAAAAGACATCCCATCTCAACAAAATTTTTCGTGAGTAATATCCTATTGCACTATAGTTTTCTGTGCTTATTTCAAGCCACTGTTTAGTAAAGCATGTATTCAATTTACAGTCATTTCAGGTGTGAATTATCTGCCTGGATCTGGACAGCAGCCTACTCTTAGCCATGAAAAACAACAGCAGCCTACTCTCAGCCATGAAAAATGACAACGATGCTAGTTTGTTGGTGGTGATCAATCTCAGTGATACTCCCTGGATGAAATGTATCCTAGGTTAGAATAGCTAAGGCTCATCTATTGTGAGCAACACATTCTGATTAACTTTTCAAAGTGAGACTACAGAGAAGCTTATTGGGAAATATCAAATAAACTTTAGAATCAAAAGAAGAATTATGGAGTTAAACGTTAGGAAAGATAAATTCATGGGGCATGAGAAGCAGGAATATACCAAACGGTTTCCCATACACCATCGCTGAACTCCAATAACTTTCAGATTCTTTGCCTCTCTGTTCAAGTTTCAAAAATCTTTTAAAAAGAGTAGATTTTTTTTCAGATTTGATCAGGGTTTTCTATCTCTGGAGAGCCTCATGCATAGGTCTTGGAGTGTCATTGTGGGTAGAAATCTACTCACCTCTAAGTGGGTAGAAATCTACATCATCTCTAAGACGTGGAGATTACACAAATGTCCAATAAGCACAGGAAAAGATGCCAAAATCACTAATCATTCACGAAATGCAAATAAAAACTACAATAAACTATACCATCCATTTGGATGGCTGTTGTCACAAATATAAATAAATAAATAAAAGATGATAACAAGTGTTAGCAAGAACGTGGAGAAATTGGAACCCTTATGTGCTGTTGGTGGGAATTTTAAATGGTGCAGCTGCTGTGGAAAACAGTATGGTGGTTCCTCGAAAAACTGAAAGTAGGATTACCATAAGATCCAGCAATTTCATCTAATTGTATACCCAAAAGAGTTAAAAGAAGGCACTCAAACAGATATTTGTACACCCATGTTTGTAGCAGCATTATCCACAACAGCCAAAATGCAGATATTCCTATCCTATCCTGGGTCTTGTTGTGTTGTGAATTCCATTTTTTTGTTGTTGTTGTTGTTGATGTTGAAGAGCCACTTTTAAAATTCTAAAAAAAAAAAAAAGGAAAAAAACAGTAGTTTCTTTTCTTTTTCATTGAATAAAGAAAATTTACAGATTTTCAAAAAAGAAAGAACTTACTAAAACAGGAATGTAATAATACTTTTATAAATAAAAAGTATCTATGTGACCACAAAAACCAGAAATGTATCTAATACCTAATAGATGCTAGCCATATCTATATATTTCTCTAAATTTATCCCAAATAATTTTAGTTCTGAAGGATTTTATTAGTGTCATGTAAAAAAATGATGCTATGATAAAATAAATTTGAGAAATAATTAACCAAATTAAACAAGTTTTCATATATGTATTCTAACCGCCCCAGTGCTCCATACCCATTTGACCTATATCACATTGTTTCCACAGAGCATAGAAAGATCTCTGGATCATTCTCAAATACTTGGAAGTTTAATAGCATACTCCTCAATAACTCATGGGTAAAGAGGAAATGAATATAGCAACTTCAGTGAAGCTTATAGCACTAAATGCTTTCATTGGAAAAGAAAAAATTCATCAGATTCCACCTTAGAAAATGAGAAAAAGAAGACTAAATTAAATTCGTGGTAAATAGAAGAAAAGAAATTATGAAAATCAGAGTGAAGTATCAATTAAATACAAAACAGTAAAACAATAGAAAAAATCAACTAAACCATTAGCTAATTTTTTCAGATCAACGAAATTGATAAACTAACTGCTGTGATGAGGAGAGAAAAGGAGATGACACAAATTACTCACATTGGGAATGAGAGGATGACATCACTAAAATTTCTATTAATATTAAAAAGATAATAAGGGAATACGATTAACAATTCTATGCCAATAAATTCAACAACTCAGATGAAATGGACAAATTCCATGGAAGACACAAACTACCAAAGCTTACTCAAGAAGAAACAGATAACCTAAATAGCCCTATGCCTATTAAAGAGATTGAATTTGTAGTTTAAAAACATTCCCACAGAGAGAAATCTAGGTCTAAATGGTTTCAATGGTGAATTCAACCAAACAGTTAAGCAGTTAAGGAGGAAATAATACCTTGAATACATTCTTGTGTTAAATTAAAAAAGAAAGAACACATCCCAAATCATTAGAGGAAGCCAATATTATGCTAATAATAAACTGAGACATAACAAGTAAAGAAAACTCAGATCAATATTCCTCATGAACACAGATGTAAACATTCTAAGTAAAAGTTTAGCAATTGAACCAAAGACTATAACAGAATGATAATACATTGTAACCAAGGGTAGTTGTGATATTATATGTAAATTTTTTTTTCATCTACAGTTCCTAGCTCATAACTTCCATAACGATTGTTATAGTCCTTTGTTATAATGTTGGGGGGCCTCAGAAGCAGCCCTCAGGAAACAAAACCTTTCTCTCTGACCTTCTCCTTTCTACTTTCACCCACCCAAGGCAGGACTCTTATCTGATTACGGGTTGTAATACTCTCATTCCTGAGAGGGTCCTACCCATATTCTGGAGGAAGGAATGCTGCACAAAGAGACCAAGAAGAATCTGGACAGGTCTTGCTGGGTTTAGATAATACCCTTGTTGTCCAATCACATTTCAATACGATTGTCCTTGCTTCAAACATGGACAACAGAAGAAGCCTCCATCAAAGCCCCAGAGGACAGGGCTCAGGGAGCTTCTGAAGAGCTGAACACATGGAGGCTGACAGGAAGGTGAAGAAAGATTCCATCCATGTGCCAAGAGGGTGGCACATCCCACCTCCACAGGGACAGAAGCTTCTGCACTCAGGACCTTTCCAGACCACATCCTATGTATCTCTTCATCTGACTGTTTATTTGTATCCTTTTAAATATCCTTCATAATAAACGAGAAAATGTAAGTAAGTGTTTCCCTGAGTTTTGTGAGCTGCTCTATCAACTTAAACCCAAAGAGGGGGTCATGAGAACCCCAACATGAAGCCCATCAGTCAGGAGTTCTGGAGGCTCGGACTTATGAGTTGGGAGATGGAGAGGACAGTCTTGTGGACTGAGCCCTCAAACTGTGAGATCTGATGCTATCTCCAGGTAGACATTGTCAGACCTGAATTGGAGGACATCCAGTTGGTGTCCACTACTTGAGATGTGTGGAAAAACTCCCACACATTTGGTCACAGATGTCTTCTTCTGTGTTGATGACAGTTGTTATGGTGTGAGAACAGAGGAAAAACATCATTTGAGAGTTTTTCCTAAAACAGTGGTTTATCCCAGGAATGCAAAGTAGGTTTAACATTTTTTTTAAATCAATCTATGTAATCACCATATGAACAAATTTAAAAATAGAAAATGTATAGTCATCTCAATAGATAAAGAAAAATCACTTTGTAAAATTTAACATTCATTCACAATTTTTTAAAAAAAGCAACTCTCAGTAAACCATGAAGAGAAGGGAACTTCTTCAACCTTATAAAGCTTATCTACAAAAATCCTACAGCTAACATCATATTTAACACTAAAAGACTGAATGTTTTCCCTATATTTAACTCAAAAGGCATTTATCCGATAGAAACTTGAATCCAGAACACTTTAAAAACTTCCCAAAATTGACAGTAATAAAATAAACAACCAAACTAAAAATAAACAAAAGATGAACAAAATGCATTCCTTCCTTTGTGCGCTTTACTTTTTAAGTATGTTCTTACATTTAACATACATTACTTTTGTTTTGTTTTAAATAGTTGTTTTAAAAAGCTTGTTTGGCCTATGTTCCATTCACCTAAGGTGCTAAGTCTTAATTAGTACAGATAAATGAATTAGCATGAATAGTATATAGGCAGCTAATACATTACCTATTTCAGGTATCATTATACCTGTAATACCAGAAGGCTGAGGCAGGGGGATCCCTTGAGTACTTGTGGTTTATAGTTCATCACAATACTGATCAGATGAAATAACACAAATGCAGTGACAGTGCTGAGCCTCATTCCCCATACATCCAGTGTGACACAAAAGCCAGGCTTGGGTACGAGAGCTAAACTCAGGGACAAGAGGGAAGGAGATAAAGAATGGTGACAAATTTTACTAATCACTGGTAATTTACAGTGCCTCTGTTGACAGAGAGAGAGAGACAGAGAGACTCTAACTACAGGATTTTAACATGACGCACCAAAACAGGCTGCAAGAGGGAATGAGAGCCTGACTCCTATTGTATCTGGTTAGCTAATTTGACAACGCTGCAAACTGCGAAATCCTAACTAGGGAAAAAGTCAGGCTGGTGGAAGCACGGGAAAGCAAAAAGAAGAAAATAAGCTACAAGTCTGCCTTTCTTCATGGTTCAGGACACACAGCCCTCCTGTGTAAATAACTCACAATCTTCCTGCGCCCGACTTATAGCACCAGACACCTGCAAGTTCGCTCCCTGCAGCCTTGGCGTCATCATACTGTACATAGCCCACTCCGGCACAGTACCATCCTATGAGAGCCCCAGCAAGCCTTTGTCTCCTTGCAGTCAGCTCTGCCACACAAACGCTATCAGAACACAGGGCGCCTCTATCAGGAAAACCAATTTACTTAATAAGGGGATCTGAGATTTTGGCTCCTAATAATCAACTTTTTTAGTGCCTCTTGCTAAATCTGCACACCATTATGTATTAATACATAACTGTCTAAACTCAGAGTCACCCGTTGGTCTTCTCATGGGCAGAATGCAGGTCCACATCCAGATACAGCTGGCTGGGTGCTTGCTTAGGAACAGATACTGCATTCTGTCCTCCTCTTGCTTAGGAAGGGATATTGCGTTTTGCGAACTTGCTCTGGCACAGCTTGTGCACTGCTGCCACCTACTGGAAAAACTATGCTAAGCCGCCAGAGGTAGACTTTTCATAGATTTCGTTCCAAACTGAGGGACAAATACTTTGTCAGCCAAGAGTAGCATTAATTAGGTCACCATATTATCCTAACTCTTGTCATCTAGGAGGAAAGGAGCAAGAGCAGACAGGGCCCCTTATGAAAGTGAAATTAAACATTTAAAGGCAACCAGGCCAATGACTATTTTTCTAAATAAGGACCTCTGAAGGACAGAATACTCATTTGGGAATGGCTGGAACCCGCATGGCAGGGTGGGATGTGGAGGGGAAGATGGAGAACAAGGAATGAGGGAGAGAAAGAGTAATAATAATCCCAATGGAGTAGCCCTCTGTGAACTTTAGAACATTTCAGTAAGATCAGATCTGCAAATAAGCCACTAAAAACTGATAGAACTCACTATCACTATCAGCTCATTAGGGAATGAACAGCAGATCCACACGCACCTTGGTCCTCAAACAGTTTACATAAAAAACTGACGTTCAAGGACCAGATCAGTGCCCTTGGAGATGAACTGGGCCCAACACGCATGTGGAACAGGCCTGTGGGTCATTGCTCTGCAGTCTCAGACTTCCGTTTTTGTCTTTATTCAATTTCACGAAGGCTTGAGAACTCTTTGGAAAGTCTTTCTTATCCCCACAGTTAGCTGCATCCTCCTAATTATGTATCTTGTGGTTTATAGCCTATCACAACACCAATCAGAATTTTTTTTTTGAGACAGTCTCAAATTTATGAATTTATGAATGAAACACTGAGGACTATTGAGTCAGGAGCTGAGGCCATGAGCCAGGGAGCCTTCAAATGCAGCTAGAATCCATGGAGCCTGGCATAAATAACTGCAACACTTTGGGAATCTATTCTGCAGTTTTCACAAAATGAAAGTGTTAAGATCATCATCTAGTGGGGGAACACTTGGACCTTGTACATAATCTTGTAATTAATCTGAAGATGAAACTGCCTTTTCAAAAATCGTATCAGTGAGAAAACTGTGGCAATGAGGGAAATCTGATCCAGCTAGTCCCCCTCTTGCCTTTAGCTTTCAAGCTGCCAAGCTAACTTTGGGAGACGTTTGGTTTATGGTTTAAATGATAATAGCCCTTCCTTAAAACTCAGCCACCTATGTAAAGCTAACGAGAGACCACAGGGCTAGGAAGAGGAGAGGAACCTGAATTCTGCTAAGGTCTAGACATAAAGGATTGCCAGTCATTATTCCAGAGGTCACTTAAGACATGTAACTTCCCCAATTACTCCTGCAAATAGCATCACTATTGTAGAATGGCCTTTTAAGATGTCTTTTCAGGTATTTTGTATGTCTGACACCCCGACTCAACCTGGACCTGCTAACTGCTCCTGTGGCCCCACCCAGAAGCAACTCAGCTCAAAAGGCAGCTTTGAGTCCCTGTGATTTTATCTCCAGCCCAACCAATCAGCAGCAAGCACCCATTGTCTAGCCACCCCCACCCCTTTCCCCAAGTTGCCTTTGAAAGACCCCTAACCTACAAGACTTCAATGAGATTAATTTGAGTAACAATTCTGTCTCCCATATATTGCTGAAGCAGCTTCGTTGTCTGGGGTGGTACCCGAGATTCGTTTTCTCACAGCCACAGAAAACTGAGAAGCAGACACAGAGTGAGGTTGAGAGCGGAAGTGTTTCCGTTTGTTTGTTTGTTTGTTTGTCTGTTGAGATGGAGTCTCGCTCTGTCGCCAGGCTGGAATGCAGTAGTGCGATCTGGGCTCACTGTAACCTCCACCTCCCGGATTCAAGCCATTCTGCCTCAGTCTCCCGAGTAGCTGGTACTACAGGCGAGCCACCACGCCCGGCTAATTTTTGAATTTTTAGTAGAGATGGGGTCTCACCATGTTGGCCAGGATGGTCTGTATCTCCTGACCTCATGATCTGCCCGCCTCGGCCTCCCGAAGTGCTGGGATTACAGGCGTGAGACACCACGCCCAGCCAAGAGCGGAAGTTGAATAGGTAAAAGAAAGAATAGCTCTCTCTGCTGCAGAGAGAGAGATCCCGAACGAGTTTTCCAGTCCGCGGTGAAATGCAGGGGGTTTTATAGATGAGCTTGAGGAGGCGGAGTCTGATTTACATAGGGCATGAAAGATTGGTTAGACCGTGTGTGCTATTTGCATAGGGCGAGAAAAGCTAGCTGCCTCCGCCCTAATCTTTAATTATGCAGATGGGTTCTCTACCTGGCCCGTGCCTTGTTGCCTCTGTCTTTACTGTACAAGCGGTAACAAAGAAAAGGGAAGATGGCGCCTCCATGTTGGATATGCCTGGTTCCCAGGTCGCCCTTTTATATTGACGCAGCTGCCGGCATTTCCCCGTGCAAACTTCCAGCTTGCTTATCTGTATTTGCAGCTCGATTGTTCAGGTTACTTTTAGTTAGGAAAAAATAATTTCTTGGGCTGCTTTTTGTTAGAAAGGAAGCCCTGCCAAGGACTCTTTTCCCCTCAGTATCTGCCTAAATAACTTCTTTCTAGCTCCCGTATCAGTGTGGCCAGCCTTTCATCAACTAAACTCTTTACTGCAGTGTTGTGGTCTTTGTCCTGCGGGCCGGGGGAACTCGTTGGCGGTTACAAAGGGAGTGACATCAGTAGTGTTTTCTGCCCAGCATCCATGCGTGCTGACGTGGAAATATACAAAGATGTGTAACCCTGCCCACAAATGTCTTCTCAGCCTCAGTCTGTTTTAAGAAGTAACTCAGTCTTACTGAATCAGCTCATTATAAATACATCTCGTGCAAGATTTTCTTTATTATTCTCTGGGTTGCCTTCTATCAGTGGTTATGACAGGGGTCCCAATCCAGACCCCAAGAGAGGGTTCTTGGACCTCTGGCAAAAAAAGAATTCAGAGAGAGTCTGTAAAGTGAAAGAAAGTAAAGGATTAAAGAATGGCTACTCCACAGGCAGAGAAGCCTCGCGGGCTGCTGGTTGGCTATTTTTGTATTTTATATTCCTTGATTATATGCTAAACAAGGGGTGGATTATTCATGAGTTCCGAGAACGGGTTGGGCAATTCTCGGAACTGATGGCTCCTCCCCCTTTCAGACCATAGAGGGTAACTTCCTGATGTTGCCATGGCATTTGTAAACTGTCATGGCACTGGTGAGAGTGTCTTCTAGCATGCAAATGCATTATAATTAGCGTATAATGAGCAATAAAGACGACCAGAGGTCACTTTTGTTGCCATCTTGGTTTGGGTGGGTTTTAGCTGGCTTCTTCACCACATCCTTTCATCGGCAAGGTCTTTGTAACCTGTACCTTGTGCCAACGTCCTGTCTCATCCTGTGACTTAGAATGCCTAACCTCTTGGGAATGCAGCTCAGTAGGTCTCAGCCTCATTTTACCCAGCCCTTATTCAAGATGAAGTCGCTCTGGTTCGAACACCTCTGACAGTTCTTTCACACCAGTTTTCCTTTGGGGAATCACCCCTCCACTATTGTGATAGAGACAATGCTCAGTGTTAACCAGGGAATTTCATTTTCCTCCTGGGCACACAGGAAGCCTATATTTCCCAAGCCATTTGCATGTTGGTGGATGATGAAGTGAGTTCTGACCAATGGAAGGTAAGCGAAAATGATGAGCGTATTTCCAAACCTGTCCTAAAAACATCTCTTTCTCTCTTCCTCTTCTGGTGATGCTGAAGGCCATGTGTTGAGGACAGTGGTTTCTGAGAATGGAAGGAGCCAGAGTCATGGTTAGCACTTTGAGAAAAGACACACAAGGGAGAGGAGGCTCCTGAGCTGGAATTTACATGGTGAAAAATAAACTGCTAATTCTAGAACTGACAACACTAAACTATGGCCCAGCAATCAGAAAGTTGGTTACCCTAGAACGGATCTAGAATTATTGTGGTAGGGATTGACTGGAAAGACATACAAGGAACTTACTAGGTGAAGGAAATGTTCTATATCTTAATTGGGGGTACTGTTTACATGGGTACATACATCTAGAAAGTTCATTGTATTGTACCCTTAAACCTGCACAATGTTTTGTCTTTATACCTCAACCAATAAAACTTAAACAAAACAGGCCAGGTGCAGTGGCTCACATCTGTAATCCCAGCACTTTGGGAGGCCGAGGCGAGTGGATCACTTGAGGTCAGGAGTTCGAGACCAGCCTGGACAGCATGGTGAAATCCCATCTCTACTAAAAATACAAAAAAAAAAAAAAAAATTAGCAGGGCGTAGTGGCAGGTGCCTGTAGTCCCAGCTACCTGGGAGACTGAGGCAGGAGAATGGCTTGAACCTGGGAGGCAGAGGTTGCAGTGAGTCGAGATTACACCATTGCACTCCAGCCTGGGCAACAGAGTGAGACTCCATCTCAAAAAAAAAATTAAACAAAACAAACAGAAATGGGTGCAATAAAACCATTTAGGAGTGTCTTTAGTTATCTAGGAAATGGTAGTTGAAAGTAACAGCAGAGGAGCAGGAGGAACAATAATAGTAAGAACAGAGAAAAGATAATAGACTTGAGAACTAGTGAAGAGGCAGAATGAATGGACCTTGGAGATAGTTTACATAGAATGAGTGAAGGATAGCTACGGATTGAAGATGACCACTAGATTCTTGGTTTAGAATAACTGAATGGCTTGTGCTCTCCACTTTATAAAACACTAAAGTTGAAGCAGATTGGTGAAGGAAAGAAGACAAAGAGTTTCATATTTCACATGTGTTCGGGGTGACCATAAACCACGCAACTGAGGTTTGAGTAGCAGGTGGGGATATGTGGGTTTGACCTTGGAAGAGAGGTCATTATCACCTAGTGACCTTTTGGGAGTCATTCGCACGGATGAAAAGAGCTGTGAAAGTAGAAGAAAATGCTTAGGAAGAGATGTAGAGTGAAGTGAAATAGAAGGGCCAAAGGACAGAGCCCCAAAGGACTCCAAATATTGAGTTTACTAGAGAGGAAAGGGTTGGCAAAGAACACTGACAAATCATTAGAGAGACGGGAAGAAAGTATGACCAGTGACATGAAAATCAAAAAAAAAAAAAAAAATGAAGCGAGAAGTCAACTGTATCAAGTGCCATAAAAGGCCAGGTAAGATAAAGATGGAAGGACAGGCGCGGTGGCTCAAGCCTGTAATCCCAGCACTTTGGAAGGCCGAGACGGGCGGATCACGAGGTCAGGAGATCGAGACCATCCTGGCTAACACGGTGAAACCCCGTCTCTACTAAAAAATACAAAAAAACTAGCCGGGCGAGGTGGCGGACGCCTGTAGTCCCAGCTACTCGGGAGGCTGAGGCAGGAGAATGGTGTAAACCCTGGAGGTGGAACTTGCAGTGAGCTGAGATCCGGCCACTGCACTCAAGCCCGGGCAACAGAGCGAGACTCCATCTCAGAAAAAAAAAAAAAAAAAGATAAAGATGGAAAATGTTCTTTGGATTTAGTAACAGCAAGGTCGTTTTGTGGTTATTCAGGATTTGAATAGCTTAAGTGGTAAATGGGAGGTGGAAAAATGGACCCAGTAAGTGTAAACACCTCATCCATGA
>NW_012102654.1:1004141-1034820 GCF_000951045.1 Mandrillus leucophaeus | reverse complement strand
GTAAAAAAAAAGATTTAAAAAGAAAAAAAAGATTTTCAAAGATGCTTACATGTTGATAAAATGAGCCAGGAGCCAGTAGAGACAGGTGCTGGATGGACTGAAGATAAAGATAAGAAGTTTTTCTGAGAAGGTGGGAGCAGCTGGCACAGGTAGAGGCTCTGACTTGGATAACAGGTGGAATTGGAGAGGACAGGTTTGGTGGGGGTCGCTGCAGATAGTTCTATCCCTGATCGAGGGGTATTGAAGACATTTCTACTTGGTGGTTTACATCTGCCTCATAAAGTGGGAGGCGAGGACATCTCCCGAGGGAGACATGAGGAAAAGAGGGACAGAAATTCAAAATATAGAGCGTAGAACCGCACCTATGAAGAAAACACAGTAGGATTCCTGGGACATGTTCAGGGCACAGTGTTAAGTTGAAGTCAGTGACCATGATTTTGTCATGAGAACAACCTGCCAAGTTCTGCCATTTTCTCAGGCAGAACTCTGTGGTTCATGCCCGAGCTAGAGTGGAGAACAGTTGGGTTCATCTATGACTGCGGTTTGACAAAGAGACAATGGAAAGACAAAGGGCCAAGGGATTAGGCTCTTGGTAAGAGAGTGAATGAAATGATATCCCATGGAATCCAAGGAGAGAAGACAGGAGGAAGCTGGTGAGCAGGGGGAACACGGAGGGGACAATGATAAGAGGTCCTGTGGCTGCCAAAGCACAGTCATAGTGGAAGTGCTTGAACAAACAAACCCAGCAGGACTGCTGAGCTGACAGAGAGTGAGGTGCCTGCATGCGTGATTGCAGCAAATCAAACATCTCGGGGAATAAAACAGCCCAGGGAATGGATAACTGAGACATCATAGAGAATGCATCACAACAAAAGGCTGGGTGCAGTGGCTTATGCCTGTAATCCCAGCACTTGGGGAGGCTGAGGTGGGTGGATTCCCTAAGGTCAGGAGTTCAGGACCAGCCTGGCCAACATGGTGAAACCCCATTTCTACTAAAAACTACAAAAATTAGCCAGGCATGGTGACGGGCACCTGTAATCCCAGCTCCCTGTACTCCCTATAAACTCACCTGTAATTACTGCGCCTGTAATCCCTGTAAACTTGGGAGGCTAAGACAGGAGAATTGCTTGAACCCGGGAGGCGGAGGTTGCAGTGAGCCAAGATCGCACCATTGCACTCCAGTCTGGGCGACAAGAGCAAAACTCCATCTCAAAAATTAAATAAATAAATAATGCATCACAACATTAAAAGGCTACTGACTGGGTGATCCACCTTTTAATAAGTATTGAAGTATTAATAACTTCTATTGATGGTGAGAGGCAGGGTGGAGAGGAAACCTATGGCATGGTTTGATACCAAAGTCTTCCATGAATAAGAAGCAGCTCCCTCGACGTCAGTAGATAACAGCCGGGTGCAGAGTGTTAGAGTGGTATAACCAGACGGCAGAGGATAAAGGAAGGATGGAGGCTTGAGCAACACGTCATTCTCCCCTGCCCTGAAGAATGTGGACAGTGAGATGCAGAGAAATCTCCATGGTGAGGACTAAGGACAAAAGTATGTCTTAGAAAAGAAGATCAGGGCATTTTTAAGGCAAAGAAGTGGGAGCAAATAGTCGGTGAAGATGGGAGTTTATGGAATAATGTGAGTGCATATATTGATCACAAAACACACAGAGAGAGTTTGAGAGTGGGAGGTTTTGTCGAGGGGAAAGAGCACAGAGGAGGACAGATGCCCAGAAGGACAATATGTAGGTGACAACTGAGAATACAAGACAAGGTGCAATCACTGGGTTTCCAGAGCCCCTTTGCACAGTGGCACTGGGGCCTCACAGAATTTAGCCATGGCCAGGAGGGAGGCCAGGGCCTGGGGCTGGGGCATGAATTCCCATTCCTCATGGTCTGGCACAACAGGTCTAGCACCAGGGAGTAATCCAGCAAGAGTCGGAAGGTTCTTTGCTGTACGCACTGTCCCTGTCCTTTGGAGTTAGTGCTTTGGATTAAGACAGAGCAGGCAGGAGCTGCAACCTGCTATGGCTGGGGGAGTTGTTCTACAGGTACAGTTGACACTGACCAGGTTGGTCCTGCCCTTGAGCAGTTAACCAATCACTGTGACAGCAGGTTTGGCAAAGGAGAAAAGATTTATTCACAAGGCAGCCTGGTCAGGAGGCGGGAGAATAGCTCTCAAATCCACTTCCCCAAAATAAGGCTTAGGGATATGTGTGGGTTAGCGAAGTGGGATGGTCTAAGGCATAGGCAGAGGTGACTGGTAATGGGGGAGATGAAATAATTGTGCTCTGCACAAGTGTCGTTGGGGTTCATGGCGCTTCACTGAACGCATGTTCAGAAATGGTGGCGTTAGCATATCTGAGGATGGAGTTTTTGTCCTTCTGACATCAAAAAGCCACCTCTCAGGCACTTGCAGAGGCCCAGTTGAAGGGTCTGTAGGTGATTTTGGCTGGTTTGAACTGGACAGGAGCAGCCCCAGATTCCTGAAAAATAACTTCAGCGGCCGTTACCATGGTGACATATAAATGTTATCCTTAAGGAAGCCAGCAGGATTAAGTTCCAGCGTTCTGCAGTGCAGCCTTCAGCTACCTGTGGAAAAAAGGAACAATATGCAAGTGACCGAATCAAGCAGGACAGGCTGACTGCGGGGCACCTCGTCGGATTCACCTCTTGGTTTCACAGTGGGAAGACGTGGGTTCGAGAAAACTGAGGGAACGTGCGAGAGAGTTGAAGCACCTGCCATGGGCTCCTGGTGGGGTGCAGAGGACAGGCTAATGGGAGGCTTAGGCCAGAAGACTGAGAGGACAAGAGACTGGCGGTGCAGGACGTCAAAAGTGGGCGCAGTGGGAGGGAGTGGGTGAGAAAAGTGGCCAGAGTCGGGGACTGGGCTGAGAGCCCTTCTCTCTGTCTCTAGGCAGTTGGGCCTGGGCATGAATTCTCATAGTTTCTCCTTGTTCTCCTGAGAGATGGGGTCTTGGATGGAACCAAAAGATGTTGCAGTCCTGGACTAGCATGCGGTGCTTTCCTCACTGACTGCTGGAATCCATAATAAAAGGTGAGAGGCGAGGCCGGGGGCAGTGGCTCATGCCTGTAATCCCAGCACTTTAGGAGGCTGAGGCAGGTGGATCACTTGAGGTCAGGAGTTCAAAACCAGCCTGGCCAACATGGTGAAACCCTGTCTTTCCTTAAAAAAAAAAAAAAAAAAAAAAGGAAAAAGAAATTAGGCATGTTGACGCACACCTGTAGTCCCAGCTACTTGGAAGGCTGAGGCAGAAGAATTACTTGAACTCAGGAGGCGTAGGTTGCAGTGAGCTGAGATCGCGCCACTGCACTCCAGCCTGGGTGACAGAGACCCTGTTTCAAAACAAACAAACAAAAAAAAAAGGTAAGAGGTGCGTATCTCCAGCAGAGGGAGCTCAGCCCTACGGAGAAGTTGAACCCAGTAGGCCACTTCCCTGGGTCCCCTGGGGAGAGGCTCAACGAGGACTTATAGGGACAACTTTGGAGGGACAGGAAAAATCCAGAGACATGCCAGCCAGTAATGGGAAGCCTCAGTGTCAAGGCCACGGCACATCTGGCCTTCGAGGAGGAGGCATTGATCCTGAAGGAGCTGTGGACAGCGAAACAGGGAGTTCCACCCTCCCTGCCCACTTCTTCCTGAGGGGTTCACACTGGGTTTTCCAGGGTCCCTGGGGTCCCAAGAGTCACAGGATAAAGCTGCAAAAAGCTAGTACTAGGCAAGGTCACGGCTAGGGGAGACCTCGCCTTCATCCTCTGTGACCCCAACCACGTTCCTGTTCACCTGCCAGGTTGGCGGCATGGTCCTGTGTGGTGCAGGGACATTTGTTACTGGCAGGGATGAGGTGTAGCTGCCAAAGCTAATCACGTGAATAACCTCAATGTAATAAGTTGTTTGAATCGTGAAAGTTTATAAGCCCTTATGTTTGGTCTTTGTCAACCTCTCAGTGCTCCTCCCACCGGCCCCTCAGGTTCTTTCCTGAGTGGAGGCCCCATGCCTCATGGCCTCAACAAGACCCTCACTGCCAGAGAACCTGCCTGTTGTCTTCTCGTCTGCCCCAGCCCTGTCTTGATACCAAGGCTTAGTAAAATGATGACGCATTTATGCCTAGGTCCCTTTTTCCCTCCCCAAAGAATTTTCAGACATTATTTTATTTACTCTTTTGAGACCCTTATAAAAATTACATATATACACATATATACATTTGTGTATAAACACACATTTGTAATTTTTTTGCCAAATCAACACAGTTTTCTCAGATCTTACCTACAAATTATAACTTGGCCGGGCGCGGTGGCTCACGCCTGTAATCCCAGCACTTTGGGAGGCCAAGGCGGGAGGAACACGAGGTCAGGAGATGGAGACCGTCCTGGCCAACACGGTGAAATCTCGTCTCTACTAAAAATACAAAAATTAGCTGGGCGTGGTGGTACACGCCTCTATTCCCAGCTACTCGGGAGGCTGAGGCAGGAGAGTTGCTTGAACCCAGGAGTCAGAGGTTGCAGTGAGCTGATCGCGCCACTGCACTCCAGCTTGGTGACAGAGCAAGACTCCGTCTCAAGAAAAAACAACAACAAAAAACAAAAACAAAAAATGTAAAGGACTCAGATTATTGCTTTCCTTTACCTGTCTCGTCCTCCTCGAGGCCATTTTTCTCCTGACTCCTCCTCTTGTGTATTTTGTAGGCTTTTTCATTTCTTCTTATCTAGAGCCTCACTATTTCCAAATTTGTGTTGGCTCCCTGAGGTCATTGTACTCTTTTCTGCAAAGCTCTCATTTGCCCACATTTTTCTCCTGTGGGCCTGCCTACCTGCTCGGTCTTATTCTCTAACACTCCCCATCCCCTTTGCCCACACCCTTCTGAACAGGAGCTTTCTAAGAGAGAGCAGAATAGTCATTAAAAACATGTGGGAAGCCAAGGCAGGAGGATAGCTTGAGAACAGGAGTTCAAGACCAGCCTGGGTAACAGAGTGAGACCTCTAACCTACCAAAAAAAAAAAAAAAAAAAAAAAAAATGACAGGAGTGGTGGTGGACGCACCTATAGTCCTAGCTATTCTGGAGACCGAGAGGCTGAGGCGGGAGGCTTCCTTGAGCCCAGGAGTTCGAGGCTGGTCTACCTATAGAAGCCCGCTCTCTGGGCCCCCTCCAGCAGGCCTTTCACCAGAGAGTGAGGAGTTTCCAAGGGTCAGTGAGATGTTCCCAACCAGAGCCCTTCCAGGCCAGCTTTGGTACCTAGGTCCCTGCTCAAAGGGACCTAAGACGGACTCTGTGCTGGCTCTGTTCTTTGGAGGGAAGACCTCACAGCTGCTATGGACACCTCACAGGGCAGCTGTTTGCTGGGCTTGGGCGGAACTTGGGCACGTGGGCTGCAGTGTCTGCAGGCCTGGGCATGAGGCCCGTCTTGGTGTGGGATAAAGCCAGTACGAGAATAGGAGGATGGGCTGTGGACTTCATGTTAACTCTTGTCCCAGGTCCCATCAATGTTAAGGTGAGACTTTTTGTCCCTTCTGTGTGGACAGACTCGATTTGACTGGTTCACAGTGCTCTGCCATCAGCATGAAGTGACAGTGACAGGCAGGTAAGAGCCAGCCCCAGACGCCCAACACTGTGGTTCCCAGGGAGGACCCAGGATTTGCTGTATGCCTTATGAAGGACTCATTTATCTTCTTTACCTTCTGGTCACGGTAAGTGTGTAAGTGGCCATACTTCCCTTTTGTGTACGTGTTGCCAGGACACTCGGAGTTCCCTAACAAGTTTACAGCCTCATGGCAGGTGTTGCACACTAACTCCACCAAGGCCTTATCTTATTTTCCTTGCTCTTATTTTCCCTTCACCCAAACACTTTTTATTGATAAACTGTGGCATTGTATATATATTTGTATAAATCACCTCATATCCTGTTTGGATAGGGCTAGACAGAAAACAAAAATGGGCTGTTTGCAGTGGCTCACACCTATCATCCCAGCACCTTGGGAGGCCGAGGTGGGTGAACTGTTTGAGCCCAGGAGTTCAAAACCAGCCTGGGCAATATGGTGAAACCCTGTCTCTACAAAACAAAAACAAACAAAAAATTGCTGAGCATGGTGGTGTGCAACTTGTAGTCCCAGCTACTCAGGAGGCTGAGCTGGAAGGATCGCATGAGTCCAAGGGGTCAAGGTTGCAGTGAGCCAAGATCATGCCACTGCACTGAAGCCTGGGCAACAGAGTGGAATCCTGTCTCAAAAAATAGAGGGGAAGAGGAAGGGAAAAGAGGAGGAAGGGAAAAAAAGTTAAATGACTTCATCAACCCTATGATGGGCCTGGGGGGCCCAAGGCACACACTCTCTTCATTCACTGTTCTCAAAATCAATAATGTGAGTGCCAGTTATCAGGGTAACCATGGAAACCAAGCATCTGGCCTGCTGGGGTGGGCGGGGCTCCTGGCCAAAGTGCATTCTTGACATTTGCATGAAAGTGGAAGACCAAGCCTTTATAACCTGGTTTCCCACAAGCTTCCAGACCAAAGTGTGGGTAAGGGCCAACACACCTGCCTCTTATCTTTCAAGCTGGAGGATTTTCCAGGGTAAACAAGCTGGAAGGAAGCAGAGAGCCCAGAGGGGTCACCCTCATGAAAGTATATGGTCCCACCCCATTCCCAGTTTCAAGCTTCGGTATGCAGCTTGATTCTGGAGGCCTCTCCAGGATGGAGTGTCTGGATTTCTGACACTTGGCTTGCCACACACCCGCAGGCTGCATCTTTGCTGAGAATTAGAATCCCGTGGCCCGGACATAGCAGCCTGTGACATGGAGTGAAAACTCTTGAATTGGTATATTCACGAAACTGAAGCCGAGGGCTCCGTGAATGCTTGTGGAGGGAAAGTCTGGTTGAAGGCCCAAGCCAAACAGCCGCCTCCCGAACATCTCAATACAGACACACCCCTGAAACAACCACATTTTGCTTTATTAGGCGTTCCATGGTAATATAACACAGAGTTCTTAAGGAATAATAAACACGAGACTTGTTTTTTACCATAATTATTTTGCCATTAAGACAGTGGTTACGAAAAAAAAAAAGTACTCTTCTGGCTACACACTTTATCAGCTTTAGAACTGAAAGTTCCTCCACTCATGGGTCACAATCACAATTTCAAGGATTAAAAACCATCTATTCTTAAATCCTACACTGTTTTAGAGCATCAAGTCACTGCAGTTATTCAGTTCTGAGACACTGTCGATTTATTTTAGCATTTACATATGACATTCATTTAACAGACACACAAAGCAAGCCAACAGGTAAACATGCTTACACAGCCTGCAGAAATCTTCAGGTTTTAAATTGTTTTTTAAGAAAACAACCAAAACAACCAAAAATGACCATGACCTGGTACAGGAAAAACAGGAAGACTCAAGTGAATACTAGAGCTGCAAGTGTTTCTTAGAATTGAAACAAAAATTGTTTTTTTCCAACTTGTTCAAATTTCCTCTAAGTGCAGGTGAGAAAAAAAAAAGCAAATATATTAAGTCAACCAATTATTTTTTCAAAAGTGCAATTTACCTCTAAAATAACAAATAAACAACAACAACAAAAAACCCAAAACCCCAACCAGAACCCCAAAGGCAAAATGTGTAGAGAGACAAGGGTGGTGATGGAATGAACTACTTTGTGATGTTTTTACGCTTTACAAAAAGCAGATTTGGTTTTTAGAAAAGCCTGCAAACGCAACATTGCTTGAGAGAACCTGTAAACACATTTGGAATGCAATGCAACACAAGTCAGCAAGGACAGGGGTGGGTCCAAAGGAGCCAGCTAGGGGAAAAGGTGACAGAAAAGGAGAGGGAAAGATGGAGACGGACATCACCTGTGGTCTCTAAGGGGGCCATGTGTTCAATTTGTAAGGTTCCCCCCCCTCACTGTAGTTCTGATGTAACCTATTGTTCATAAAACACATTGCTCTTGTAAAGTAGAATGGACTTTAAGTTTCCCAAGGATTTTTTGAGTTTATAGGGCTTCTTTCTATGTAGTGTGTCTTTTGAAATAATTGGAGAAGAAAAACATCTGGTTTTTCCCCAAAAGTGAAAAGCTTCCATGTGTTCTAGAATCTCAAAAGATACTTAACCAGGAAGCAGCAGGCCCTCGGGTCAGACTCCTATTAGCTTAGCACTTCCGAACTGGTGACTTTGATTGGCTCGCTTGGGTTATTGAGGCTTGGTGTTTAGGTTTGACCGTGACTTTAGCCAGATAGCACTGCACAGAGGAAAATCTCTCTGGTTCTGCAGCCTCAGACCTCTTCAGCTTCTGGGCCCTGTCTGCGGTTCCACGTGTGATACTATGGGTGAGACAGCATGGCCTATTCCTGCACTTGGCCAGGACCCCACACACTAGCACACGTCCTCATGATGGCGGGTGGGTAGCACCAGTCCCACATGGACTAGGATGACACAGCACTCTGCTTGCAATGGCAAACGCTCAAATCCTTTAGGCAGACCCCATGACCACCATGAAATGGTAGACCTGGGAGGTGAAAAGATAACGGGGCAGGGGAGGAAAACACTGTCTCCGAGACGAGGGCTGAAGGAAACACAGAGAGAGAGAGACAGACACGAAAATATTCATGAATTAAAAAGCTAGAGAGAGAAAGAGAGTGCAAGAGCACGCAGAAAAATGGTAAAAGAGAAAAGAATCCTCAAAGGATTTAATCTGCAGCAAAATCTAGGCCAATAAAGCAAGCCTGCCCCTTTATCAACAGCTGACCCTGAAGACTACGGAATGGTGATGTGGGCATTTTGGAGCCTCTCAGGACGGACACGATGAGTTTGCCAACCACCCAGAATCAGCTGGGTGATGACGTAATTGCATCATTAGGATGTCCAGTTCAAACCCCTTGTATTCATATGGAGTTAAATGTTCCAATTTAGTATTAAAAAAAAAAAAAAAAAAAAGACTCTTTCCCACCCCAACCCCTCCCCAGCCCCACAAAGAAAACTTCTTAAAAATTTTAAAAAGAAAAGAAAAAGGCAGCTCTGGGCAATTCACTTTATCTTCCCTCCCCCCATGAAAAGGAAGATGCTAACGGACACTAGGAGGTTGAAGGCGAAGAAGACCCTCGCTGGGGGCTGCTTGTTCGCATGTCTGAGTGTTGGGTGTGGTTCCGTGTATGAGCTTGGTGGGTAGGCTTGGGTGTGATACTCATAGATGTGTAAGGAAGTGGATGAGCAAAATCAGTAACTCCCGGTGAGAGATGGGGTGTGGGGCCCCAAGGGGGACCCCATGAACTGGCTGCTCCACAGTAACTATCACAGGCTCTTAAAAAAAAAAAAAGGGAAGGAAGAAAGAAGTCTCAGAATGTCCTCAGGTGTCCCATCCCCAGTCCCCAGTGGACGGCACAGCCCAGGAGCTCTAGCCCAGGCTGGTGATGTTGGCACGGCCACCGGGGGGCGCCACGATACGCTGGGTGGTGCGGCGGGGAATGTTGTCATCAATTTGAGCACCTGGAGGGAGAGAAGAGAGGAATGGGTTAGGGGCCAGGACAGTCACACAAGGTCCTGCTTGAAGGTGAAATCTCACAGCTCAGGAGGAAAAGTGCTAGTCGCATTCTTTTTTTTGGAGACAGGGTCTAGCTCTGTTTTCTAGACCAGAGTGCAGTGGCACCATCATAGCTCACCACAGCCTCAACCTCCTGGGCTTAAGCCATCCTCCCACTCAGCCCCCTCAAGAAGCTGGGGCCACAGCCACAGGCCCCCACACCTAGCTAATTTTTAAATTTTTTGTAAAGAGGGGTCTTGCTATATTGCTGAAGCTGGTCTCAAACTCCTGGGCTCAGGCAGTCCTCCTACCTCTGCTTCCCAGCATGCTGGTATAACAGGTGTGAGCCACACTGCCCGGCCTCACATTCTTTGTTCTTCTCTTAAAACCCCACTGAAGTTTAGACTACAGTAAGGAGGTGGAGGCTGGGCATGGTGGCTCATGCCTGGAATCCTCCTAACAGCACTCTGGGAGGCTGAAGTGAGAGGATTGCTTGAGTCCAGGAGTTTGAGAACAGTCTGGGCAACACAGTGAGAGCCTATCTCTACAGAAAAATTTTAAAATTAGCCAGGTGTGATGGCACAAGCCAGTAGTACCAGCTACTGGGGAGGCTGAGCTGGGAGGATCACTTGAGCCCAGGAGGTCGAGGCTGCAGTGAGCTGTGATTGCACCACTGCACTCTAGCCTGGGTACTGGGTGACACAGTGAGGTACTAATATCTCTAAAAATAAAAATAAATAAACTTTTTAGAAAGGAGATGAGCCTAAGGTAGCCAAAGAATCAGACACTGTATAAAGGCTGTTGGATCTATTACTGGAGAAAGTAAAACTATATACAAAATATCACTACACCTCAGACTCTGTCCTGTCCCCTGTTCTGATTAGTCAAATTGGCTGTGGCTTTTCTGAGGACACAGCCTTCTTCTGGCATTCTAATCCCCTAACCCTACACATACAATCACAAATAGGAGGAATGATGGCACCTTATACTGGAATAGCCTGGAGAGATCAGATAACACAGACGTGATTATACACATTTTACTTACAACAAACTAAAGTTCGTTATTTTTAAATGTTTTGAAAATTTGTAATCCATATATGGTACATAAAGGTAACTTTTTAAAACCTGTACAACCAGCAAGAAAAAAAATTCTCTCTGGTTTAACAATTTCTTTAATATGCCATAGGAATCTGTAGCCCAGGGAGCAGGAAGAGTGGAATGTTCTAGTCATCGGCCAAATGAAAGATGGGAAGTTTCAAGTAAGGAAACATAAAAATCTGAACTCTTTCCTCTCACCAAGGGGATATCACACATATTACCCAAGCAAATGCAATTAACAGTTCTCCAATGGCCCTGTTCTAAGCATTGTACACATATATTAATCCATTTAACCCTCACAACAACCCCCAGAGGGGAGCAACTACTATTATTGCCATTCTACAGGCGAGGAGACTGAGGCACAGCCAGAGCTGAGCTATGAAGTTAGGCTGTTGAAACTCCAGACTCCACAAGCTAAACTACAATACACTGTAGGAGAGAAGAGAAGTCCTGAAATACCACAATGTCCTTTCTTATAATGGATCTAACAAATCGAACAAATGTCTTCTTAATATATTAGGTAAAACACAGTATGGGCATTGTGTGACACAAACTGATCTCAAGATTCTGAAACCCAACCAGTCATTAACTATGAAAATACATCTCCATGTCGGGCTGGGCTGGGCACAGTGGCTCATGCTTGTAATCCCAGCACTTTGGGAGGCTGAGGCAGGCAGATCACCTGAAGTCAGGAGTTCTACCAGCCTGGCCAACATGGTGATACCCCGTCTCTACTAAAAATACAAAAATTAGCCAGGCATGGTGGTCTACGCCTGTAATTCCAGCTACTTGGGAGGCTGAGGCATGAGAATCACTTGAACCGGGAGGTGGAGGTTGCAGTGAGCCAAGATCGTGCCATTGCACCCCAGTCTGGGTGACAGGGTGAGGCCCTGTCTCAAATAAAAGAAAAAGAAAATACATCTCCAGTGATCTGAGTCCACTGTATTTCCCACTTTGGGGAGAAAGGGAATATCATTCACTTCCATTTCTGTGTCCTTTCCAAATACAATTGTAGCCTCGCCAGCACCAGTGAGCTGGCCCTGCAGAACTGTGCCCTCCCCAAGCCTCAACCCTACCAGACAAACTGAATCCAGACTGGTGCAGGTTCCGGACAGGTGGGGCCTGCTGCTTGGCAGGAGACGTCTTGGCCGAGGAGGCTGGAGTGACTGTCTTGGGTGTCACAGACACCTCACACACGGGTCCGTCATACAGGCCACGAGGGACCCCTCTCAGCTCAGCCAGCTGCAAAACACAAGAGTCCCCCAAGCTTAGGCCACAGTCACAGAGGACACCTCTCTAGAAACCCTCCTGGAGGGAGGATGGGCCTGTGAGATATAGGGATGGAGGGCTCTCCTTACAGACAGGTAGACAGGTGTTGTGTGGGGCCAGCTCCCACAATGCCAGGCCAAAAATCCCCACAAGGTCCAGTAACTGGTTAACTCTACAAAAACTAACACACCTTACCATTTTCCCCCCAAAGGCACTTCAATTTAAACCCTGTGAGAATCCCCTAAACATGCTGTGAGGGGGATCTGGTATCATGTTCAAGATCTGGCCCCAAACTTTCTTTCCAATTGCATTCTCCCTTTAATTCCCTTATAGCTCCATCTCTTTCCTGCTTCACATGCCCTGAATACACTGTGCATTGTCTATACTCATGACTCTCTTATCAAATTCCCTCGTCTCCCTTCTTTGACTTGACAAAACTCCTACTTAACCTTCAAAGCCCAACTCAAAATGTCCTCTCCCCATGACACTCTCCCTGACTACGGCAGTGGCTCCCTCCTCTGGGTCCTCACTCCACACTCCTCATCGTAGCATATACCATGATCTTACTTTGCTAGAGCTGTCTGTGGACATGCCTGACTCCTTCTCCAGTATTTTAAATGCCAGGAATAAAAAATTCAGGCTCCCTCTTATCCCTGGAATCCACTGTATTCATCTTAATATTCTGTCTCAAGGTGCTCAATAAATGTTTGTGGCCTTGAACTTAATTCATGGTTTAACAAAAAATTCATCAGAACAAAACCACTCACCCTGCTTCTTGCCTTGATACGCTTGTAAACAAAATCAGGGAAGGGCTTCCGGGGAATGTAGCGTCCAGAGCCTTCGGTGACATGCAGGGTGCCGTCCTCCAGGACAATCTTCCCCTGGCTGATGACCACCAGCGGGGAGCCGCGGCACTCCATGCCTTCAAAGATGTTGTACTCAAGAGACTGGGAAGAGAGCACAGTAAACTCTAGAACAGGCCACTCTGGCTGGACTCAATCCACCCAGCAGTGGGGCACCCACTGCCCCAACCCCACAAAGACAAAAGAGAGACTCAGAGACGGGGATCCTGTCCCAACTGGGCACCCAAGCAGGGTGTGTCTCCATTTCCCTGTCTAGAATATGAAAGAATTTTCCTACCTCTCCACATTAGAAAGAAAGATAATTAAACAGAGTAATTGTGTGGAAAGGGTGCTTGTTTGTAAATGCTACACAAATATAAAGAAAATGATTCCTCCTATTAACAGGGACTGTGTTCCCACCATCTCCAGCTCCATTCTGATTGAATTCCAAAGGCCTTCTCTGACCAAGTTCTAAATTTAATCTTGAAATGAGCCATCCACAAGTAGGTTTTCCCACTGGCTAGCCTGGTTTTCCAGTCTGTTTGCGGTGTGGTTAAACTGAAGTCCCTAAATGAAAGGACTGTGGTCACTGAAGAGACATGCCTCCGATAAAATGATTGAGGGCTAGTTAATTTCCAGAACAATGTAGCTATGTAGCTATCCTTCTGGTTTCAAGTTTTTCAGGGTAAAACAGAGACACATCTGTGTGCCCTCTTGGAAAATAGGTGGGGTCTCCACATGGCTGTGAATTTCTGGTTGGTAATGAAGCAACAGAAAACAGGAGTCATTGCACCCTGACATCGAAAACTCCATCCTGCAGCTTCGCCTAACCCAGTGCTACTTCCCAGATCCCAAATGCCTCCCGCTTCTTCCTGCCTGTTTGGTTCACGGGGACCAATGGCTGTGGCTGAGTCTGGACTGGAGGATTAATAGGTGGCTCCAACCATAAAGAGCACCCTGGGCTTCTGGGAAAGTTCAGACCAGGTTATCAGCATTCAGGGAGCTGGCCTCTGAACAGAAAGCTGTGCTAGCCCCCTGCAGTTCAAGATGACATTTCTGCTTAGTGCAGCGGCTGGTAACACGGATTCGGCCGGCTCAGCAGCTCACATGGAGCATGGAAATGCACAATGCCCCGCATACAATGTTGGGTGAAAACAACCACCAGAGCTGTTAGGACACTGCTCTGAGTCTCAAAGCAGTCATGCAGAAGCTACCAAAGGAACCGTAGCAGAGAGGCGCCAGCAGGGAGGGAAGAGGACTCTGCACTTGGATTCCCGAGACCCAAGACTTAAAATTGTCTTTCGTCAATTCTAAGACACTCATCCCTGAAGTCAGAATGTGTCTTACAGCAGCCAGAGCCACGCAGGCACTGCCGGCCTAGACTAAAGCCAAGTTCTTCTAGGGGAATATGGGTTTGCTTGTGCCACTGCGTTGGAGGACAACCCCACTGAGGGCATTTTACAGTAAATTCTCAGCTTGACGTTGTTCTGGACCACACAGGCAGCACACATTCAGACCACAAGGCTGGACGAGCACCCACTTTCAGTTCCAATTCTTGGGGCAGACATTTTTCCCTCTTGGCAACCAATGCCAAGGTCGAGTCCTGCGAGATTTCCTGCCACCCTGTCTGCACAGCAGATGCACTCCCCAGAGATGCCGTAATAAGCACATGGTGGTCCTTGGTGGCCCAGTCTCCCATGAGACTCCTTGTCTTGGGTATGTTTTCCTTCATCATGGTACATAACCTAATGGAATATCTTAAAATCGATGGCATCTCAGATACAGTAAAATCCAGAAGTTGTGTGACTCTGGGGAGATCGCTTTAATCCTGCCTCAGCTTCAGTTTCTTCATCTGCCACCCTCCCAAGGCGTATGTGAAGATGACAATACAAAAAGCCTCATCCCTGGTCG
This sequence comes from Mandrillus leucophaeus, assembly GCF_000951045.1. NCBI lineage: Eukaryota > Metazoa > Chordata > Mammalia > Primates > Cercopithecidae > Mandrillus > Mandrillus leucophaeus. Next base: position 1,020,173 of record NW_012102654.1, on the reverse strand, counting down.
TCTCAGAAACAACCTTTGAAAGGGTGTGAGTCATCCTTTAAGGCCTGGATCAAGAGCCATCTCTTCCACATCACTCCACAGCTAACAGTTTATGCCCTGACAACCTCCTCTTGTGCCCTACTGGGTAGAGTATGGGCACAGCCTCGGCCATGGAGACATCTGCCCTAGGTTCACACCCCGGGTATGCCATTCACCAGCTATGTGACTTTGAACGCATCCCTCACACCCCTAAGCCTCCACCTCCTCATCTGTGAGGGGTAAGTAGGGCCCCCTTTGCAGTACTGATGTGAGAATCAAATGAAATAAAAAGAACAAAAGCACCTAGCTCACTACTTGGTTCACAGCAGGTATTTAGAAAATCTTCACTCATTCACTATCTGGCTTTTTACTGCACTTTGCTAACACTTGCCAGCCCTGCAGCATCCAAGATCTCATACAATGCATGTGTTGAGTCTTGTTGCTTATAGATGAGCACCTAGAAGACCTCTGGAGCCATCTCTCATCTTTAAAAGATGGAGGAACCAGCCCCATGACTCTCAGTGACTTAACATTGACAAGTCCAAGGGTCAGATCACAATTCCCAGATACTCAGAGCCTACTCTCCATCAAACCATGATGCAGGGAGGCTTCCTCACTCACCATGCATAGACATTTTTAACCTACCTCCACACAGGCTACCTAAAATTACTCATTGGGCCAGATGCCTGGAAAATCCAAGCAAAGGCTTAGCAACAGGGCTGTCGATAATAGTTAGCTATATGCTCCGAATTAAAGCTAATTAGCCTCATGGTAGGAAACACTGTACTATGCAGGGAAAGTCTCCTAGTTGCATTTCCCCAGAAGATCAATGAACAGACATGTTTAGCGCTGGCTCTTTAAAACAGGTGAGGATGGAAGAGCACCACTTTGAAAGTCAACATTTCTCCCATTGGTCACCTGGAGGTAAAAGCAGGGTAGCTTGGGGTGAAAATGTCTGGAGGGCAGAATCTGTCTTCCCAAATCTTCACTCCTTCCCACTGTCTCTTCTTCTAGGTTAAGAACTCCAAATGCAAGCTCCCCAGCTAGGTCATTTGTGTCTTAACGAGCCCTGTCAGTCATTTATAGCACCTCTGGGGGAAGCAACCTTCCAAGAAAGGGGAAGCATTTTCCCCATCTAAGTCTGACCAAGAGGCTGCATATGCAGTCTGGCAGGGAAGAGTCCTGAACAATTTTGGGTTCTAATTCTGGCTCAACCGCAAAATCGCTATGTAACATTAGACTGGTCACTTAAGCTCTCTAAGCCTCCGTTTATTTATTTTCCCAAATTGGGATAATAATACCAGTCCCTTTATTGAGGTCAAATGAAAGAGTCAGTGAGAATGTGAAGTTACAGGCACACGAATAGGGGGGTTCATGGGGCGGGACCCTAGGACCCCTGACCATAAAATAGCCAGTCAGGACACCCAAGAAATCATGATCTGAGCTGTAAGAGGGTGTGCCCCTAAGGCTGTGCTGCCAGGCTGAGCCAGTGAGTGGTGTGGGAGGGAGAAAGTCAGCTTTAAACACAGACTCGAACAGTCTTCTGAGAAGCACCCACCGTCCTGGTCCTCACAGGTGGCAGCAGAAGCCAGAGCTGAGCCTGAGCTCACTGCAGCCCAAACACCTCTGTGCGTGCAAATGAGAGAGGATTGGGACAGGACAAAGTCCTAGAGCTGTTCTGGAGAAATGCCAGAAACCTGCCCTGAGTTGTCATGACATGTGGGGGAGGTGTCAGTGCTCGCTGGCCTGAGCTGTCTTCGAGATTCAAATGAGTTCCTGACATGAAACGCTTCTGCCTGAGGCCCATTTCTTTTCCAAAGCTCTCCCTCTGTGCATATTCCTTCAGTTTTTCTGCCTATACCATATTGCTTGTGAGGACTCCTCAGTGTCTAACACCTCTGCTTAATGTCTGCTAACCTCACAGAATCACAGGACACTTGGAGACCTCGTCTGAATCCCTCACTCTCAGCTGAGGAGCCTAAGACATTAACATACTTGCCGTGGGTCCTGTTAACAAGAGAGGACATCTCCACAAGCTCTGCAGCCCAGACCCAGAGGGTAGCGATACCCAAAGCTGCAGATCCTCAAACAACAATCAGATGGCTGGGGGGTACTTCTACTAGGGAGAAGTCAGTCAATCAATTCCTCTAAGATAATAAGAACGGCTGTCATCCAGTTTTCCGCATGGACACTGGCCTGAGAAAACAATGGCTTAAGAGGATCAAAGTCCCCAGTGAGCATCTCAGGAGAGGACATCTCACTGTTTCACTGAGGTCCCTTGCACCAAGTACTGCCATGAGAGGTGCCGCACCAAACTATGAAAATGGAGCGGTGCCTGACTTCTAGAAACTTTGCACTTTGACATCACTTTAGAGGCTCTAAAGGTCTACAGATAGAGAGGCTGTGGTATTCCAAAATGATTATGAGAGTAACGGTCTTATTGACCTCACTAAAGAAAAGGAAATAACTATTCCTTTCCCAGCAAACTGCAAATCGTTACATCCTCAGGAAAAGCGCATTCCCATCACAGCCAAGTTCTTTTTAGAAACGCTGGGGCTCTCCGTCCGTCCGTGTCTCTGTGACTGTAATTCGTTTGGATGGGGCCTGCACAGTGAACAGGTCTTACGCTGTTGTGCGTCTTGGCAGAGATGGTTTTAACACTGTCCGGGTCCCAGATGACCAGGTCAGCATCGGATCCCACAGCAATGCGGCCTTTCCGGGGGTAAAGGTTGAAGACTTTGGCTGCATTGGTGCTGGTCACAGCCACAAACTGGTTCTCATCCATCTTCCCAGTGACCTGAGGGAGACAGCACAGGTGTGCACAGGAGGCACACAGCAGACACGAGTTAAAAAGTTACTTTTCAATAACAAACTACTGATACACACAACAGCTTAGATGGATGTCAAGAGCATTGTGCCAAGTGAAACACAAACCATCTCAAAGGTCACACACTGTATGACTCCATTTCCATAATGTTCTCCAAATAACAAAATTGGAGAGATGGAGAACAGATGAGGGACTAGATGAGTTCTTCCAGGGTTAGGGATGGTGGAGGGGAGGAGCAGCAAGAGGTTGGTCTCTGAAATGCTGGACTAGACCTGCATCTTGAGTGTGGTGGTGGTCACATGACTCCACAGGTGGCCACATAGCCTAGAGCTATACCCACACATTGTGACACTGTCAGTGTCTTGGTTTTGATATTGTACTACATTCACATAAGATGTAACCATGAGGGAAACTGGGTGAAGGGTACCCAGGACCTCTTTGTACTATCTTTGCAACTTCTTAATCTATAATTATTTCAAAACAAAAAAAATTTCATTTAATTTGCAGGGGTGGCAATACCTCTTAAGGAAGTATCATTTGGCCCAATTGGCTGTTCTTTTCAACAAAATGCAGCCACAGATCAAGGCTTCCTTTTTTTCTCTCTTTTTTTGAGACAGGATCTTGCTGTCATTGAGGTTAGAATGCAGTAGAGTGATTCCAGCTCACTGCAGCCTCAGCCTCTCAGGCTCAAGCAATCCTCCTGTGTCAGCCTCTCGAGTAGCTGGGAAGACAGGCATGCACTACCGTACCAGGCTAATTTTTCTTTTTTTTAAGAGACAGGATCTCACTATGGTGCCCAGCTGGGCTCGAAGTCCCGGCCTCAAGCAACCCTCCCACCTCGCTCTCCCAAAGTGCTGGGATTTCAGGCATGGGGCACCACGCCTGGCCAGATGCCATCTTCTAGTCTAGCCAACCGAGAAGTCTCAGCCCCGTGTCTGGTTTTAGGTGCCAATCACATTGCCTCAAGTGCTTCCCCTCCCAAACCCACTCTAAATCCAGTAAAAAACTGGGCAAAGGAAATGAACTGGCATTAAGAGGGAGAAAAAAGTACAAATGGCCAATAAGCATAGGAAAAAATTTTCACTCTAATCAGTAACTGAATACATTAAATGTAAAACAATGAGACACAAAATTCACCTATCAAATCGGCAAACAATGGATTTTTGCTGACAACACCCAGCTGGTAGACACTGGGGAGTGACATATATTGGTGGTGGCATATAAAGCAGTACAAACTTTCTGGAAGGAACTTTGACAATATGTATCAAAACTGTTAAAAATATATACGTCCTTTGACCCAGCAATGCCACTTGTAGAAATTTCTCCTACAAACATAATCAAGAATGTGTCTATAAAAATGTCATTACAGTTAAGAAAAAAAAAATCAGAAACAACAGAAATGCTCAACCAAAGACATAAATGTGGCTGGACATGGTGGCTCACACCTGTAATCCCAGTACTTTGGGAGGCCAAGGTGGGTGGATCACCTGAGGTCAGGAGTTTGAGACCAGCCTGGCCAACATGGCGAAACCCCATCTCTACTAAAAATAGCAAAATTAGCCAGGCGTGGTGGCAGGCGCCTGTAATCCCAGCTACTCAGGAGGCTGAAGCAAGAGAATTGCATGAACCCGGGAGGCAGACGTTGCAGTGAGCCAAGGTCGTGCCACTGCACTCCAGCCTGTGGGGAGACAGTGAAACTCTGTCTCTCCCCGCCAAAAAAAAGAATTATAAATGAGTCCTGGCCGGGCATGGTGGCTCATGCCTGTAATCCCAGCACTTTGGGAGGTCAAGGCAGGTGGATTACCTGAGGTCAGGAGTTTGAGACCAGCCTGGCCAACATGGCGAAACCCCATCTCTACTAAAAATACAAAAATCAGCTGGGTGTGGTGGCACACGCATGTAAGGGGGCTGAGGCAGGAGAATCACTTGAACCCGGGAGGTGGAGGTTGCAGTGAGCTGAGATTGCACCACTGCAGAGTGAGACTCCATCTCAAAAAATAAATAAATGAGTCCCAGTTTAGCATTCACATGGAAAAGTCTGTTACTGTAAATCAACTTTTTCAAGTATATTGAAGCAGGTGGAGATATTTCCAAGATAAATTAATTTTTTAAAAAAACAGACTACAAAATAGTATGTATGATGCCAATATTATTGTTATTATTTTTTTTTTTGAGACAGGGTCTCACTATGTCGCCCAGTTTGCAGTGCAGTGGTCCGATCGTGGCTCACTGCAGCCTCAGCCTCCCAAGGCTCAGGTGATCCTCCTGCCTCCACCCACCGAGTAGCTGGGACTACAGGCACACGCCACCATGCCTGGCTAATTTTTGTATTTTTAGTAAAGACAGGGTTTTGCCATGTTGCCCAGACTGGTCTTGAACTCCTGGGCTTAACTGATCCACCCACCTCGGCCTCCTAAAGTGCTGGGATTACAGGTGTGAGCCTGGGAGTGGGCCCAGCTGTATGATGCCAATATTATCTACATACTCACACATATCGCATATACACATGTGCACTTGTGTAGTAGCAAAAAAATGGAAAGACATATGCCAAAATGCTGTCGTTTTATCTGAAACATGGCGACTTTTATTTATTTCCTTATTCCTCTTGGAATAAGGATATGTTCTTCATATAATCTAAAAAATTCACTAAAAACCAGAAAACCTATTCTGTTAATATGTTTTAAAACATTAAAATGAAAAAGCCCAAAGATCCTCTAAGTCAGTGTATGTTCATAGCAGGCCTACTGGAAGCTGGCAGTAGAAGATATGCTAAGTCCAGAGGGCCCTAAAAGACACTTTTAAGGAAATTGAGCCCATTTCCAAGAGTAGAAGAGGATTAACTGAAAAAGTCACCTGGTTGCTAAGGAATTTTGTTCCTGATTGACCTAGAGTCACATCTAAAGCTGTGTAGGTTTTCAGTCTTTACTGCTCCATTGATGATAATGATAAGAAATACATAGGTAGGCCAGGTGTGATGGCTCACATCTGTAATCCCAGCACTTCGGGAGGCTGAGGCATTGCTTAAACCCGGGAACTCGAGACCAGCCTGGGCAACATAGTGAGACCCCCATCTACACACGCACACAAAGAATTAGCCAGGCATGGTGGTGTGTGCCTGTGGTCCTAGCTACTCAGGAGACTGAGGTGGGAGGATAACCTGAGCCCAGGAGTTGGAGGCTGCAGTGAGCTATGATTGGACCACTGTACTCCAGCCTGCGTGACAGAGCAAGACCTTATCTGAAAAAAGTTTTAAAATTGTTTTAAAAAGAAATACATATGTAATATTTAGGAAGAAATCACCTGTTAGAAGAGGTCTTAGATTTCCAACCCTCAGAAATATTGTCATATAAGTACTGGCTTCTAGGATGTCCTCCACTGTCTGTTATTTCAAGGCCTCCATGAGCCCCGTGGCCCCCAGATGAGGAGGACGAGGAAGGCTGAGAGCCACCGAGGAGTGAGGCCATCGCTTCTTACCACAGCCTTGTCCCAGATGACGGACATCCGCTCCTCAGTGCCATTGGTGCCCTCCGGAATCAGGGTGAAGTTGTCCTTTCCTACAGCCTTCTGGGCAGTGTTAAACGTGCAATGGGCACTGCCCGTGACCTGGAGGTCTCCACTGCAAAGAAAACGCATAACGTGGTGCCACAGCTTCATCAGGATGCTGCGCGCCTACACCTATTTGGTGGGCTGTCCCATGAATGGCATCACACCAACCACAGTGGAATCCTTCTGATGCCTCCTCCACCTTCTTGGCTTGACTTTCAAGATGGCCCAGGTTTTTAATCCAGAATCCCCTCCCAAAATGGTGCTAGAATGACAATTCCCTGTACTCATGTAGCCAATCTAGTTTGGTGAACAAAGGTCTCCCAGTTTTATGGCTGCTCTCGGCCACCATGTTGTTTTCACCTAATGGGTTGGTCTGGTCTCAAGAAAGACAGAATGTGAAGTGTGAACAAGTCGCCAGGACTCACCAGGACAGCAAGGAGTTGAGAAAGTCTGGAGTGGTTGGATCAGGGCTCAAAGGTGGGGAGGTGACAAAGGCGGCAGCCTTGGCCCAGTTCTTGCTCCAGTAATGGGAGCCATCCGTTCCCAAGCTGGCGGTGATGGGCTCGCCATACACCACAGTTCCTGACAAACAGAACACACAAGGTTCAGTCCAACACAATGTAGGGGGAAGGGAACCACCCCTGTGAGGAGCCACTGCCTGCCCAGCAGCACCCAGTGCTCTCACTATCCCTTTATGGGAAACACCAGGCTCGTCTCACAGATGAGGAAACTGAGACTTGGGGAAATCCAGTACCTCCATCAGCCTGTCACCCACAAACATGAGCTCCCTAAGATTCCATATTTGGCCCCTGCTCTTCAAAAAATACACCCTCCCTACAGGATCCCAGACATCCTGAAGGCTTCTGTCTCCTACACTGCTGATTTTCAATTCTATTAATCTCCTGCTCAGATGGTGTCCAAACATCCAGTCCCAGGTGCCATCTGGACTGTTCTTTATGCATGGCCTATGGCACCTCAAATTTAACCTTCCTGTTCATTCACACAATCTTTTCACAATTCCTAGCCCCTCACAGTGTCTATCTCTGACTAAAGGTCTGTGGGAGGAAATCACCCATGACATCACCAGGCTGAAGTATTTCAGGGCAAATACATAAATCCCCAGATGTGCTCAAGAGACAGCCTGGATCCCTGAGTCACTGCCTGGAAGAAGCCGTCTGTTACAGCCACCAGCTTCACAGCCGACTCTGTGAGAAACAAACTGGACATTATGCCACTGGGATTTCAGAGTTTCTGGAAGCCTAGTCTAACTCTATTAATGCAATATCCAAGACAAATGTCAACTCCCTGATGCTCAGATCATGTCCTCTTCTCTGTCCATTCAGATGTAAACCAGAAAGTTGAGACTCATGTACATTTACTGAACGCCAATACCTTAGTGCCTTCAATACAATCGTTCCTTAAATCAGGCCCTCATCATCTCTCCCAGCTCATTCCAACAGAGCCTCCCCATTGGACCTTAGATTTATGTTTGCTCTCCCAACCCCGTTCCCTACCTCTCCATTCATTCTGCATGACACTTCCAGAGTCATCTACTAAAATATAATCTTTCCATGCCATTCTCTTGCATAAAATATTCCAAAGGAGCTCTTCTGCATTCAAGGACTTAAAAGAAAATCCTCCTCACCGAAGCCTCAGATGCTCTTCATTACTGGAAGCTGATCTCCTCCTTTAACATTGTCCAAAACACAACTCGGGTATCACACCCTCCATCTGAGAATCCCATCCTCCCCTCCAGTCATTACCCAGTTCTAAATTTTTGACTTTCCACCTGATGGAGACATCTTGAAGATCATTTACCTGCCTGCCCATAGTCGGCACTCCATAAACGTGTGTTAAATTGATTAAATGATCTAATATGTTATTAATTAAAGGCATCTAAGCTGGAATTTGATCCCAGGTCAGCTGAATTAATCTCTCACTGGCTCCCCCCAGCATAGGGCTAACTCCCACCCCACAACAATGCAGCAAAGCTTCTCTACTTCCCCAAACACAGGCCCTCAAGGGCAAACACACCGCAGTCAGGAATGTGTTTTCCTTCCTCTCCACAGCCTTTCTGAAGGCCTTATCACTTGATGATACACCACAACACCCTCCCTGTCGGCCACTCTGAGAGCTGGCTCTGCACAGCTGCCCCCTCCTGCCTCAGGAATTTCACAAAGGACTCGCTGTTCAGCCGGGGAGTGCTGGAGGCCACAGCAGGCAGCTCACTCCAGGTCACCAGCAACCACGCCCCCACCCCCAGCAGGAGGGAGGACTCCAAACCCAGGGAAACCTCCAGAAGGAAGCCCTGAGGAAGAAAAGGGCCAGTGCTAGGTGCTCGGAAGGCCTAGGAGGGTCCCCTTGGCTCCTGGCCTGCTCAAAGCCTCCCATGTAGAAGCTGGTGCAAAGAGCTATCAGGGTGGCTGCACGAACCACTCCGGTTCATCCCAAAGTGGAAAAACAACACATAATAAGAAGGCCTTGGCCGCTGCCAAAGACCTTTATAAAATGCAAATGGCTGGGCAGGACCCAGCAGCAGTCATCAGTTCTCAAAGGATCTCTCTGGCTCCCTGCTTTTGGTTCAAGCATCAAACAGATCTGGTTAAAGCAAAACTCTCCTGACCCAGCCAGGCCTGGAGGTCCCACTGGCCATAGTCCATCTAAGCACAAAGGTGAGAGCTGTGTAAGTCACAAGAAAACAAGGGATGCGCGGCCCTAAAGGCTTCCTGCTTTTGTCCTGCTTCATGAACATGAAGAAGTTCATGAGAGCAGAGGCACTTGGAGATAAAGAATGGCTGGATGGTCTCTGAAAATCCCTAGACACACATAAACATTTTCCTGAGTTTCCTGTAACTTGCCGACGCTCATCCTCTCCCTGTGCCTGCTCCTCAGCCCTGCCTCTGGAAACGAGTACAAGGAGGGGCTGGTTCTTGGAAAGTGGCCTGAATACCATGGGGGTGAATGCTGCTGACCACAGGCTTATCTCTCCCTGCGAAACACGACTCAGCTTGGTGTGGGGAGCTGCTCTATGAGGAGCTGGATTCCCCTTCTCTCTGTGCACAGGAATATGTACCTCACTTCAAGAGAATGAACTTGGCCTTCAGCCTCGAGAAAACCCAAAACAGGGTCTGAGCTTTCAATGCCACTGCTGAGCAGAACCTGCCTCCTTAGACAAAGGCCAAGTGGACTTCTGGGCCAGAGCCAAGCAAAGATAGGGACATGCAGGGACAGGGTTATGGATGCTAGGGGAGGGACAGAGCCATCCTGTGGCTCATTTCTACTTTGCTCTGTTCAAATTCCCTCAGGGATTCAGAGGTCCTTGCTGTCTTTTGGGCTTTCTTTCTTAGCCCAGAATCGGGACAAGAGTTTAGCCATCGTGTACAAGGCCTCTACGTCCATAAGAGTATGATCTATACATGGAGTCTCTGCCTCCCATCCCCGGTTGTCTGGAACCCCCAACCTAGGGCCCCTCTCCTGGGTCTATAAACATTCATAGCAGCGAGCTGTGGATGCACTTCCGGAGCTCAGCTAGGCCATAGACACCCTTGAACTGCACGCCAGAAATAATTACCACTAATAATAATAAACCACGGAACAGGCTTAATTGGCCCTTCTGCACTTCTCTAAACACGCTGCTGATGCTTTCTTGGCACCCGTTAGACCTTCGTGATTTTCTTCTTCAGGGAAAGTCTAAACTGAAGGATGTGACCAAGCCAGCCTCTGGCAGGCTCTCTAGTAAGGCCAAGAACTGCAGGGGATGGGAGCTAGTGCTCATTTGCAACCAGTCTGGGGCCCGTGTGCATTCATGAAGAATAAACGCAAGGCTGGGGTTTAAAACTGCTTGACAGCTCCCAGCTCTGGCGGTCACTTCCCATGGACAAGAAGCAGGAGAACAAATCCAAAGTGGGAACTGTGGAAAACCAGTATCTGTAGCTCAATATGCAGCCACTAAAGCAGAGTGAAAACCAACTGGGATGGACAGACAGACAGGCAGACAGTTACACACGCTCTCATCATTCTCCTTCGCCTTTGCAAGAATTCATGCCAGACCCTAACAAACAGCCTGGGGCCTGTGCTGTCAGGTTTTCGTAGCAAGAGTGGTTCTAGAGGAACATCATCTTAAAAATGAGTTTTCTGAATGGGTTCTGAGGTTTCTGAAATTCGTTCTCAAATCTGATTGGATTTAAAGGCACTAATGAGTCTACTTCCAGTAGTAAAAACAGGAGAGTACAGGGTATGATGGGACAATAGAGATACAGAAAATATTATTAAATACTCACAAAGGCTTCTAAGAGGGAAGGTTCTAGGTGACTGTGTAGCCGATACCTTAAACATTTTTGTCAAATTAACAAGTACAACGAGAGTGGTCGGTTGCTCCTAATTGTACTAAACAAAGTGGGCGGTAAAAAAAGAATGAATTCAGGGATTCAAATTCCCAGCTCAAGCACCACATGAACGAATCACAAGTTTCTGTGTCTGCCCGTATGTCTTACACATGCAGAGCTGAGATGGCTGAAAATCAGAAGTAGGATCTCATCCTGCCAGTGTCTGAATTACAACGCAAACTGAATTCCCAACCTTGCAGAGCATCTGCTGTTAAAGTGAGGGCACAGACTGGGAAGGAATTCTGCCTTTGGACCCCAATGCCAATATCAGCTCTTCCCTGGGTCTCCAGTCTGTGGCCTGATCTACAGATTTCAGACTTGCCATCCCCATAATCGTGTGAGTTGATTCCTTAAACATAATTCTTTAAAATAAATCTTCCCCCTTTCTCTACTGTCCTCTCTCCTCTCTCAGCCCCCTTTTCTGTTCGAGATTGCAACATCAAGCATAAGCTTAACTAAGGACTCATCCCCAAGTGAAGGTGGTCCTCACAGGCCCCATGACCATGTGCTTCTCATAATGCCTGAGTCACTCCTATTGACCCGCAGGACATAAGAGGTCTTATCTCAAATTGAGGTTCCCAGGGTTTAATGTCCTGAATGTTTCTGTACCCGGGTTACGGGGGTGGGGTGAGGAGGAGGAGGATGGAAAAGAATATCCACCAGATGAGGTCATCAGGCACTGCCCACAGACCACCACTCACACATGGAAGGCATCAGCAGTCATGCTGGATTTCACACATGGACAAAATGTGGTCACAGGGAGAGGGAGCCCATTCTAGAGGAGAAATCCCCACAGGGGGCCCTCCATGGAAAGAGAGGTGGCCAGGGGCCTGGAATCATGGTTTCTAATTCCCACAGGCTGCATGATCTAGGGCAAGATTTTCAATTCCTGCATTTCTACTTCTCTTCCATGAGAGCCTATTAAGAACTTAGACCACTAAGTTCTTTTCAAGAGTGAAAATGCCCCCAGGTCGTCTGGTCCTGGCTCTGTGTTCACTGCCTCAGCTGCCAAATTGGGTTGATGACACGCCATCCTGGGGAGTGGCTCAGAGCGGCTGATGGAAGCAGCGTGTCTCTCAGGGAAGGCAGGACACAGTGGTGCTGGCTCAAGCAGGCACGTGAAAACAGTTCTCAGTCGTTTCATCTCATATCCTCACTTCCCTGAACTTCTCTTATCTTAGATTCTGGACCAGCAGGTCTTTGGCTGGGGAGGTTCATGTGGATCACTAAGAGAAGGAGACATTACTCCTCCTCCCAGGGCAGGATTATCATTTTTCAAAGCTCACATTTGTAGAAAAATTTCAAGTCTGCTTATGCAGCCTGACCCCTCTGAGACTCCCTTCTGGGCTCAACTCCTCCTGACTTGTACCCCTTTTGTAGCCCTGACCACCTCCCAACGTGACTTTCCGCTCAACGTCCTACCCCTGCAAGTGGAAGAGCTAACTGTGGTTGGGACAATTCCTTGTTCCTGGAACACAGGGCCTGAAGTATCACATCATGAAAGTTCATTGAATGAATTCAGAATTTCTCCATTCACAGAGGAAGAAATGGAGCATCAGAAAGGGGGCTGTGGCAGTGCTCACACTCGCCTCAGAGGGCCAGAAAAACCCACCTGAAGTGGACTAACAATTCTGAGCAGAAAACCCTTGCCCAGGGTTAGCAGCCATCTGTGCTCTGCTTTCCTCGCAAGCTCAAGGTTAGACCAGACCCTTCATCCTGTAGTCACAATAACTGGTCACGCTTCTCGTCTCCATTTTTACCTGCATATCTCATGTACACATCATCATCACCCTGTGAGATGAGTCATGGTTACTATCCTCCCCGTGCGGATGGCGAAAAGACACGTGGAAATGATAAGGAAGCACCCAGCATCACGTGGCTGGTGTACAGTGAAGTTGGGGTTTGATCCAAGAATGAATACTGAGCCTGGAGAGCAAACAATTAATACTCCCTTACAGAGCTTTCCTTCTTGGTCATTTGGGAATCCTTGTGTGTCCATTACCTATATCTCTGCTGGATGTCAGGCCACCATTTCAATCAGGATTCTTAAGGAACTAAGCCCCAACAGACACAGGTCACAAGCATCACCATATTAAAATAATCTCAAAGCCTGAAGGGAAGTCAGTCAAACATTAACACGGATATTTGTGGCCTGAAGTTAGATGCCTGACAGTCAAGCCCCAATTCCACTATTCATGAACTCTGAGCTTCAGTTTACTCAGCTGCAAAATAAAACAAAATATAAAAATTCCTGCCAGGGCTGCCTCCCAAAGTTGCTAGGAAGTTCCAGCAAGATGGGAAAAAGCCTAAGAGCCTAGGAAGTTAGCTAGGACTTCTCATTCCTGCTCATTAGCACCTGAATGCACTGGAAATTCCTTTCTGGCAGCTCAGGTTTGTCTAAAGCTCAGGCTTTCAGGGATTAATGAGTAAGAGTTTGAATGCAAACCCCATCCTGGGAACCACTGGACTCTCACTCAGAAGGCTCTGGAAGGGAACAAACTAAAGTCCCCTCCCACTGCTCACCCCATAAGACACACAGGGTGTCAAGGTTATAAAGACAACAGGGGTGCCCTGTTGCAGTGGCTCATGCCTGTAATCCCAGTATTTTGGGAGGCCGAGGTGGGTGGATCACCTGAGGTCAGGAGCTCCAGACCAGCCTGGCCAACATGGTGAAACCCCGTTTCTACTAAAAATATAAAAATTAGACAGGTGTGGTAGTGGGGGCCTGTAATCCCAGCTACTAAGGAGGCTGAGGCGGGAGAATCGCTTGATTCCAGGAGGCGGAGATTGCAGTGAGCTGAGATGGCACCACTGCACTCCAGCCTGGGTGAAAGAGACTCCATCTCAAAAGTAAAATTAAAAATTAAAATAAAACAGGGGGTTACCGGGCACTGAGTTGGGGTGCTAGGTCCAAACGGGGCACTGCAACAACACACTGCAGCTCTGCAACTCCACGTGAGAAGAACTGTGAAGGACAGAGAGGAGGAGGCCTGCGGCAGGGACGGCCGACGACTCCACCTCCCCGACTGAAGTCTGGAACAGGCAGGACCCCTCTCTCTTCTCATCTGGACAGGTACGTGTTTGAATATGGAGTCAACTTTAGACAAGGCCTCTATCCAAAATCATGTTGAAATGTTAGCCTAACTCAAGTATCATCATCATCTAGGTAGAGCGCAGTGGTAAAATACAGAAAATAAGCCGTCTCATTCTCTCCCCCTTTCAGACACTATGCCACCCACCCCCACACGACGTGGGGGCAGCGGTGCTGTGGCTGGCCTTCTGCACAGCGGCTGATCCCCACAAATGCACTGCCTTCTTGCAAACGCGTGTCAGGGTGACCCAGGGCCACCGATTCCATCGTCATCCACAATCTCCTAGAAAACAACTCAAAGCTCATTCTCAGTAAGTTACATTATTTTAGGTGAATGCTTTCTTATTTCTAAAAGGCAATTCCTTCAAGGTGCCAGGAGAAGACACAAAGGCGGCAACCATTTGATGTGCAGCCTAAGGACAGAGGCCCCAGGAGCACTCCAAAGAATGAGGGCCAGGAGTCGCTGGGTCCGTCTGGAAGTCATCATCTCTGGGACAAGATGACTCAGTCATCATTGAGTAATTTGTTCCAGGGCTTGCAGCAAGTCACCCGCCAGTGAAAAAACTCCCACAGCCCACCTTGATCCATGTGGATCACATAATACAGAGAAGTAGAAACCAAGCCATAGAGGTCAAATGGCTACCTTTCTAACACGGAAAGAAAGACACACAGAGAGAATGACAGAGGGACTGAGAAAGAGTCAAATGAAAGATAAAATGAAACAGAAATCAGGAAAGGAGGGAAGAGAAGTGAAGACACAGAGATGGAGAGATCCCAACAGGCAAAGGGGAAGAGGGGACATAAAAGGGAGAAAGGAAGGAAGGAAGAAGGGGACCCTTTTATAATGTTTATTTCAGATACACCATCAAAATGAATGACATGCCCTCAGGCTTTCTGTACGAGGAGAGAACTCCTAAGCATAAAAGACGCAGTGTGATTATCGAAATTCATGCAGTCAGCAGCGGGTGACAACAGGGCTGAGATGCATTCATAATGCATGAGGTGCCTCAGGGGGCGTCCTCTGGAGGAAGCACTGGAAGCTGCACTTAATCAGTTCGTTTCCAGGACCCTTCTCAATAGACACCCTAGTAATACCAGAGACCCAGCCTCAGTTCAGAATGCATCAAGAGAGTTTATCACGCACCAAAACATCTGGATGTGATAGTGTCTGGGGCAAAATGCATCCCCACACCCCACAAAGCTGCCTTACATACCCCGGCAGAAACCACTCCCAGCCTTGGAGGGGAGATGCATGATGCGACCAAGGATTGTGGGGTGGATGGAAACTGACGTCATCTGTGTATATGCCTAGTTTATTTCAACCACATCAAAGTAAGTCCAGCTCTTCCACGGGGGCTGGGGGACATGTGCCTGCCCACCCCGCCTTGGCGTGCACACGGCTTTAAATAGATACTAACAAGGCCGCAGCAGTGGAGCAGAGGAGGAAACTGGAGCTCCTGCCTTGCCCGGCTGTAATTAGGTTAATGCCGGAACATGGTGCAAGTGGCCCACTTGGCACGAGGGTCTGGAAAAGGAGCCCTCCCCAGTGAAGAGCCCCCCTCCCCTCCAAACCTGCCTGCCTGCCATCAGCCAGTACGGCCACAGCACTCACCCTTCTTCCGTGCCTGGGCGATGACCTCGGCAGAGCTTTTGCTCATCACCTTGGTGATATACAGGGGGCAGTTGGTCTGGTTGGCGATGGTGATGGCACGATTCACGGCTTCGGCCTCGACCTGCAAAACAGCAGCAGAGCATGAGAACGTGGCTCAGCCCACCTCACGAGCCCCTACCTTTATCCTCCACCCCAGAGAGAGGCTAGGATGAAGGCAAGGCTGCTGAGTCTCCAAGGTCCTACCCCAGGGGACAATTCGGAGAAGTGTGACTTGCCTTGTGTCTCTAACATTGGTTTGGTTGAACTAATTCCCTCCTGTGGCTGGGCACAGTGGCTCATGCCTGTAATCCCAGCACTTTGGGAGGCTGAGGCAGGTGGATTACCTGAGGTCAGGAGTTCAAGACTAGCCTGGCCAACATGGCGAAACCCAGTATCTATTAAAAATACAAAAATTAGCTGGGCGTGGTGGTGCATGCCTGTAATCCCAGCTACTCGGGAGGCCAAGGCAGGAGAATTGCTTGACCTCAGGAGGCAGAGGTTGCAGTGAGCTAAG
>NW_012102654.1:1001687-1004091 GCF_000951045.1 Mandrillus leucophaeus | reverse complement strand
CTTTTGTCCTGCTTCATGAACATGAAGAAGTTCATGAGAGCAGAGGCACTTGGAGATAAAGAATGGCTGGATGGTCTCTGAAAATCCCTAGACACACATAAACATTTTCCTGAGTTTCCTGTAACTTGCCGACGCTCATCCTCTCCCTGTGCCTGCTCCTCAGCCCTGCCTCTGGAAACTTGAGTACAAGGAGGGGCTGGTTCTTGGAAAGTGGCCTGAATACCATGGGGGTGAATGCTGCTGACCACAGGCTTATCTCTCCCTGCGAAACACGACTCAGCTTGGGGTGGGGAGCTGCTCTATGAGGAGCTGGATTCCCCTTCTCTCTGTGCACAGGAATATGTACCTCACTTCAAGAGAATGAACTTGGCCTTCAGCCTCGAGAAAACCCAAAACAGGGTCTGAGCTTTCAATGCCACTGCTGAGCAGAACCTGCCTCCTTAGACAAAGGCCAAGTGGACTTCTGGGCCAGAGCCAAGCAAAGATAGGGACATTCAGGGACAGGGTTATGGATGCTAGGGGAGGGACAGAGCCATCCTGTGGCTCATTTCTACTTTGCTCTGTTCAAATTCCCTCAGGGATTCAGAGGTCCTTGCTGTCTTTTGGGCTTTCTTTCTTTCTTAGCCCAGAATCGGGACAAGAGTTTAGCCATCGTGTACAAGGCCTCTACCTCCACAAGAGTATGATCTATACATGGAGTCTCTGCCTCCCATCCCCGGTGGTCTGGAACCCCCAACCCAGGGCCCCTCTCCTGGGTCTATAAACATTCATAGCAGCGAGCTGTGGATGCACTTCCGGAGCTCAGCTAGGCCATAGACACCCTTGAACTGCACGCCAGAAATAATTACCACTAATAATAATAAACCACGGAACAGGCTTAATTGGCCCTTCTGCACTTCTCTAAACACGCTGCTGATGCTTTCTTGGCACCCGTTAGACCTTCGTGATTTTCTTCTTCAGGGAAAGTCTAAACTGAAGGATGTGACCAAGCCAGCCTCTGGCAGGCTCTCTAGTAAGGCCAAGAACTGCAGGGGATGGGAGCTAGTGCTCATTTGCAACCAGTCTGGGTCCCGTGTGCATTCATGAAGAATAAACGCAAGGCTGGGGTTTAAAACTGCTTGACAGCTCCTAGCTCTGGCGGTCACTTCCCATGGACAAGAAGCAGGAGAACAAATCCAAAGTGGGAACTGTGGAAAACCAGTATCTGTAGCTCAATATGCAGCCACTAAAGCAGAGTGAAAACCAACTGGGATGGACAGACAGACAGGCAGACAGTTACACACGCTCTCATCATTCTCCTTCGCCTTTGCAAGAATTCATGCCAGAGCCTAACAAACAGCCTGGGGCCTGTGCTGTCAGGTTTTCGTAGCAAGAGTGGTTCTAGAGGAACATCATCTTAAAAATGAGTTTTCTGAATGGGTTCTGAGGTTTCTGAAATTCGTTCTCAAATCTGATTGGATTTAAAGGCACTAATGAGTCTACTTCCAGTAGTAAAAACAGGAGAGTACAGGGTATGATGGGACAATAGAGATACAGAAAATATTATTAAATACTCACAAAGGCTTCTAAGAGGGAAGGTTCTAGGTGACTGTGTAGCCGATACCTTAAACATTTTTGTCAAATTAACAAGTACAACGAGAGTGGTCGGTTGCTCCTAATTGTACTAAACAAAGTGGGCGGTAAAAAAAGAATGAATTCAGGGATTCAAATTCCCAGCTCAAGCACCACATGAACGAATCACAAGTTTCTGTGTCTGCCCGTATGTCTTACACATGCAGAGCTGAGATGGCTGAAAATCAGAAGTAGGATCTCATCCTGCCAGTGTCTGAATTACAACGCAAACTGAATTCCCAACCTTGCAGAGCATCTGCTGTTAAAGTGAGGGCACAGACTGGGAAGGAATTCTGCCTTTGGACCCCAATGCCAATATCAGCTCTTCCCTGGGTCTCCAGTCTGTGGCCTGATCTACAGATTTCAGACTTGCCATCCCCATAATCGTGTGAGTTGATTCCTTAAACATAATTCTTTAAAATAAATCTTCCCCCTTTCTCTACTGTCCTCTCTCCTCTCTCAGCCCCCTTTTCTGTTCGAGATTGCAACATCAAGCATAAGCTTAACTAAGGACTCATCCCCAAGTGAAGGTGGTCCTCACAGGCCCCATGACCATGTGCTTCTCATAATGCCTGAGTCACTCCTATTGACCCGCAGGACATAAGAGGTCTTATCTCAAATTGAGGTTCCCAGGGTTTAATGTCCTGAATGTTTCTGTACCCGGGTTACGGGGGTGGGGTGAGGAGGAGGAGGATGGAAAAGAATATCCACCAGATGAGGTCATCAGGCACTGCCCACAGACCACCACTCACACATGGAAGGCATCAGCAGTCATGCTGGATTTCACACATGG
>NW_012102654.1:939423-996677 GCF_000951045.1 Mandrillus leucophaeus | reverse complement strand
AATCACTTGAACCCAGCAGGCAGAGGTGGCAGTAAGCCAAGATTGTACCACTGTACTCCAACCTGGGCAACAAAGTGAAACTCCATCTCAAAAAAAAAAAAAAAAAAAGAAAAAGAAAAGAAAACTTGCTTCTGACCCTTCTCCAGGTGCAGGCAGCAAGCTTGTGACATCAGCACTGGCCCAGAGTCTGTAAGAAATGCAGATTCTCTGGCTCTGCCCTGGACCAGAGACTCACAGGCTAGAAACTCTGAGGGTGAGACCCAGCAATGTGGGTTATTTTCACACTTACTAACGTTTGAGAACCGCCGCACACAGACACTGATTGCTCTCAATTCCATATATTCATTCTGCTCCCAGGATCTTGAGTCAAGATATTCAGTGATGTGGAGTTCGTGCTGGGTTCCCATTAAATGCTCATGAACGAGTTCAGCATCACCCACAAAACAATGCCGCCTCACAGGGCTCCGGGAACGGAGCAGGCCCCGTTTGTCTAGACCAATGGACCCCTGTGTGTGAAGCACAAACGTGGCCAGCCACAGCCTGGTACGATCTTCAGTACAATATTGGAGAACTGCTTGAGTAAATAATCTGGCGCTTTAAATTGGATGTTCCAGTCAGCGTGATGGCTCACACTTGTAATCCCAGCACTTTGGGAGGTCAAGACAGGTGGATTACCTGAGGTCAGGAGTTCGAGACCAGCCTGACCAACATGGTGAAACTCCGTCTCTACTAAAAATTTAAAAAAATTAGCCAGGTGTGGTGGCATGTGTCTGTAATTCCAGCTACTCGGGAGGCTGAGGCAGGAGAATCGCTTGAACCCAGGAGATGGAGGTTGCAGTCAGCCGAGATGGTGCCACTGCCCTCCAGCCTGGGCGACAGTGAGAGACTTTGTCTCATAAAGTAATAAATAAATAAATAAATCGGATGTTCAGATGAATGATATTTCAAATCCCACATGATGACTGTGGAATACCTGATGAGGCAAGACTCCCTGTATCAAGTTCTATCCTACAGAGGAATCACCAATCGGCAAGGGAAGGAGCTGGTAAAATTGTGGAAGGCGGATCTCAGAACATCACTGGCTTCCTCTCCAAATTCCAGCAAAAGGGCTCTGGCTTGAACTCTTGGAGGGGAGGGGCTGGGGCTTACTCACGGCTTAGTATCTTCCATGCCCCGCCCCCAATAGCTCCCAGTGTCCTGCCTGGTATAAAGCAGGTGCTCAAAAATGTTTGCTAAGCAAATAAATGACTTCGTTTTATGCTCATGGTATTTCAATCTAGGCTGCTCCACAGAACGCTGTTATTTTTCACAAGAAATAACTGAGCCCCTGTAACCAAATTGGCTACCTTGTCTCCACTGGAGCTTGGCCAAAAGATTAAGCTCTGTCATTGCATTAAGTGGTAATCTAATTTAGCAGAGCTGAGACAACTTCATTCACATTTGGCCTTTCAGGCATCAACTATGTGAAAAGGGATGTCTAGAAATCCAGAGTCCAAGCAAAGGCTCTTGAAAAAGCTCATTAAACACCCAAATGTTTTTCATTCCTGAGACAGCTGAAGGACAAGCCCTCTCTCTCCACTTACAAGAGAGATGCCTGTGGCGCAGCAGCACCAGGCGAGGGCAGGGACATCCTGCATGGGTGTGAAGTGTGAGATGGACTCCACTAAAACCCTCAGCACCTCCCAGAGATACAGGTGACTACTCCGTTTATTGTCCCGATATGGGGTTTCGCCATGTTGCCCCGGTTGGTCTTGAACTCCTGGGCTCAAGGGATCCTCCCACCTCGGCCTCCCGGAGTGCTGGGTGACAGATATGAGCCACTATGCCTATCTTCTGATTTGAATGATGAGGCAACTCAGAGAGGGGAATGACCTGTCCAGGGACACACAGCAGTGTCAGAACATCTGTCATTCTGCAAGGCATGCTGTAAAGTGCCCATCCCTCTGAAGGGTTCTTCATTATCCTCATCTCCAAGTCCCCACTCTCTTCCCAGACATCAGTCCTACAGCTCAGAGCTGCTGTCAAATTCTATCTCTACACTCACTTTCTGTCTACTTCTTTCTCCCTGCCTTGTCCACAGTCCCTTCAGAAAGGATCCCTGTTTTATTTGTTTTGCATCCCCACAATGCCAGGCACTGCCCGGCTCAGCATGCAGGCTCAGTCGCCACTCCTCTCAGCCACAGACGGCTCAGTTCCAGATGTCTGCACTCTCTAGTGTCCTTTCCAATCCTCTGGGTTGAAAACAAGGGAAAATCCTACGGGGTGGTCTCACATGGTGGGTTGGGAAGAAAAGTCTACTGGGCTAGGAACATGTTTGGAAAGTTCAAATCCAAGTGAGCCATCATGCTAGTGATGGATAGGTCACCAAACAGCAGAGAAGTTACACTGGGGTGTGTTTCATTCCATCAGTGGCACCTCCCCAAGTAGACTGCGAAGCTCAAATTCACGCAAAATCACTCCATACTGTATTCTTTTTATCACCCACACAGGGTTTAACACACAACAGATCCCTCTTGACAAACTCACCATGAGAGGAGACGTCAGCTGGCAAGTGCCTATGGGCTTGAGTTCTAATCCTGCTCTGCCACCATTCACCATTTAAAACCCTCTGTGTCCCTCTCCTCGCCTCACTGGGCTGTCACATGGGTAAAACGACTCAGGGCCTGGCATACAAAAGGGGCCTCTAAATCAGCTGAAAAACTGCCTCCCATACTGGTGAATCCCCGGGTCTGCCAGCCCTCAAGGAGACTCCGTAATCAGTTGCTGGGGATTCTGAAGTTCTCAGTGCAAAGGCTGCCGGGCCTAATCATGTAAAAATGGTTTCAATTTCTCTGGTCGAAATAGCAATGATATGGTTTGGCTCTGTGTCCCCACCCAAATCTCATCTCAAATTGTAATCCACACACGTTGAGGGAGGGACCTGATGGGAGGCGACTGGATCATGGGGAAGGTTCCCCCACACTGTTCTCATTGATAATAAGTGAGTTCTCATGAGATCTGATGGTTTAAAAGTGGCAGTTTGCCCTCTGCTCGCTCGCTCTCTCGCCACCACGTAAGACGGACCTGCACCTTTCACCATGGTTGTAAGTTTCCTGAGGCCTCCCCAGCCATGCAGAACTGTCAGTCAATTCAATCTCTTTTCTTTATAAATTACCCAATCTCATGTATTTCTTTACAGCAGTATGAAAATGGATGAATACAAGCAACCAGAATAACAGTTCTCTGAGAGCTTTTTCCTCTTCAGTAAAGCCAGGGCCCTGTGTTCTTCTCTGCAGAAAGCAGGAGAAAGAAGGAATGCAAGCCCCTCGGAAGGCTCTAAACTTAGACAAGAGTGAGGGTCCCAGCAGGAGTATCATGTAGCATTCGCAGAAGTGGCATTTGCTTTTCTCAGAAGACATCTTCTCACCTCCTTGTACAGCTGGTACATGGCAGGCGGAGGGACTGGCTCCCAGTCACCAAACAGGAAGAAACCAGGAGGAAACTTTCTAAAAAAGCCCAGGCCCAGGTGTGGCTTTAAGCTGAGTGTGTGTACACTGCGGGAGGGGTTGAGGTAGCAGGCAGGACACTGCACTTCCTAGCTCTCTGCTTTGACAACTGGGCAGTCACTTAACTTCATGCTTCCGGAGTGTCCTCATATAAAGACAGATAACCAAGGAGCCCACCGCAGCACAGCTCTGGTACCACCACACGTGGGGAGTAGAATGTAGTAAATGGTGCTCGCTGGCGACAGCTGTGCAGCCTGCATGACTGGCATCCCCCGGAGTTGTGCAAAGGAGATGCTGTTGTACCTCCTGCACAGGAAGGTACAAAACTGAAATGTGGGCCATGAACACAGTGTCCAGCACACGTGAGCACTACATGAAGACAGCTTTGAACAGGGCTCACATGAGAACTGTGTCAGCCCTCTGCCTCTCCTGGACTCTGTGCATGTCCAAGGCCTGATCCCAAGACTGTTTCAGGGCTGAAGAAAGGACCAATTCCAGGGAGGTCAGGGCCGAGAGCGACCATGGTTTATGCTGCCATAGTTTAAACCACCCGACCGGTGGATCCTGGGGAATGGCGAAGGCAGTCACAGAAGCCGGCCCAGAGGGAAAAGTGAAGCCACAGAAAGGAACCCTTGAGGTGTCTGCAAAAGTGGGATGGTGCCTGCACAGGTGTGTGCAAGCATACATGTGCATGTGTATGTGAAAATGTGTGTGTACACCTGTGCGTGTCTGTGCTTGCACATGTGTATATGTGTATGTGAAAATATGTGGGTACAACACGTATGTGCATGTCTGTGCCTGTGCACATGTGCGTATGCTAAAATGTATCTATGTGTGTACACGCGCATGTCTGTGCCTATGGACGTGTGTGTATGTATATGTGTGTGAATGTGCGTGTGTGCACGTGTATGTGTGCCTGTGCACGTATATCTGTGTGCACACAAATGTGCATAAAATCAATCTCAGGCATGTTTATCGTTGGCTGATGTTAGCTTGCTCTCGCCTGCAAGCTGTCCCCTGGAATCACTGTCCACCAGCCACGGTCTCAGCATGGGGCTTCCCTCAGCTGACACAGTTGCCTGCCTGTCTCCCTCATCCTCGGGCCAGTGCCAGGCCACCCTTTCAGCTTTTAGCACGCATGAGAAGGTTGACAGCTACAAAAGGGCCTGCATCCCTGGCCTGGAGCAGGGATGTGCAATCCTGAAAATGTCATGGCTTCCGTCCTATCATCTGGAGAGAGGAAAATGTCCTCAGGGCCTCAAATGGTACTAAAGGTGTCTTGGAGCGTGCAGTTATGTGTATCTGCCTCTGTGTGTGTGTCTATGTGTCTCTGTATGTCTATGTGTCTGTGTCTGTGTGTGTCTATGTGTCTGTATGTCTATGTGTATGTGTATGTATATGTGTAGGTGTCTGTGTGTGTCTAGGTGTCTGTGTGTCTATGTGCCTGTGTGTGTGTCTATGTGTATGCATGTGTGTCTATGTCTCTTGTGTGTCTATCTGTCTGCGTGTGCCTATGTCTGTGTGTCTACGTGCATATATGCATGCAGCAAAAAGGACAGAACAAAGCGGGGACCCTCACTGTGTGCAAAGCATTCCGAGTGGCTCCCGCTCTCCTCTTTCTGCCTATCTTGATTCCTTTCTCCCCTTCTAGCCTCATCCCTTCCCCTCAAGTCTGAAAGGATCCCAACCCCCCGTGCTCGTGCACCCAAGGCAGTGCACAGATGGTGCCTTCGCTCCCAAGCCCTCCTGAATCCACTTCCTCATCACGGGGACTGGCTCTCCTCCCAACCTGGTACCAACAAGACCACGTCCCGAACTCAGGGTGGTGGCGCGGTGCTGCCACTCAGCGACTCAGTGTTCACAGCCCTGCAGGGAGCTCTTGCCAAGCTCCTCCCTCCCGGGCTTCTGGAGCCTCCTCACTGTCAGCTTCCACTCAGGCCCTTGGTGATCTGATCCCCCTGCTCTGCGCCAGTCCCTTTTCTGCCACTTCCTCCCATAAAGGGGAAAGCCTGGTGGTTCCCTGGAGATTCCCCCATTGCATGACTTCACTCAAAGCTGCGGGCTGCTCCCTAGTCAGGGCCCCTAGAGCCCGACATCCAGTCTGTCATTAAGGAGCCAACTTCTGAAAAGCATTTCACAGCCACCAATTCTAACTGATGAACACAGGTTCTCCGTCACCTAAGACATGCTCACCCTCCCTTGGAACTCACACACCTCACCAAGACGGTAAGTCTCCACCTTTGAGTCAGCACAGGCCCCTGCTGTGAACCTTCCCTCCACAAGTTTAAAAGATTCTGTCTACCAAACGCTGCGTATCATGTGATAGCCTGTGCAGGGTTACCTTTGGAAAAACTTACAATTCCCCATATGCCTTCTAGGCATTTAGAAGAGCTTTTCCATCCTTCCAACTATGTTTTGGTGAATTTTGGTAAGATCTTGGAGACCATAAGTTGTGAACCACTAAAATCTAGACTGCAGGATGCCAATGAAGAATTGTTTGTGTCTATACAAGTAAGGGCTTGAAGAATTACAGACAGAAAGAGGAATCTTCTGGCCAAACAGTCCACACCACCTTACCCTCAGGAGCAATCTAACACTTCACTTTGCCTAGGTAGACAGACAGACACACATGTGACCCACAGCTTCTCAGAAAGACCACAGTCAGCATCAGAGAAGCCCCTTTCTCAACAGGCAGGAAGCAGGTTCCCTGCGGCTCTGCGCAGTGTCCAAGGGACACTGATTCACGCATTCCGCTTGGCGATTCACCTCCTCGGGTCGGCTCAGCACATGTCCCTCGGGGCCTGTGATGCCCAGATCCAGGATCCTCTGCTGCTCCTGCAATGTTGAGAGAAAGTCAGGCTGTGAGGCAGAGTGGACTACACACAGCTCTAATGGCAGAGACCTGGGCACGCAGTTATCCGGGCAAGATGGAAAATTACCACTGCCGATTGTTCTACCCTCATCCCAAGACCTCATGAAGAGAAGGGTTCGCTGTCCTGTTTCCAGTCCCACCTGAGCAGGATGGATCAATTACAACCTCCCAAAACCATTCAGCTGTTCCCTGGGATGCTAACGGCTGGTGCATTTGCAGCCCTCAGTCACAGTGTAAAATGCCTGTGTGTGACGTGAGGGTTCCCGTACCCCACCCAAGGCAGCTGCATTACAGCACCGAGAGAAATGGACTCTCTCTGCAATGGTAACTGACTTAGATGTTCCGTGGGACACACGGAGAGGCACGTGTGTCACTGGCATTCACACCATGGGTGAGACTGAGCAGAGCTCCAGCAAGGGAACACAGGGTCCCTCTGCTTTTCCACCCTGGCGTTAAGCTACAGATGTTGCCTCCCTTTCTTGAGCCTGCCTCTCACCCTCCAGGTGACGAAGAAATGATGAAAAAGAAAGTCCTGTACCTCTGCAATGATGTCGCCGTTTTCTGCGTGGACTTGGGCTATGGCGCCAATATCCCGGATCACACTCAGTACTTCATAAATCTGAGAGAGAGACGAGGGTGGGATCAGAGACAGGGACTTCTATCTTCCTGTTCACAAGGACAATCATTTCCCTGCCAGCAGCATTTCTGGGGTGAGAAACAGGACACCTAGGCTGATTCTATTAGCCTGGCTTTTTCAACACGACCGAGGGCAATGTTTCTGGCCACATTTGATGGAGAAAGACCCCTCAGAAATTAACAGAGGCAGTACAACTTAGCAGGACGTGGACCAGCAGCGAAAAGCTCTTGGGTGACACCTGGCTCTGCACCAGGTTTGCTAAGGAGGTTCTGAGTGCCACACTCAGACACGCCATGCTGGGCAGAGCCTCAGATCCAGAGCGGCGAAGTGGCAGCACTGGGAGCTACGGCACTGGGTTCATATTCTCTTTCGAGGCTCAATTACATCAGTAACTGCATCCA
This sequence comes from Mandrillus leucophaeus, assembly GCF_000951045.1. Classification (NCBI taxonomy): domain Eukaryota; kingdom Metazoa; phylum Chordata; class Mammalia; order Primates; family Cercopithecidae; genus Mandrillus; species Mandrillus leucophaeus. Next base: position 989,282 of record NW_012102654.1, on the reverse strand, counting down.
CCAGGCACTTCCCAGGAAGCTAGGAGACGTGCACACACTGGAGACTGCTTTCCCAAACAGCCACAGCCCGAAGGTACCAAATGTCAGGGTGCCTCTTCCGAAAAGCCAACTTTCTTACCTGGCAATCCGTTAGCTGGAAGCGATCTTTGAAAGCCATGTACACGAGGAAGGAATTTACCCCTAGTACAGACAAAACAGAGAGGTGGACTTGTAATAGATAAACCACATAACCAAATAAGGAAATAAGACATATGTATGTGTGTATACACGTGTTTGTGTGCGTGTTTCAGTACAGAGGAAGAGAGAGGAGAGAGATGGAGACACAGAATGGTAAAGGAAGCAGAGTAACATATAAATAACCGGAGAATGTGGGGTGAAGATGCACAGGGATGCTTTTTAGTATTCTTATGGTTTTCCTGTAAGTTTACAAGTATATCAAAATTAAAAGTTGCCAGTATTTGCACATCCATGTTCATAGCAGAATGATGCACAATAGCCAAAAGGTGGAAGCAAAAATCAAGCCTCCATTAACTGATAAATGAATAAACCAGATGTGGTCTATCCATACAATGGAATATTATTCAGCCTTTAAAAAGGAAAGACACCTGACCCATGCTGTAACATTGAAACCTTGAGGACATCATGATAAGCGAAATAAGCCAGTTGCAAAAGGACAAATACTATACGATTACACTTGTATGTGGTCCCTAGAAGTCAAATTCACAGACAGAAAGTACAACAGCGGTTACCAGGGACTGGGGTGAAGGAGAGTGGAGAGTCAGTGTTTAATGAGTGAGTGTAGTGTTTTACTTTTGCAAGATAAAGAGTCCTGCGACTGGAGGGTGGTGATGGTTGCAACAACATTATGAGTGTATTTTAAAACACTGAACTACACGCACACTTAAAAATGGTTAAGATGGTAACTTTAATGTTATATTTATTTTACAACAGTTAATTTTTTTAAGCTGCCTCCACCAAACAAGTCTGTTGCGACTGTAAGAAGAAAATGAATTAGAAGTTTCTGCCTATGAAGAACTGTGATAAATGTCTTTTCTTTGGCAGACAGACTGCCTTCCATGCTGATTTTTAAGAAAATGATTTTTTAAGTAAGAAAGGGTCCATTAGTTCAACAAGCAGATGTCACAATTCTCATCCTGGCGTCTTGGAGTTCTTGCCTCCCCAGGCACCAGACCAAACATCCCTGCCCAACATTCATCACAATTTTAAACAATTGTCCTGACAACCTCACAGCCTTGAAGCTTAATTCAAGCCACCTGGGGGGTGCTGGGAGCTGCCTGAGTTAAATACCTCTGTACATCCCGGCCCTTCTCCCGTTGCCAGGCAACAGTTACCATGGTAACCCTCCTGCCTGGTTTGGAGCAGATTCAGTCTAAGTATCCACAGATAAACCACTTGGAGTCTCTGCATGCTCAAAAGTGAGAAAAGTCAAAGGTTACCTATTTTCTTTTATGTGGAAGCTTCATGCTGGAAAGAATCTTAGAGGACATCTAGTCCAAGACCCTCATATATGAGAAATGTTTCAAAATCTGAGACCCATAAAATTTAAGCAATTTACCCAGGGTCATACAGTCTGTGGAATATCAGAAATAAACCCAAGACTCTTGTTTTTCATTCTGGGGCATTTTCTATCATTCTAGTGCCTAGAGATTTCCTTCCTGCCATGTCACTCACAGCACATGGTGCTTCTGAGCCTGGAAGTCCCAGAACCCTACAGCATTAGGTGCTTCCCTGAACGCTAAGATCCAACGAGGTTAATTTGGTCTCTAGCCAAGCCCAGTGAAACCCAGGAAGACAATGTGGCCTGGCTCTTCCCCCCAAACCCCCGAGGTCCTTGTTGACAAGAGTCACAGAGGCACCTTGAGGTGGTAAAGATTCCTCCCGCCTCTCTGTAAATCTTCCCAATCCCTGGAAATTTATTCTCCAAAATAATTCTAGGGAATGCAAAAGACCTCTCAGGTTGTTACTTAGTTTTGAAGTATCTCATAGCCCTCAAATCTATCCTAGATCCGCCCAGGTTTGTAGGAAGGGGCTGCCCAACACTCTCCTGAAACTGCCACATCCTCCCTGAGATATGTATTTGTTATCTTTTGAGGGTAAATCTCTCTCTCGGCAGCCTCAATTCCCCACCCTAACTAGAGACCATGGTGCCCACAAACCAATAAGCTGTGAGCAGCTGTCACCTAAGAGCAGATCCCAGCAGTAAGGCTCATCTTCTCTTATCAATGAAGGCTTATGTTACTGCACTGGGTAACGTCACCTCCAATCAGCACGCGCTGCAGCCCAAAGCCCTCTCTCCTTCCCAGGGGCAGGCATGGGCATGAGGCGCAAATGGGATCTGGAAGCATTATCACTTTCTTCTCAGGGCTGTGCCAGTTGATGGACTGAAGCAGAAACATCTGCAGAGGGCATTGACTTAGTGCCACCTACCGTGATCCTTCACAAGCGCTTCCATCTCCTCCTGGATGCCCTTATGCCACTCGCTGATGTCCACGTGCAGAGAGTAGTCACAGCAGGACTTGCTGTCGGCCCATTCCCTCCACTGGTCAAAGGCAGCGAGCAGGCTTGTCCCAGGCTCAGGAACAACATGGTCAACTACAAAGAAACAGACATATGTCGTCATCACCAAGAGCCTCAAGGGCCGTGGGCCAGCAGGTATTTTCCCACTCGAACCCTGAATAAGGCTTCTTGGGTTCAAAATTGAGATGGTGATCTCTACCAACAGCTTCCAAGAATCCACATAACCCAGTTGATTATCCAAGAGGGAGAAAGCAGAAAGCAGAAACTTGGCATTGGATGATGTCTCCAGCGAAACCACACATGCACTGCCCAGATCTGATTTCCCAAAACCCCTGAAAGCTCAAGTGTTGGGTGCATTTCACGGACAACGGGTCCTTATGGACAACGGCAGTGTCAAATGGCCGGGGAGCAGCCAAACCCTTCTTTGTGTTGAAAGCAGCTTATGAGACGCCCCCCGCCAGACGGCAGGGAACTTGAAGGTGCTGGAGCAGAGCCACACGGACTGGGCCTTTCAAAAGTTCCCGGGCATTACCTGCTCTCTCATTACCGCTCACATTTCTGCAGCTTAATACCACTTTGTAATTTAAGGGAAATCTTTCATCTTAAGAGTTCAAAGTGTTTTAAAACTGCATTCATTGTTATATTACTATGGAAGTAGGCTGATCTGGAAGACAGAGGACTTTGGATGCAAGCTGACCTGAATTGGTTTCCTAGCTCCATCATTCACCCGCATGGTGTCCTGGGGTAAACTCCTTAATCTCCACTGCCCTAATTTCTGTGCTGCTTTAAAATGGGGATAGTATTACCTAGCACATACATTTGTTATGAGGATTAAAGGAGACAGCATATCTATGAATCTTACGTCATTCCCCGATTTAAATCCTCCAATGGTTTCCCCCTGTTCTTCAGATAAAGATTCAAGTCCCCAATAAGGTTTGCAAAATCCTGACCAGCGTGGCCCTGGCCTACCTCTATAACATGACCCTGAACCATCTCTCCCTTGTACCCTGCTCTCCAGTTACATGGACCGTTTTTCAGTTACTAAAATATCTACCTGCTGCCTCCCACCATAGGGCCTTTGCAGCTGCTATTATCTCTCCTAGGTCTTGGAGAGCTCTCGCCCAGCTGACATGATGGCAGGAGGATTACCGGGACTATTACTATCCGTCTTCCGCACACAAGCACTAAAATACAACTGAAATGATTAAACCAGGACTGAACACTTAAAGCAATGAATCATTCTTCCTAAATGTTAGATTTTCTACACTCGGGTAAGCAGTTCTGAGCTAAGAAAACGTCAGTCCATGTAATGCTAGAGAGCTCAGATTTCTGAAATGGATCAAATCTTGCAGATGCTGCTAAATTCTGATCAACTGGGCTTGGCTTTGTATATGTCAGAAATATAGCCATTGCACTTTGGGAGGTCAAGGCAGACAGATCACATGAGTCAGGAGTTTGAGACCGGCCTGGCCAACATGGTGAAACCGTCTCTACTAAAAATACAAAAATTAGCTGGCCGTGGTGGCGTGTGCCTGTAGTCCCAGCTACTTGAGAGGCCGAGGCAGGGGAATTGCTTGAACCCGGGAGGTGGAAGTTGCAGTGAGCCAAGACTGCACCACCGCACTCCAGCCAGGGCAACAGAGCAAGACCTTGTACTAAAAAAAAAATATATATATATATATACACACACACACACACACACACACACACACACACACACACAAATATGGCCATCTAAGCTGAATTTTCTTTTGACCAAATTTACCTTTTTGTAAGTATTAGTGTATGTAATTAAATGAGTACATGCATATCTGGTATCTGTAATATAGATAATGTTATCTAATAAAAACAAAAATGATATCCACTTTAAATGCAAGCATATTCCATCAGTAAAATGCTGACATAGAAAACTTGACAAAATAATTCCAGTTTTTCTTAAGTTGTATGTCCCCCCTTCAACACCCCAAAAACAAAAACACAAACAAACAACAACAACAACAACAAAAAAAAAAAAACAAAGAAAACCATACAAATATCACTGTGTAGCAATCAGTTTGGGCAGAATCTCCCTATCCACTCCCCTGGCTTCATTTCTTGCCCTCCTACAAATCAACCTTCAGAAGCAGCTAGAAGGATCTTAAGCCTTTCATCAGACACTGCCATTCCCCTTATTAAATCCTTCAGTAGCTGTCCTTAGCGCCCAATTCGAACTCTTTCCCTTTGCCAGTCAGATCCAGTCCTAGCTCATCTCTCCAAGGTACTCTCTATCCCCGACCTGCTCACCCACAATGGCCACCCCGGGCCATTCTTCAATTTGACCTGCCCAACCCCTGGGCAACTCCAGGCCTGTGCACAAGCAGCCCTCTCTCTCTGGAAACCCATTCCCAGCGCTCTTGACATGGGCATCTCCTCATTCTTCTCACCGGGGCTACACGTCACCATCCCAGGGTGGCATCGTTTCTGAATCCGTTTCACTCATTTACTGTCTGACCGCTGACTAGAATGTAAACTCCCTCCGAGCAGGGACTGAATGCCTAGATCAGGGAATAGCCAAATGAATGCTCTAAATAAGTGACGGAATGTTTCCTTCCGGCTCTCACACTCCACTTGCAACCAGGTCAAGCAGCAAAAGAGGGGCTTCTCCTGGGAACCGGACCAGCTTCTGCTGTGGCAAAGACCCCTCCCTCAACACTGCCCTGCCAGACCCTCACTTATGGAAATGCATTCCTTTCACTGGCCAGCAAGGGGAATGAGCAGAAATAATCATTTTTTCTGATGATATGATGCTTTGAGTAGAAAATTTCAAAAATACAGAAAATTATAGGGAAAGTTAATAATCCCATTACCATCACCACCCCAAAATCAGATTATTCAAATTTGGGTGTATTTTCACTGCCTTTTTTCTATATATTATACCTTATTCTATTTCTTGATTTATAGTCCACTTTCTTCCCCCAAAAAGTTTTAAGGTGGTTTATAGAGACACATGAAATACAAAAAAAAGTGATAAACCAGAAAGAGTAATGCAAGATAAAGTGGAAGAAAAATAATGGTAAAATAAAATCAGGAATGAGGCATGTATGTATGTGTATGTATGTACATATATATTTATATGTGAATATGTGTACATAAAATACACATATGTATATGTGGATGCAAGTGTGTATGTACATATGTGTGTGTTTGTATAGATAAATACTTGATATTTAGTCTTATACATGGGCTAAATTTAGAGTTAGGCTCTCTAGCCAATGTAAATAAGGAAGCCTGATATGTTCAATGTATCTATTTCCTTTAAGATTGAAAAAACAAATCCCTCCTAAGAAGAAGGATAAGTACCGGTGACACATGCTCATAGTTACTGAATAATCCTTTCCTTCTATTGATTTATGATGACTTCAAAAAATACTTTATCATTATTACTACTAGATAACATATCTAATAATGTTTTAAATTCATGCATACCTTACAGAGAGACAATACCAGGTTCTGTTCCTGGACTATTTTGCTCCATTCATCTCAATCAGTACTAAATAGAGCAGCTTTTTAATACATTTTAATATCTGGTGGCAAAAGATCACTTGAGGCCAGGAGTTCGAGACCAGCCTGGGCAACATGATGAAACCTTGTGTCTACTAAAAATATAAAAATTAGCTGGGTGTGGTGGCAGGTGCCTGTAATCCCAGCTACTCAGGAGGCTGAGGCAGGAGAATCACTTGAACCCAGGAGGTGGAGGTTGCAGTGAGCTGAGGATGCACCTCTGCACTCCAGCCTGGGTGACAGAGCGAGGCTATGCCTCAAAAAAAAAAAAAAAAAAAAAGGAAACAAAATAAAAGCTCATTTACTCCATAAGATTTTCTCCCCTTCTCCTTAGGCCAAGGCACTCATTTCCATTGCAAGGCTCAAGCAAGCCATCTTAAAGCCTTACAACCATTACCACAATCTAGATTTAGAACATCACCAAAAAAGAAAGGCTGCACCCACCTGCAGTCATTCCCCATTCCCTCCCAGCCTGCTACTCCCAGCCCCTGGCAACCACTAATCTACTTTCTGTCTCTGCTCCACTCACTCTTAGACCAAGTGGGGAGGGTGACAGACAAGGACAACTTCAGGCTGGTGACAGGACCCATGACTCCATATCCCAATGATGTGTCATCAGATCGTCTGATGCTAGACTCCTCAGACTTCAGGGTGCACAGTAATGATCTCCAGTGTTCATTAAAACACAGGTTCTGGCCGGGTGCGGTGATTCACACCTATAATCCCAGCACTTTGGAAGGCTGAGGCAGGAGGATCGCTAGAGCCAGGAGTTCAAGACCAGTCTGGGCAACACAGCAAGACCCTGTCTCAAAAAAATAATAAAATAAAAATAAAAATAAAAATAGGCCGGGTGCAGTGGCTCACGCCTGTAAACCCAGCACTTTGGGAGGCCGAGGTGGACGGATCACGAGGTCAGGAGATTGAGACCACCCTGGCTAACACAATGAAACCCTGGCTCTACTAAAAATACAAAAAATTAGCCGGGCATGGTGGCAGGCGCCTATAGTCCCAGCTACTCAGGAGGCTGAGGAGGGAGAATGGCATGAGCCTGGGAGGTGGTGCTTGCAGTGAGCCGAGATCGTGCCACTGCACTCCAGCCTGGGCGACAGAGGAGACTCTGTCTCAAAAAAATAAAAATAAAGATAAATATAAAACACAGGTTCTCAGACCTTATCCCAGAGTTTCTGATGCTGCAGGTCCAGACTGGGACCTAGTAATTTGCATTTCTACTAAGCAACCTGGGAGTTACTGAGTTTGCCTTGAACCACCTTGAGCATCACTAACCGAGTACAAATCTTTTCCCAAAACTTCTCCCTCCACCTCCTTTCCCTCCTGCCCATTTTACCACGAGGGGCCTGTTTACTACACAACAGCATCATCACTTACAAAAAATAGCATGTTCCCCGGCTGCAATCCCATGGCTTCCTTGCATATCCAAATTAGCTCCGGGGGTTATGAACCCTTGAAAAGCTCAGGACCTGGACACAGTTGAGCACTTCGGGGAAATAAACATGCTTCCTTCAAGAGCTTATGACACTCAGAAACATGTCCACGAAAAGCTTCCACATGTTTTCCCACAGTTCTCTTTCCACTGAAGCTCTCCTGGGAAGAGCTGCTCCAAGGGGACAGGGAGGAATGTCATACTCACTTCCGGAGGGAGCAGAGTCCCCACTGAGGACACAAGCCTGAAAATGACTTGCACAGATCTCACAGGCCTTTCCTCTGGTGACCTCCCTCAGCTATCGGCCCCTGCAAGAGGGCAGCCTTGGTAACCCGGCTATACCATCAGTGAAAAGAGAATGGGCTTGGGGGTCAAGGAGCCCCCAAATTCTAGTTTTTGCGGCAGTATTCCCTCCCTGTGGTTTAGCCTTTAGGAACCTCCATTTCTTTTTTCTTTTTTTTTGAGACGGAGTATCACTCTTGTCGCCCAGGCTGGAGTGCAGTGGCGTGATCTCGGCTCACTGCAACCTCCGCCTCCCAGGTTTAAGCGATTCTCCAGCCTCAGCCTCCTAACTAGCTGGGATCACAGGTGTGCACCACCACGCCCAGCTAATTTTTGTATTTTTTTTTAGTAGAGATGGGGTTTCACCATGTTGGCCAGGCTGGTCTTGAATTCCTGTTTTGAGATGATCCCCCTAGCCTCGGCTAGGAGGTTCCTGTGCCCAGCCAGGAACCTCCATTTATTCATCTATAAAAACAGAGGCATGAGCTGGGTTCAGTGACTCACACCTGTAATCCCAGCACTTTGGGAGGCTGAGGTGGGCAGATTGCTTGAGGCCAGGAGTTCGAGACCAGCCTGGGCAACACAGCGAGATCCCAACTCTACCAAAAAAAAAAAAAAAAAATTACCCGGGCATGGTGGTATGTGCCTGTAGTCGCAGCTACTCGGGAGGCTAAGTGAGGAAGATCGCTTGAGCCCAGGAGTTTGAGGATGTTGTGAGCTATGACTACACCACTGCACTCCAGCTTGGGCAACAGATCAAGACTATTAAGAAAAAAAAAAAGGCATAAAGCCACATACCCTGCAGGGCTGCAAGAAGTTTACATAATAAAGTGTAGGTAAAAGCACCTGGCAAAATGCCTGGCACACAATGGGTTTTCCTCCCCTCAGGATGAGTGACTGGAAACACCCTCACGGTGTGCGTGATAGGCCTGTGAATCTGGTTTATGAGACAGCCAAGAACATGCACCAGGACAGTGGCCTGAATTTGCAAGTTACAAGTCTCTGAAAAAGGACTATTCCTTTCATTATGACTTCTATTAAAACTGTCAAAGGACACTACTGTTTTTTTTAACAGTTTCATTGAGATAATTCACATGCTATGCAATCACTCATTTAAAGGGTATATAACCCAATGGCTTTTAGTTCACTCACAGAGCTTTACAACCACTGCAATAATCTAGTTTTAGAACATGACTCAAAAAAGAAACCTGGTACCCACTTACAGTCACTCCCCATTCCTTCCTACCCCTTCTACTCCCAAACCCTGGCCACCATCAATCTACTTCCTGTCTCCATAGATTTGTTTATTCGGGACATTTCCTACCAATGGAATCACATAAGATGTGGTCTTGTGTGTCTGTCTGCTTTCACTCGGCGTCATGCCGTCAAGGTTCATCCATGCTGCAGCAAGAATCAGTGCTTCATTCCCCTCCTGCCTCAAGTGGTTCCCTATTGTTCTGCATTTTGGATATTAGCAAAGTGTGAGACATAAAGTAAATAAGCTGCTCCCTAAAACTTCAAATAGAAGATCCCTTTGGAGTTGGCCTTATTTAAATGACCCTACTTTAAATTTTTTTTTCTTTTATCCTTTTTCTTTTGTTGAGAAGGGGTCTCGCTCTGGCACCCAAGCTGGAGTGCAGTAGTGCTATCACAGCTCACTGTAGTCCTGACCTCCTGGGCTCAAGCGATCCTCCCACCTCATCCTCCCAAGCAGCCAGGACCACAGGCGTGCACCACCACACCCGGCTAATTTTTTTATTACCATTATGTGTAGAGACATAGGTCTCGCTATGCTGCCCAGGCTGGAACTTTTTCTTTTTAAAACTCACTGTAGACTCACCTGCAGAATTAAGAAATGACACAGAGAGAACCTTCGTACCCTTCACCCCGTTTCCCCCAAAGGAAACATCTTGCCTAACTATAGTACAATATTACAGCCAGGGAGCGACACTGATAGAGAATCCAAGACCGTGAGTTTTCAAAGGGCTAGGCTGGCAGTGTTTCTGATAAGGTCTCAAGGGGTCCTTTGTAATTAAAGCACAGGGATGTCAGAAACACCTTCCCTGTTCTGGAATTGAAGCAGTTGAGCAGGTACCACAGTCTGCAAGTCAGCTGGGGGTTATGCACATAGAGCAGGAGGGAGGAGAGAAGATGGGGAGTCCTCACTCAGCCTGTGATCCCACCTTGGGATTATACCCATGGAGCACGAGGGAGGAGAGAGGATGGGGTGCCCTCCACTCAGCTCTCCGATCCCACCTCCAGGTTACACCCATGGAGCAGGAGGGAAGAGGGAGGATGGGGGGCCATCACTCAGCCCTCCAACCCCCCTCGGGTACCCATCAGCCCGTTGAAGCAAGGAGGGGCAGATGCTAAAACTCCTGTTGTCAGTGCACACACCTCCCCCTGCTCCCTGGATATTTACTCTATCAGCACTGCCCATCTCCAGGATCTTATTCCAAATAGTCACAGCCTCATTCTCCAGCACCATTCCCTGCTTTTCAATGTGTGTGCATCAGCCTTTCCCTTTTTGATCTCAGATAAATGAATTGACTTGAATAAAAAGCAAACCATCGGGGAGGCAGTAACACAAGCCACCCACTGGCTTATCTACATGGCTTTCCTGAGCTGGCATCTACCCAGCAAAATGCCCTGCAAAATGCCGGGTGACCTCATCAACCAAGCAGGGAATGGCTTTTGTTGGAGGAGAGATAAGAGCCTTTGTGGGTTGTGCTTGGCAGTTAGGATAACGTGGTTTTGCTCTGAAAAAAAGGGCAGAAAAGGAGAAGAAAGCACCTGCCCCATGAGAATTTAAGGGGTACCCACTGAAGAGGCACTATTGGAAAGATCAGAGTCAGACACCTGGGGTGCAGGTCAGTTCTACCACTTCCTCACCATGTGACTTTAGACAAGAAGTTCAAACTCTCAGAGCTTCAGATTCCTCAACCACGAAATGGGACTAATAATTAACTCAGGGTACCAGGGTGTTGTAAATGAGGGAATAGGGGAAATGCTTGAAGAGCATCTGCTACATAGATGTGGTTTGATAAACACCCCCAGGAAGACAAAGCTATATTCCTTTGTAAGAAAAATGCCCGTGCATAAAACACTGTGTAGTATTTAGGTTCCTCTAAAGCACGAGCCGCCTTACATGGTGAACTACTTGCCTTGTGCAAATGTACTGTTTCTCCCGCAATGCTAAAGAAGCATTTTCCTAAGAGCTGGAACTATTCAGAATGTCTGTGCCTGAGTTTTTTCATCTATGAAACAGCAGAAATAACATACATCTCAGCATTTTTCATGAGTGTTCAGTAAGATGGTGTTTGTAAACTATAAGAGGCACTGTTCTAATAGAACCAATTGCCATCCGTGTTTTCTTCTGTCTGGAAGAAGCAAGCAGGGAGACTGGTATACAGAAGGTGCTCAGTGTACACAGGACAGACCAAACATCACACCTGCCTCTAGCCAACTTTAGCCTCTCCCTCCAAGGGACTCAGTCATGGAACTATGTGACTCAATACAGCAACCTGAGAACCCCAGCATCCACTGGACACTGAAGTCAAAGGAGTACCCAGCTCCCCCATCGATCCTCCATGTGCCTGGATTTTAAACTCCAGCCCTCCTAACAGATGGTGAGGGGTCAGGCCACCTTTGGTTAGCACACGCCAATGAAATGACTAACTGTAACATAAGTGTAAGTTACAAACATTGAAAGATGCGAGTAATAGTAAAAACCATTCTGATTTATTCAGCACGTCCCATGTGTCTGGTATTACTCTAAGCATCTTCCATGGATTCTCTCATTTAATCCTCACAACAGCCCCCTAAGCTCTGAACCAGGGTTGGCCCTAGTTTTCAACTGAACAGACAGTGAGATTAAGTAATCTGTTCACATTACTTAAAATGTACCGGGCAGAGGGCCTGCGCCACCGAAGCTGCGTAACAGCCACACCTCTCGTGCCTCCAGCAGGTAAGGCTCTTGGCAGAATTCTGGATGGTGGTCAACCACGTGGCCTTGGCCAGTGGAGCCACTGACTGGCAGGGCTGGAATCTGACCCCAGAACGTGTGATTAAAAGACAGCAAGAGGGCTAGTTAATTGAGAAGTGAAATCCAGTCTTATCCCTTCATATATTATAACTAAAGCAAGTGACCCAATTCAATAAACAGATAGGAAAACCATGTCCTGAGCCTAAGGGTGGCAGGCATATGGAAATGTGTTCTTCACTGCTCAGACCTTCAGGCACTTGAGTAGCCCTCTCCTTTCTCTTTCCTAAACTTTGTTCAATGTAAGTTTGCTTTTAAAACTAAACCAGTATCTTCCTATAAATCAAGTGGCGCCATCGGTCATTATTCAGTATCTAGAAGCCCTGCTAGAATGATTATGACTAACTCTGGGGGAAGTAAGTGTTAAGGCAAGATCTGGTAAAATGCTTATAAAACAAACAACCTCCTTTAAGTGATCTGGTGATCAGCCAACTTTGGAGGAAACAAAGAGGTAGAAGTTATAAACTGTGCCCTTAAAATGCCAACAATCTAGTTAGGGAAAACAAAAACTCATTGAAAGATACGAAAGGGATACAGATAAAATGATCCTGGGGGACCCTCCAGCTACCACCTGTCCCCACCCCTCTCTTCTCATTGAGCTATGGAGGGAGCTGAATGTTGCTGACGCCCCACTTTCTCGCTCCCATTCCCTCTTGGCCCACTGCACACTGGCCCCCATCCTGCCGGTGCCTGGAACCTGTCCCTGTCCCATCCCAGCTCTGTTCCCTTCCTGTCTGCCCAGCTCCGAGACAGCAATCTTGCAAATTTACTTCCCACGTCTCCGAAGAATCTTCCCCTGGCTCTTCTTCCTCCACCCCCATTTTATTTTTTATTTTTTACTTATTTTTTTGAGACAGGGTCTCATTCTGTCACCCAAGCTGGAATGCTGTGGTGTAATCATGGCTGATTGCAGCCTCAAATTCTTGGGCTTAAGCAATCCTCCCACCTCATCCTCCCAAGCAGCCAGGACCACAGGCGTGCACCACCACACCCGGCTAATTTTTTTATTACCATTATGTGTAGAGACATAGGTCTCGCTATGCTGCCCAGGCTGGAACTTTTTCTTTTTAAAACTCACTGTAGACTCACCTGCAGAATTAAGAAATGACACAGAGAGAACCTTCGTACCCTTCACCCCGTTTCCCCCAAAGGAAACATCTTGCCTAACTATAGTACAATATTACAGCCAGGGAGCGACACTGATAGAGAATCCAAGACCGTGAGTTTTCAAAGGGCTAGGCTGGCAGTGTTTCTGATAAGGTCTCAAGGGGTCCTTTGTAATTAAAGCACAGGGATGTCAGAAACACCTTCCCTGTTCTGGAATTGAAGCAGTTGAGCAGGTACCACAGTCTGCAAGTCAGCTGGGGGTTATGCACATAGAGCAGGAGGGAGGAGAGAAGATGGGGAGTCCTCACTCAGCCTGTGATCCCACCTTGGGATTATACCCATGGAGCACGAGGGAGGAGAGAGGATGGGGTGCCCTCCACTCAGCTCTCCGATCCCACCTCCAGGTTACACCCATGGAGCAGGAGGGAAGAGGGAGGATGGGGGGCCATCACTCAGCCCTCCAACCCCCCTCGGGTACCCATCAGCCCGTTGAAGCAAGGAGGGGCAGATGCTAAAACTCCTGTTGTCAGTGCACACACCTCCCCCTGCTCCCTGGATATTTACTCTATCAGCACTGCCCATCTCCAGGATCTTATTCCAAATAGTCACAGCCTCATTCTCCAGCACCATTCCCTGCTTTTCAATGTGTGTGCATCAGCCTTTCCCTTTTTGATCTCAGATAAATGAATTGACTTGAATAAAAAGCAAACCATCGGGGAGGCAGTAACACAAGCCACCCACTGGCTTATCTACATGGCTTTCCTGAGCTGGCATCTACCCAGCAAAATGCCCTGCAAAATGCCGGGTGACCTCATCAACCAAGCAGGGAATGGCTTTTGTTGGAGGAGAGATAAGAGCCTTTGTGGGTTGTGCTTGGCAGTTAGGATAACGTGGTTTTGCTCTGAAAAAAAGGGCAGAAAAGGAGAAGAAAGCACCTGCCCCATGAGAATTTAAGGGGTACCCACTGAAGAGGCACTATTGGAAAGATCAGAGTCAGACACCTGGGGTGCAGGTCAGTTCTACCACTTCCTCACCATGTGACTTTAGACAAGAAGTTCAAACTCTCAGAGCTTCAGATTCCTCAACCACGAAATGGGACTAATAATTAACTCAGGGTACCAGGGTGTTGTAAATGAGGGAATAGGGGAAATGCTTGAAGAGCATCTGCTACATAGATGTGGTTTGATAAACACCCCCAGGAAGACAAAGCTATATTCCTTTGTAAGAAAAATGCCCGTGCATAAAACACTGTGTAGTATTTAGGTTCCTCTAAAGCACGAGCCGCCTTACATGGTGAACTACTTGCCTTGTGCAAATGTACTGTTTCTCCCGCAATGCTAAAGAAGCATTTTCCTAAGAGCTGGAACTATTCAGAATGTCTGTGCCTGAGTTTTTTCATCTATGAAACAGCAGAAATAACATACATCTCAGCATTTTTCATGAGTGTTCAGTAAGATGGTGTTTGTAAACTATAAGAGGCACTGTTCTAATAGAACCAATTGCCATCCGTGTTTTCTTCTGTCTGGAAGAAGCAAGCAGGGAGACTGGTATACAGAAGGTGCTCAGTGTACACAGGACAGACCAAACATCACACCTGCCTCTAGCCAACTTTAGCCTCTCCCTCCAAGGGACTCAGTCATGGAACTATGTGACTCAATACAGCAACCTGAGAACCCCAGCATCCACTGGACACTGAAGTCAAAGGAGTACCCAGCTCCCCCATCGATCCTCCATGTGCCTGGATTTTAAACTCCAGCCCTCCTAACAGATGGTGAGGGGTCAGGCCACCTTTGGTTAGCACACGCCAATGAAATGACTAACTGTAACATAAGTGTAAGTTACAAACATTGAAAGATGCGAGTAATAGTAAAAACCATTCTGATTTATTCAGCACGTCCCATGTGTCTGGTATTACTCTAAGCATCTTCCATGGATTCTCTCATTTAATCCTCACAACAGCCCCCTAAGCTCTGAACCAGGGTTGGCCCTAGTTTTCAACTGAACAGACAGTGAGATTAAGTAATCTGTTCACATTACTTAAAATGTACCGGGCAGAGGGCCTGCGCCACCGAAGCTGCGTAACAGCCACACCTCTCGTGCCTCCAGCAGGTAAGGCTCTTGGCAGAATTCTGGATGGTGGTCAACCACGTGGCCTTGGCCAGTGGAGCCACTGACTGGCAGGGCTGGAATCTGACCCCAGAACGTGTGATTAAAAGACAGCAAGAGGGCTAGTTAATTGAGAAGTGAAATCCAGTCTTATCCCTTCATATATTATAACTAAAGCAAGTGACCCAATTCAATAAACAGATAGGAAAACCATGTCCTGAGCCTAAGGGTGGCAGGCATATGGAAATGTGTTCTTCACTGCTCAGACCTTCAGGCACTTGAGTAGCCCTCTCCTTTCTCTTTCCTAAACTTTGTTCAATGTAAGTTTGCTTTTAAAACTAAACCAGTATCTTCCTATAAATCAAGTGGCGCCATCGGTCATTATTCAGTATCTAGAAGCCCTGCTAGAATGATTATGACTAACTCTGGGGGAAGTAAGTGTTAAGGCAAGATCTGGTAAAATGCTTATAAAACAAACAACCTCCTTTAAGTGATCTGGTGATCAGCCAACTTTGGAGGAAACAAAGAGGTAGAAGTTATAAACTGTGCCCTTAAAATGCCAACAATCTAGTTAGGGAAAACAAAAACTCATTGAAAGATACGAAAGGGATACAGATAAAATGATCCTGGGGGACCCTCCAGCTACCACCTGTCCCCACCCCTCTCTTCTCATTGAGCTATGGAGGGAGCTGAATGTTGCTGACGCCCCACTTTCTCGCTCCCATTCCCTCTTGGCCCACTGCACACTGGCCCCCATCCTGCCGGTGCCTGGAACCTGTCCCTGTCCCATCCCAGCTCTGTTCCCTTCCTGTCTGCCCAGCTCCGAGACAGCAATCTTGCAAATTTACTTCCCACGTCTCCGAAGAATCTTCCCCTGGCTCTTCTTCCTCCACCCCCATTTTATTTTTTATTTTTTACTTATTTTTTTGAGACAGGGTCTCATTCTGTCACCCAAGCTGGAATGCTGTGGTGCAATCATGGCTGACTGCAGCCTTGATCTCCAGGGCACAAGCGATCCTCCCCCCTCAGCCTCCCGAGTAGCTGGGACCATAGGCCTGTGCCACCATGCCCAGCTAGTTTTTAATTTTCTGTAGAGAAAGTATCTCCCATGTTGCCCAAGCAGGTCTCAAACTCCTGGGCTCAAATGATCCTCCTACCTTGGCCTCCCAAAATGCTGGGATTATAGGCATGAGCTACCATGCCCCACCCACCCTCATATTCAATGCTCACCCAGGAGGTCTGTCCTACTCATTAGATTCCACTCACACTCCTAACATTTATTCAAAAGGTCCTGAGCTGGGGTTCTGAAGAGCGCAACAGCAGGGCCTTCCCCGGCTGGCAGGCCTGGGGCTCCTGATCTCTGGCTCTCCTCTGTCATTTCCTCTCTCCTCCCTCCTGGCCAGCCCTTCTCCCTTTCTCCTGACCTCCTTCCTCCCGTCCCTCGGCATTCAGTCTTCCTCATCACTCACTGGTCAATGGATATGAGGAGCAGGACCCTGTTTAGTCTCAGGAAGAACCCCGTGGTATGCAGCTGAAGCAGGTGGGCGTCTCTGGCAACTGTACCTGCCAGGACGAGCACCCACTGCACGAAGGGAGCCACTCATCCTGAAGCCTAGAGTGGGCACCTGGAGCTGCCCACACCTGCAGCCTGCACCCCTGCCCACTGCTTCCTTTCTCATGGCCTGGGCCCTAGAATGAGGATGTCCCTTCCTTCCAGGCTGCTGGGAGAGGACCCTGAGAGGCCAGGAGTCAGAGCTGGAGACTGTGGGTGGGGAAGGAGAGGCGGAGAGCAGGCAGAGAGAAGGCCCAGATTCCAAACCCACTGTCATTTCACATTCTGAAGATGATGTCGCAGAGGTATCCAGGGCTTTTCATCTCATTTTCCTGGATGAACACAGGCACAACCCTAGCTCCCCACCTCAGGGAAACATATCCACCTCCCTTCAGAAAGTTTCAAAAACAGGAATGCAACATTGAACCATTTTATAATTTCCTACACGTTTGCATGTACTTGATAGCCATAATATCAACCTCACATAGATGTAGTGTTTTTAAGTGATTCACAAAGCCTTATCACGTACCTTATCTCACCTGATGCTCAAACAAGGTAGGCAGGGCAGGTTTACGATCCTTACATCACAGATGCAGACCCTGGGGGCCATGGGACTTGCCTGCTGCTGTGTACATAGAATGTGGGAGCTCAAACCCCAAACTGGGAGCGCTTGGCACCTGCCTCCTTCTACAGTTTAAACCACCACCTCCTTCTAAGTATTTCTATGCACAGCAGTCACCTCAACAATCCATCCCTAAATCCTTTTCTGTCATTGGAAACACATGCGAGTTCACTTAAGTGGGTAACTAATGACTTTAACCCAATGTGCATGAGAGAAAGCCAATTCAGGGCATCAGATAATGAGCTTGACAGCGTTTCGGCACCTCCTAAAACCCTTCTCTTTGAGGCGTGGTATAGCTTACTCATGGGCTCCCTGCATCCAAGATCAAAGGCCATGCTAGGCCGGGCATGGTGGCTCACACCTGTAATCCCAGCACTTTTGGAGGCCGAGGTGGGTGGATCACTTGAGGTCAGGAGTTCGAGACCAGTCTGACCAATATTGTGAAACCCCTCGTCTCTACTAAAATTACAAAAATTAGCTGGGCATGGTGGCATGTGCCTGTAGTCCCAGCTACTCGGGAGGCTGAGGCAACAGGAGGCAGAGGGTGCAGTGAGCCAAGATTGTGCCACTGCACTCCAGCCTGGGCAACAGAGAGAGACTCTATCTCGGGGAAAAAACAAAAAAACAAACAAAAAAAAAAAGCCAGGCTAATAAAATCTGTGTGTGGTGATGAGGGGCCACCACCACCAAAGGATGACGTGCAAATCCTTTAAGAGTGATGAGCCCAACGCTGAGTAGAAACTCCCTCCCTGGCTCACGGAAAGCAGACATGGAGGGAATGAGAGTCCTCCAGCCCATGTGCAGGCAGCAAGGGGTCAGTGTTTCAAGCACATCCCCAGCTCCGGAGTCAATCATGAGCCATGGGGAGCGAAACCCCGGAATAACCCTCTCTGCCAGGAATGGCTTTATTGAAAAACTAGGACTGGGTCATTTGCTCTCTACTCACATAGAAGGGTCATGCATGGTCTGAGGACGGCCTGCAAGGAAGGTTTCATTAGACCTTGAGTCCTGAAAATGAATCTGTAGGAGCATTTTTTTTTTTTTTAACTCAGGCTATAGTGCAATGGCATGACCTCAGCTCACTGCAGCCTTGACTTCCCAGGCTCAAGTGTTTTTCCCACCCTAGCCTCCCTAGTAGCTGGGACTACAGGTGCATACCACCATGTCCACCTAATATTTTGTATTTTTAGTAGAGACGGGGTTTCACTATGTTACCCAGGCTGGTCCCAAACTCCTAGGCTCAAGTAATCTGCTTGCCTCGGCCTCCCATTTGGGATTATAGACGTGAGCCACCCTGCCCGGTCTCGACGACTTTGTTTGTGCACAGTGATGTTACTAATTGCCCATGATATTGATATTAAACAAGTCTGGCAGATTCTACATGAAGAAACGATTTGCAGCTGGAATTGGGTTGACTAAAGGACACTTAGAAATTATTCTATCATTTTACTGATGAATCTGACACTCAGAAAAGTTTCAAGCATTTCTAAAAGATACATAATCAGATATAACAATAACCAGAATTAAACCCCCAGGTCTGAATCTTAAATCTGTACTGTTTCCTTTATTCTTTTTCTATAACAGGAAAAAGTATTACCTATAATCCCACTTATCAAATAATAACTACTGATTTTTTTCTTTTTTCTTTTTTTTTTTTTTAGAGACAGAGTCGTGTTCTGTCACCCAGGCTGGAGTGCAGTGGTGTAATCTTGGCTCACTGCAACCTCCACCTCCCGGGTTCAAGTGATTCTCCCGCCTCAGCCTCCCAAGTAGCTGGGATTACAGGCATGCACCACCATACCCCTCTAATTTTTTGTATTTTTTAGTACAAATGGGGTTTCACCATGTTGGCCAGGCTGGTTTTGAACTCCTGACCTCAAGTGATCCGTCCGCCTCAGCCTCCCAAAAGTGCTAGGATTACAGGCATGGGTCACTGTACCGACTCTGCTAATCTTTTTCTATACTATCTTCTAGATCTGTCATATGCAGATATTTGATGTGGGTGAATCACACAGCATGCTCACTTTTTTTCTTCTTTTTTTTAAAAACAGGGTATCGCTCTGTCACCCAGGCTAGAAAGCAGTGACATGATCATATCTCACTTCAGCCTCAACCTCCTGGGCTCAAGTGATCCTCCCACCTCAGCCTCCCGAGTAGCTGGGACTACAGGTGGGTGCCGCCACACCCAGCTCATTTTGTTATATTTTAACAGAGATGGGGTTTTCTCATGTTGCCGAGGCTGGTCTTGAACTTACGGGCTCAAGCGATCCACCCGCCTCGGCCTCCCAAAGTGCTGGGATTACAGGCCTGAACCACCACACCTGGCCCATGCTCACTTTTAATCATGAAGTTTTTTTCTTAATACCACATTATCTTAGAGTCTTCCTAATTCAATTTTTAATGGGAGTCATTCTTGTGGAGAGTCTACCATGATTTCCTTAACCATTTCCCTGTGGAAGAACCTGTAGGTTTCTTCCAAATTTCTTCTATTATACATAATATTCTTATGAACATATTCATGCAAATAACTTTCCCTCTATTTTAAACGGTTTTCTCTGGGGAGTCCTAGGGTTGGGATTACTGGATGAACTATGGTTTTTCATACAGACGGCCACATTATGTTCCAAATGTGTCACCCTCTTCACTCTGCCACCAGCAATGCATCAGGATGTCACCCCAGACAGTGCTGCTTTTTCCATTTTCTTTGCTTACTATCTGAGGGGGTAAAACACAAAGCTCTTTTCACTGTACCAGGCTGTCTGTTTCAAATAAATGGCTACCTTCCAAGATCCAAATAGGGGACTGAGTCCTACATGAGAGATCAGATCAACTGGCCATACAAAGAAGTTACTGACAATTTCACAACCACATGATTAAATGGCTCTGGCCACCATCTTAGATCTAGTGCCCTCTCAACCATTCTCCCAGCTTCATCAACCTGAGCCCTAAGCGATTCTCAGCCCAGGCTGCCTTGTTAGGCTAGGCATCCCCGAACCAGGCCAGGCAGCAGCAGCGGCTCTGGAGTCAGGCCCCAGCTCCAGGCGCCTGAGTCCCTCTTTCCGGGTCCAGGGAGAAGCTGTGCTTTGTCTCAGCTCCATGTCTATGTTCATAGACAGACACTTAATAGGAAATGCCATCCGTAAAGCAGGATGACGAAATCGTGGCCTGGGGAGAAGGCAAGGAGAGCCAACTTGGTTACAATGCAAAGCTTCAAACTTCAGGTCCGTGCAGAATTTCTCCAAGAGATGTTGAAATCCTTGGCTCAGTGTGGGGCGACATCTCTGTTTCCTGTAATTAGACAGGCATTCTGCATCTGAAAAAAGGCCACGTTTACAGCACCTCATATCCCCCTTCCACCAGTGGGAGAAACACGAACTTGGCTTCCAGTAAGTGTGTGGTGTTTCATTTCTAGAATTCCTCTAGGCTTTCCAAAGTCCCAAGAAGTGACTTCTCCTGGCCTCACCACCACTGTGTTCTTCAGAGACCTCATAGGCCCTCAAGCCTGCTGGTTCTAAAACACCCAGCTCAGACAAGGGGCCTCAACTCCACCATCTGAAAAGCTGGGCTGAAACATTCTCTCACTAATGAAAGAAATGCTAGAGAGTCAGTAGAAACTGTGTGTGTGAGAACAGCAAGCACCCAGTGATTCCGTAACTGTCCCCTGGGAACTTTCTGGGAACAAGGACAGGACAGAAAGCCACGAGGAATCTACTACAGAGGCTCAGGGCTTTGGCTCCAGAGCTCACCTGTCTGGGTGGAATCCTGGCTCTACCACTGACTAGTTCTAGGACCCCGGGCAAAGTACTTAACGTCTCAGTGCCTCAGTTTCCCCATCTGCAAAATAGAAATAGCAACAGTGCCTACTTCACTGTATAGGGATTAAAAGTATGAACTCTGGAGTCAGAAAGCCTGAGTTTACACCCCAGCTCTACCACGGCTAGCTACAGAACCTTAGGATTCCTTACCCTGTCAGGGCCTCAGGTTTCTTATCTGTGAAATGGACCTAATAATAGTAGCTACTCACAGCGTTGTTCTGAAATAGTATCTACAAACAGCTAACAACAGTAGGGCCTACACAATCATGTGTTCAGTAAGTAAAAACATACTTTAGGGGTGTCTTGAGGAGATAAACCTGCTGAACATAATCCCTGGTGCAGAACTAGTATTCTCCAAGTGTTCTAGCATCTTCCAGTGCCGTTGTGGGGAGACAAGATGCACCCCTCTGTGTCAGGGGAGAGCAGGGGGGATAGGCTAGGACAGAGGATTCCAATGAGGAACAACAGGGCGTGGGAAGGGACTGGATAAAGGCGTGATTGAGGGAAGGAGGGCGGAGGGCCCTGGGCATGGAACTTTGAGTCACTCATCTAGCTAAGTCTTCTG
Organism: Mandrillus leucophaeus; assembly: GCF_000951045.1. Taxonomy (NCBI): domain Eukaryota; kingdom Metazoa; phylum Chordata; class Mammalia; order Primates; family Cercopithecidae; genus Mandrillus; species Mandrillus leucophaeus. The sequence continues at coordinate 967,672 of NW_012102654.1, read as the reverse complement.
CATGAAACTGAATACCACCCAAACAAACAAGACAAATCTGTCCTGTTCACACGGCAAGCAGGCACTAATTGTAAAATAAGAGTAAATGCTAGAAAAGTAAGAAGCATAGAGACCCTCTGTCAACAGACATAAACACAGACCTTTCACTTCCCAGGGCAGCCCCCCGACGCGGGACACTGTGATGCAAACAACCTTCCTATCAGATGGACTGGATCCAATGGAATGTATCAGGAACAAATCAATTCATTTCCCATTTTATCAAAAATCCAATGCAAGTAAAACTGCCTATCAGAGCAGATAACAAAAATGATCCCTCAAAAGGAAAGAAACCTGATGCCACAGGCTCTTGCAGATCCCACGATACAGCTGGACAGTTACATCTCCAGCAGGCTTTGAAAAACTGAAACTCTTCTTCCAAAACCCCTAGGGATGCTGGGAGCCCAGGCTGGGGTGAACGCCCTGGCTCTCCCGGTCCCTTTCTCATGTGTGTGCCTGCGTGTGTGCACATGGTAAGAGTGTGTACACGTGTGTGTATGACCACGTGCGTGTGACAGGGAGGAGGTCAGGAAGGAGAGTTCCCTACTCCACTTCCTGGGTTTAAGGAAAGGCTGTTTTAAGGAAACAGACACTTCCCAGTTTTGACCACAAAGTCTGCCAGAAATAAATTCCAGACGATGAACAAATTACAGAAAGACTGCAGAGAAGTAATGAGTGGCAGGGACCCTGGGGACGGAGGGACAAACCAAAGGTGCTTCCTATGGGGGCCAGGGTCAACAATCCCTGCCCGGCCAGGCTGCACTCTGGAGAGCTCCAGCTCAGCGAGGGGTGGCAGCCGCCAGCAGCGTCCAGCCCGATGAGGTGGCCAGAGAAACATGTGAATAACGACACTTCCTCTGTTTGTCTCAGCTTTTGGTTGCCTGGGGCTACCGGACCACAGATTCAGAGTTGGCTTGCCAAAAATAAGAGATTACAGGGCTGTACAGAACATCACAAAAAAATAACAGTCACGCCACAAGCTTCCACGTGCAAAGACTGGGTTTGACTTCATTTTCCTTCCTGTTGGTTCCTTGCTGGGAAGGGAATCCGACTATAACTGAAGGACTTACAGCCCCCACAGAACACATACCTACATACACAACGCGCAGAACTAAATGCTCCCCGAAAGCCCCAAAGCCATTGTTAATAACAGGAAAGAACAATGAGCAAATGAACGGACAGGGTCATGATTACTTCTTACTGAGTTCTACACACAAACCCCATGATCTGATTACAAAAATCCTTCTGCGCAAACATGGATTGAAATAAATAAGGTGATGCTCACCCCTCTATTTCAAGACATCATTTATGGGCAGACAATACATAATCAAGACAAGAGCACCTCGTTCAAATAACAACTAGCGTGTACACAGGATGCTCATCAGCAAATGGACACCCACTCCACCCTTGTACAAAAGCTGCGGGAACAATCTCGTCACATGGAGTAAAAAAAACAGATCCGCTGTTGGATTGAAACTAAACTCAGAAACACAATGCTTGAGGAGTCGGGTCTCTGTTCTGTTTATTCCAAGGTTGCACAATTCTTGCAACCCCTCCAAATAAAGTCCAGCAGGGAAGGAAAAGTCGGTGATGTCATCTGTTGACTGGGATTGCTCTAGAGCCAACATAATTTGATGGGTGTTTTCCTCCTAGGAACCTGGACTGAATTCAAAACATAGCATAACATCTGAGTCTGAACCACGGCCATTGTACCATCATGCGCTTCTCATCTCGGGCTGAGGGTTAATGGTTCAATGGGTCTTTTTTGTCCCCAGTTGATTAGTAAGACTATGAATAAAAGCCAATGTATCTGAACAATAAGGTTTAAGGCTGATAAGGGACCTGTTGTTCAGGGAGCTTTTAATTACTCTTTATAACTGTGTGGACAGCTGGGAGTCCAGGGTCCATACAAATGCAGCCCAGCACCACTGCAAACAAATGTAAATACTTCCTCACAGGTATTTTCTCTTTGTCCTCAGGAATGATGAGGGTAAGAGATAATAATGCAGATGCAAAGTATCCCTCAAAGGGAACTTTTGTTTTTTATAAAATTCCTCTAAGTACAAAAGTACTTCAATGCCAAAACCCTGAAACACCAGAAAGAATGGAGAAAAAAATAAAATCTTCCATGACTCATCCAATCATCCAAAAAAATCACTATGTTGACGTATGTCTAGACAATCTTTTTTCTATCTACTTATACACATATACATTTTTTACAAAAGTAGCATCATAATGTTTTTATGTTTAAAAAATCGTTTTTTAAAAAAAGTAGTATCAAATCAGACATAATGAAATCATGGTCTGCTTATTTCCATCAATATATTGTGAACATGGTCATATTAATAAATTTTTTTTTTTTTTTTTTTTGAGACGGAGTCTCGCTCTGTCACCTAGGTTGGAGAGAGTAGTGGCGCGATCTAAGCTCACTGCAACCTCCGCCTCTCGGGTTCAAGTGATTCTCTTGCCTCAGCCTCTTGAGTAGCTAGGACTACAGGTGTGTGCCACTATGTCCAGCTAATTTTTTGTGTTTTTAGTAGAGATGGGGTTTCACTGTGTTAGCCAGGATGATCTCGATCTCCTGACCTTGTGATCCACCCACCTCAGCCTCCCAAAGTGCTGGGATTACAGGCATGAGCCACCACATCCAGCCAATTTATTTTTTTCTTTTTGACACAGGGTCTTGCTTTGTGAAGTTCATGGCAGGCATAGCTCACTGCAGCCTCAACCTGCCAGGCTCAAGCAATCCTCCCACCTCAGCCTCCCAAGTAGCTGGAACTACAGGCACACGCAACCATGTCCAGGTAATTTTCAAATTTTTTGTAGAGACAGGGTCTCCCTATGATTCCCAGGCTGGTCTTGAATTTCTGGGCTCAAGCGATCCTTCCATCTCAGCCTCCCAAAGTGCTGGGATAACAGGTGTGAGCCATCATGCCCAGCCCCACAATGTTTTTTTTTTTTTTTTTTTTTGAGACAGAGTCTCGCTCTGTTGCCCAGGCTGCAGTGCAGTGGTGCAATCTCAGGTCACTGCAACCTCCACCTCTTAGGTTCAAGTGATTCTCCTGCCTCAGCCTCCCAAGTAGCTGGGACTACCGGTTAATTTTTGTATTTTTAGTAAAGATGGGGTTTCACTATATTGGCCAGGCTGGTCTTGAACTCCTGAACTCAGGCAATTCACCCACCTCAGCCTCCTAAAGTGCTGGGATAACAGGCATGAGGCACCATGCCCAGCCCCTACAATGAAATTTAATGACTATATACTACTGTTTTCTAGAGATGGCCTTAATTTACTATGCCAGTCACCAATTTTCATCATTCAGCTCATTTCCTGTTTTCCTCATTACAAATAATGCTACAATGAACATCCTTAGAGCTAAATGTTTGCATATAGATTACTCTGGGTCAAGGGGTATGAATTTTTTTGTTTACACATTTTTATAGCTCTTGTTAGATACTATCTTATTACCCTCCAGAAAGGGTCATGCCAATGTAAACACCTATCAACAGTTTGAGTGTCCATTTAACTACAACCTAGTCAACAGCAGGTATTACAACTTCTATTTATTTAACTCCTTTTATTCTTTCCCCCTCAGAATTGACATTTATTAAGTTTATCATATTTGCCTCAAGTATTATTTATATAAAAGAAATGAAATAAAATAGATCAAAGTGAATCCTCCAGCATAGTTTCATTTTTCTCAGTTTACTTAACTCCTTTTAATATATGAAAGTTTAGTAGATAAAAACTTAGCTCAGTGAAACTTTAATTTGTATTTCTTTTGTTACTCATTCAGTTGAATATTTTTTATAAGTTCAATGGTGGAATTATTTCCTTTTTGTGAATACCTTGCTCATACCATTGACCTTTTCTACTAAAGCATGCTTTTTTATTAAAATGTTAAGATTTCATATTTTAAATGCATCAACCCTTCATCATATATTGCAAGTCGAATGTCCTACTTCTTATCCTTTTATTGTTTTCTGTTAGTAATATTTTTAATTGCTATGTAGTCAAGCATCTCCATCTTTTCTGATTTCTGCCTTTGTTGAAATATCTAAATTATATGGCTTTTCATCTATATTTTCTTCTGGTCTCTTCTGACTTTACTGTTTAAATGTAATTCTTTAATCCATCTGGGATATATTTTGGTATATGAAGTAAGGTAAGATGTTTACTTTGGTTTTCAAACAGCTAACTTCTAGCATAATACTATGAATATTTTACAATTTTACCATGAGTGTGAAATGTTGCCTTTTTTATATAATGAACACCTAGATATAGTCAGTCACACTTGCAGATTTTCCACTTTAACCTGCTTGTGTAGCTGTCTCTTCTGAAGCTAGTACCATACAGCTTTAATTATTATATTTTTACAGTTTGTTTTAATATCTAGCCAGCAGTGGTCTCCCAGCCTTATTCATTATGACCTTTTTGAATACTTTTCGGTTTTTATCACCTGTTTAATCTTTCACCTGAACTTAAGATTATCATTCGGTCAAATGGAAAACAAAACAAAATAAAAACTCAACTACCTTCTGAGGTTTTGAATTTTAAAACTAATCTAAAGTATATACTTCTTTACAGTATTGGGTTTTTCTGTTCACTAACATAGCATTTCTTTTAATTTATTTAAGACTCTTCTTGGATTCCATATATAAGAATGTATTCTTATAAATCCTAGTAATTTTATATTTTATGTTGCTATTGTGTATGGATTTTTTAAATTATATTTTCCGATTAGTTATTTATGACATACAGGAAAACTATTAATTTTTATTACATTATTTTTAAATGAGTCATCTTAATAAACTTTCTTCTTAGATCAAATATTTCTTCATTTAGTTCCTTTGAATGGCTAAACTATCTAAAAATAGTAATAATCACTTAGGGAGGCTGAGGCGGGTAGATCACTTGAGGTCAGGAGTTCGAGATCAGCCTGGCCAACATGGTAAAACCCCATCTCTACTAGAAAGATAAACAAAATTAGCCAGGCGTGGTAGCGGGTGCCTGTAATCCTGGCTACTCTACTCAGGAGGCTGAAGCAGGAGAATCGCTTGAACCTGGGAGGCGGAGTTTGCATTGAGCCGAGATCGCACCGCTGCACTCCAGACTGGGCAATAGAGTGAGACACTGTCTCAAAAAAAAAAAAAAAATAGTGATAATCTTATCTTTTCTCCCCATTATTATTATTTCTTATTTTTCTTATCTTATTACACTGGCTAACATATCTGGAACCATGTTAAAAAGTAGTGATAACATGTATTCCGGCCCCTCCCTCATCAGGGAGGAATATATTGAGGTATTTGATGGGCCAGCCCTGGTGCTCCTGCCCAAGTCCCATGGCCAGGGACCTGATGCTAAACGGAAGTTCAGGTGACTGGGTGGCTGATTCCACACATTTACAACAACAGAACATAATGCCTTTGAGAAACATAAAAGATACTCTCTACTAAAGCAGACCAAATGATGACCATGCTAACAATTTCCCATGGTAAATGCAAGACTTGGCCAGACGCAGTGGCTCACGCCTGTAATCCTAGCACTTTGGGAGACCAAGGCGGGTGAATCACTTGAAGTCAGGAGACCAGCCTGGCCAACATGGTGAACCCCAACTCTACTTAAAAAATGCAAAAATTAGCCAGGCGTGGTGGCATGTGCCTGTAATTCCCAGCTACTTGGGAGGCTGAGGCAGGAGAATCACTTGAACTCCGCAAGTGGAGGTTGCAGTGACCCGAGATGGCGCCACTGCACTCCAGCCTGGTTGACAGAGCAAGACTCTCGTGTCAAAAAAAAAAAAAAAGCAAGACTTGACAGGGAGTAGGTTGAGATGAAGATAGCTAATGTCCAACTTTTCATTGGCCCTGCAGCAAAGGCATGTTCAAGGCGTGGCAGCCATGGAGACCAAGGGGCAGCCAGTGGCTACCTTCCCAGGTCTGTGCTTCCTCAGCCTCTCTCAAGATGAAGCAGGCAGGTTCTCATCCATTCCTTTACCTCCTTTTTCCCCAGCTGGGTTCACTACCCCTTCCTCCAGGAAGCCTTCCAGGCCCATCCAGATGGAAACTGGCCACTGGGCCTTTGGACCTGGCAGAATACTCATTGGCTTTCACCTGCTCCCTGGCATGACTTCCCAGGACCCAATCACACTTCACTATGCAAATCTGGCCATCTGACTCCTCACCCAAACTCCACAAAAGTGCCAAAAAGAACCTCCATTTAAGAATCATGCACTACATTTGAAGAGGTATTTTTTCATCCAAATAGCTAAAAGTGCTTTTGCTTTAAAGGGTTCACTTTTCAGGAGAGGCTGGAAGGGACCCTTCAGGATGGGACTTAATACTGATTATGTGCCAAGCAATGCTCAGTACTTTGTACATTCAATCAAATTTAAGCTGCACAGTAACCCTGAAATTGTATTACAAATCAGAAAACTGTGGTGCAGAATTACCGCATGATGCAGCAATTCCACTTTTGGGCACACATCCAAGAGTTGAAGGCAGGGACTTGAATAGATATTTGCACACTTATGTTCACAGCAGTATTATTTACAATAGCCAAAAGGTGGAAGCAGCCCATGTATCTATCAATCAATGGATGAATGGATAAACAGAATATGGTCTATATATACAATGAAATATTATCCATTGAAAAAAAAGGAAATTCTGACACAGGCTATCACATGGGTGAACCTTGAGGTTCTGTGATGTCATATGCATATGTACTTACATGAGGTTCCTAGAACAGTCAAATCCATAGAAATGGATAATAGAATGGGGGTCAGCAGGGGCTAGAGAAAGGCGGGAATGGGGAGTTGGTGTTTAATGGGAATAGTTTAGGGATGATGATCAGTTAGGGATGATGATAAAGTTCTGGAAATGGACCATGGTGATGACTGTACAGCAACAATGTGAATACACTTAATGCCACTGAACTGCCCGCTTAATAATAGTTCGAGTGGTAAAATTTCTGTTATGTATGTTACCATTATAAAATAAAGAAGAAAACTGTGGCTCCGAGAAATGAAAAGTCACTTGCCCAGCGAGCAAGCCATGAAGGTAGAACTCAAACATCCTATGGCCAAATCCAGAGTCTAAATTCTAAAATACACCAGACTCTCTTCTACCAAATTCTTCCACACACACATCTCTCTCTTGGGTGGACACTCCCTTCTCCTGCCCACCCCATGGGTGAAATCCACCCCACGGTAAAATTTGAGCCAGCTTTCAAGGGTCAGCTCACATAGGACCTATAGACTGAAGCTTCTCCTGGCTCTCTCAGGCAGATTTTAAAGATTTCTCTTCTCTGTTCCACTGGAACCTTAGTACAACAATCTTCACACTTCATTTTCATCTTTTCTTCGTAGGTCTCCCCAATAGACAAGAAGTTTTTTGCAAAGAGGGTCCTTATCTGTACTTCTAATGCCCAGATCAGCCACCTGCCAGATGGCCAATAAATGTCAGCTGAATGGATGGATGAATGAATAGGTGAATGAATAAACGAACAGGGTTTTCTTAGCAGCAGAAACCACAACACTAATTCACTCTGTTTAAACAAACCAAAGGCTGTGATGGTGCCATGAAGGTGACCACATCCTTTCTCCTTGACACCCCTCCATCAGCCTACATTGCTGCAGCCTCAGCTGTCTAGCACAATACTCTCTCCGTTCTCAGTTCTGGGAGGGGCCATCTCATCGCTGTTACAGCCAAAACATCCAACACCAAGGAGGAAGTCACCCTGAATCCAGTGCACTTACGGGAACCATGCTTAGTGCTGCGGGACTTAGGAGGATGAGAGAGACCTTGGGTTGAAACAGAAGAATTTTTATATAAAATTTTAAAAATATATAAATTTTCCTGTATTAAGCTAACTTGTCCCAGAGGCAGCAACAAGCACAGCCCAGACCCAAAAAAAGTCTTAATAATATTATCTAATATGCTCTTTAAAACTCTTGCAGCACTCCCTCAACATAAAAAAAAACAACAATTTTTCCTTTGTTTTATAAAATAAATTTAAAAATTCCTGTTCTCTATAACTAGTAACTTCAAGTATTCTGTTTTATCTAAAAAATACAACAAAAGTCATAAAAAGCCTAAATAAGCCTAAACTACAGCTGCTTGGGCACCATAATAAAGGTTATAAAATAAGCCCATGCCCAGGCAAACCTAAATAACAAACATTAGGTTGCTTGGCAACAGTCACACCTAATCCTGTCTTTGTCCTGCCTCTGTATCCCTGCTTTCACACTATAAGCTTACTTCAAGCTAGCCCATCCCCTTTTATAAAATATATATAACAGTCAAGTACTATCTTTGTTCCGGGCCCAGTCTTTTAAACCTAAGTCAGCTGGGTCTGAGTACACTCAATAAAAATTCTCCTGTTTCAACCCAAGGTCTCTCTCGTCCTCCTAAATCCCGCAACATTAGCACCTGAAGTTCCTGTAAGAGAGGGCCCAGGAACATACCAAGCAGGATTAAGTGCCGGCTCCGGAGCCAGATGACCAGGATCTGAGTCCTCATTCAGCCTCATGCTAGTTGAGTAAGTCCCTCAGTCTCTCCCTTCTACGATGCTCTCATGGGTAAAGTAGGGGACATTTCCCACCCTATCTTATAGAGTGAGGGTATAGCATCCAAGGAGGGAGCAGCTGTGAGCAATGGGTCCCGCAAACTACAAATGTACAAGGAAACTATTCTGATTCCTCTGCCTTCTGGAGGTCAGGAGGGAGTCTCCACCAGCGGCAGGAATGGATTGGCCTTGGAGATGGTCCATGTCATGGCTGAGAGTGCCTGGACCCCACAGGCTGTGTGCTGTCAGAAGGGTGACACTGGAGCAAGAGGCTAACAGGGCCTCTGCCAAGTTCCCTCCTCAGCATGGAACCACCTACCTGCCCATCATCATCAGGAAGCAGAAAGAAGAAGGCTCACAAAAGGGAGCCAAACAGGACTTACTCTCAGCCACGCGGTGAGATCAGAGCAAATCTGGAGAAGCAGTGCCAGGCTCAAGGGAATGGAGGTAGCCATTCCAGCCAGCCACAAATGGTAAGTCCTAGAGGGAGGGCTCAAGGGTCCTCAGTGGAGAGAGCTGAGAGGCCTGCCTTTCTGGGGACCCCTGGTTGCAGGTACTCCTTCTCATCTCTGCGAACATCTTTGCACTGGCCACACCAGATATGCCAGGGCAGGGTGGGGAAAACACACTCAAACCAAGTTCTCACATCACAAGTCAAGATAAATGTGACTAGGAGTCAGTGAATGAGTACACAGCCCTCAAAATAAAGCCTAAAATCAAAACCACAATGACACAGCACCTCACACCCACTCGCCTGGCTATAATCAAAACGACGGACAATAGCAAATGTTGGCAAGGATGCGAAGAAACCGGGGCCCTCCCATACTGCTGGTGGGAGTGTAAAATAGCACAACCGCTTTGGGAAACAGTCTGGCTGTTGCTCAGAAAGTTGAACATACTTGCCAGTAACATGGCCAAAAAAAAAATTAAACATAGAGTGACCCCATGACCCCACAATTCCACTCCTGGGTATATAACAAAGAGAACAGAAAACATACGTCCATGCAAATGCGTGTCCACAAATGTACATTATTCATGCACAATAGCCAAAACAGTGGACACAACCCAAATGCCATCCATTGATGAATGGGCAAACAAAACGTGGTCTACCCATAAATGTAGTATTATTCGACCATAAAAAGGCATGAAGTATTGAGACATATTACAACATGGATAAACCTTGAAAACATTATGCTAAGCGAAAGAAGCCAGATAAAAAGGCCACATATTGTATTATTCCATTTATACGAAATGTCCAGGCAACTCTATAGAAATGAAGTAGTGGTTGCCATGGGCTAGGGGGTGCAAGGGGAGAGGTGGGAAATGGGGAGTAGCTGGCAATTGGTAGAGTTTCTTTTTGGGGTGATAAGAATGTTCTGAAATTAGATAGTAGTGATGTTTCCACAATTCTGTGAATATACTAAAAAGCACTGAGTTATACACTTTCAGAGAGTGAATCTGAGGGTATACAAATCATATCTAAATTTTTTTAAGATTTTTTAAATATTTATTTATTTATTTTTGAGACAGGGTCTTGCTCTATTACCCACGCTGGAGTGCAGTAGTGTGATCAAGAATTTTTAGAGTCAGTATACTCATGTAAGCTAACATAAATGAGAAAGAGAGAGAGTGGGAGAAAGAAAGAGGAAAGGAGGAAGGGGGAAGGGGAAGAGGAGACAGGAGTGGAGGAAAGGGAGGGGAGGGGAGGGAAGGGGAGGGAAGGGAAGGGAGGGGAAGGAGGGAGATAATCTCACTCAGAAATTTTCTTTCTTTGAAAATCCTTTATGACATTTCTAAGGAGAAGCAAGAATAAAGTGTACTTTGCAAATTACCTTAAAGACAAAGAGGAGAAGAAAGAGCCAAGCTAATACATGAAGAGAGAAAACAACCAGAAAAAATGACATTTCAGACACAATCACGGACAGAAATCCTATGAGTCAGTAGAGGCCACCTTTACCTGCCAGGGGGACAACAAAAAATAGGGGATTTCTGTCAAGAAGGCAGAAATGTTCAGCAGAACACAGCTTCTGAATCATCTGACTCTCTCAGAACCAAGACAAAACAGTCCAAATGCCTACAAGCCATGGGACCCAGGAAATATAGTAGAGTGGGAACTTTCCCTCTCTACATAAAAGAACCTATTTCTTTTCTACACATCAGATTCTCCGGTCCATCTTTCATTAAAAAGACTTGCCATGGAATGAAAACTCACATGTGAGCACTAAGATGGACAACAGGCCTTCTCCAGCTCTCCTCTGAAAAGTGAGCTTTTCCACAGAGAAACAGCTTCCTTCACAAGAAAGGAACTCGCACTGGGTGTGAGCGAAACACACATGCACGACACTTGCCCAGCTAAAAATGCGCACAGTGGGGAAAAGGCACAGAAACAGTCCCGTCCTGCCCCAGTGTCACATCCCTTTCTGGGTGTTCATTCCCCCACCTCCACCCCCTGCAAAATGAAAGAAAGATTGCAATAAACAAGGTGTAAGTCTCAAATCCGCCCCTCACCTAGAGCTTGTAATCAGGTGTCGGGCTCCCATCCACCCACAAGGAATGGAGAGATTTTGGTGTTAAAGCTTCAACCTGCCCTGCAAGCCAATCTTTATTTCCAAGTACTCTGTGCTATAAGCTAAAGGGAGAAAATGATCAAATGCCTCGAATCTCCCCTAAGCAGGAGCTGTGCCTTGGGAGAAAGGTGCTCACCAAGGTGGGGGCACATCGGGTGTCTCCTGGTGCTTTCTGCTGGCACTAATATTCTAGAACATGAAGCATTAAGTACAGCAACACGAATCTTCCTTTTTTAAGAGGGAAAATACGTTTTCACAGAGCAAGGGGAAAAGAACTCTCTAAAAAACAGAGCTGAATAGGCTTAGCAGGAAAAGAAATTCAGGAGATGGAGAGGAGGAGCTCTAAAATATCCACAAAAAAATAAACCATTTCATAGCAATGCTGACTATTTTAATTGATTCTCAATGACAGAAGAACACGAGAAGAGGTAGATGATGTAATGCGATGGTTGCTGAAGGCAACTGCCACAAAACAAATTTAGCCCTTCGAATACCCCAGTGGCCACACGTCATTATAAAAAGCTTCAATTGTCCGGGGCAACACTGGGGTGAAGGGGCCACTCCCCCATACATGTAACTTGTCCAAGCCCTGCCATGGCCACCACCTCCCTGGATCCTCAAAGCAACCCTATTATGCAAGACACGCTGATCCAGGCACTTCTGACAATTGAGAAAACCAGGACCAAGCCGTGGGGCACGGAGCCTGAGCTAATAAGCAGCAGAGTCGACACTGGCATGAAGGTCTCCCAGCTCCGTGAAGATGCATCATCAAGAAGGTTGGGCCTCAAATTCTTTCCATTACACCTCATGTTTCTCTCTGGATTATCTCCATAAAGGAGAACAATAATACTCAGAACACAATTCCAACTCTGAGAAATTGCCTGATCTTCCTCCTTGTCTCTGCCCTTCCTCAAAAAACAACAACAACAACAACAACAACAACAACCACCAAAAAAAAACATGCCAGGTGCGATGGCTCTGTAATCCCAGCACTTTGGGAGATCGAAGTGGGTGGATCACAAGGTCAGGAGATCGAAACCATCCTGGCTAACACGGTGAAACTCCGTCTCTACTAAAAATACAAAAAAATTAGCCAGGCGTGGTGGCGGGCGCCTGTAGTCCCAGCTACTCGGGAGGATGAGGCAGGAGAAAGGCGTGAACCTGGGAGGCAGAGCTTATAGTGAGCCGAGATCGCACCACTGCATTCCAGCCTGGGTGACAGAGCAAGACTCTGTCTCAAAAAAGAAAAGAAAAGAAAAGAAAAATGTCATCTGCCGTGGTGTTTCCCAAGCAGACATGGGAGGTGCTAAGCCTAATGAACCTCATAGAAGCCCATGCCAAAGCGATTCAGAGAAATGCAAAAGATGAGAGCCAGGCAAAGGCAGGGCAACTTCGGAGCAGCCTACGTGACAGAAATCAGCTCAATCTGGGCCTGTGTGGAGGAAGGCTCCCAGGCCTCCCAGAAGAGGGATTAAGTTCAGTTGATGAATGCATGGCATCAGTTACTCCTCTTGATTGCTCTCCAAATCCCCCTCTGGGATGCAAGGGGAGATCTAGGGCATCAATCCAGGCCTTCTGTAGTAGACAAGAGACACCCAATATACCACCATCTTGCTGAGCATCTTCCATGCTGGGTGCAGCCTCCCACTTAGTAGGAGATGTATGATAACCGATCATTTTCTCCCCATATATTACAGAAAAACTACTTTTAAGTAACAGGTGGATAGAAGGGCAGGATAAAACTTGAACACCAAAATCTTTCTGTTCTTCCAGGATGGATAGGAGCCCTGTACCTGAGGGCAAACTCAAGGTGGGTGCTGTGTCTAGGATTGTTGTAAAGCACCTGGCACAAGGCTGGACACAAAACAGCTTTCACGAGCAGACTGTCTAACTGCTATAAAGCAAACATTCCTCTTACATTCCAGCATCTGCCAGGGTCATTGGCCCAGAGCTTGGATTGGAATCCCAGCCCTCGCACTGGCAGGCTCTGTGGCTTCAGGCAAGTCATTTCACTTCTCTGGACTTCCCATTACTTCATTTATAACAGGAGGATAAGCCTACCTATCTTCAGGGTTGATGGAAGGATTAGAAATGGTGTATGCAGGACTTGCATCACACAAATTCCCGATAAATGATATCAATTATCTGCTCCCTCTAAACTCCTCACTTTCTTCCAACCACCTCTTGTGAAAAGGACGGAATCACACAACTCCTGCCCATGACTCCTGGCAGGCCTGTGGAGAGGTCCAGAGAGCAACTGCTAGGGTCACCCCCTGCCCGAGCTCATTGGAGGACAAGAGGAGTCAACACGTGTCCTTTAGCATGATGGATGCCGGGGTTTGCCTAGGACAGCCCTGGTTTGCACTGCTGTCCTGGAATCATTATTAGTAGGATATAGAAGTGTATTCGTTTGGACAAGAACCTAAACATTCATCCTACAAAGAAGGCCGAACCCCCTTCTAACTGTGTAAAGTGACACAACAACACGCCACCAAGGCTGTGCCCAACCTGTGGCTTTCTGCCCGGTTTCCATTTAAAACTCTGAAGCTAAAGTTGCATTTCCTCCAAAAGATTAGGTCCTCCCTCACTGCGCTCAGAGTTGGCTCCAAAATATCTGTCAAGGCGTCAGGGACAGTTTCCTCACTCAACTCTCTCCTTGCCTTAAGGATGGACCCCGTCCTACCTGCTTTTTTATCCCCTGTGATTTCTGCAGCTAATGAGCTAAGGCACAAAATAAATAAATAACAGTAAAAAACAAAAAAACAAACAAAACAAAACAAAACAAAAAACTCCCAGCTGAAGCAAAAAGGCATGAGATGTGCCTGTCCACACAAAGAAGCTGTTCGCCTCTGCCAGAACTGGCTAATAATGGGTCCTCCTTTTGCTTTCAGTTCTGCTGGGTCCATACTATCCCTTGGTTTGACACCACAAAAGAGGAAGGAGCCACCAGCCACACCCGGCTGGAGAGGAGAGAGCTCTGCCCTCTGCCAGGCCTCTCCCACGCTGCACTGCTAGGCATGGTAGGCCCTACATGACTAAATGCTTCCTTAGCCGAAACACCCACTGGGGAAGAATTTGTCACCGATACTTCCAGCAGCACGACCCTGTAGCCCTGCCTGGAAGCTCAGCACACTGCAGGGCAGGGGGGAAGAGGGCGGAGGTCTGGTTCAGCAAGGAATGCAACCCCCCTAGCAGACAACGCAAGGAATCCACCATGAAAAATGGAGGAGCTTGAATTCAACAGCACAGCAATGGACACTTATAAAATTGGCCTCATTTGAATTCCAAAAAAGGCTGAAAATTCAAAGATAGCAAGAGTTATTGATGTGACGAGCTGTTTTCTGGGAACACTGCTTTACATTTGCAGGGCCAGATGTGTTGTCAAAAAAATTAGGCTCCAAATTCTCCAGAGATTATTTGGAGGAGGAAAAAAAAAGCGAAAAGTAAATTTTTTATTTTCTTGCATAAGAAGTCTTCTTACAGAATTATAAGCCCTATAAGCTACATTATACCTTTTTTTTTTTTAAGATGGGGTCTCACTGTCTCCCAGGCTGAAGTGCAGTGGCACAATCATAGCTCACTATACCCTCAAAACTCTGGGGCTCAAGCAATCCTCCTACCTCAACCTCCTGAGCAGCTGGGACTACAGGTATGTACCACCATGCCCAGCTAATTTTTTATTTTTATTATTTTTATTTATTTATGTATTTATTTGGTAGACAAGGCTTCACTTTGCTGCCCCGGTTGGACTTGAACTCTGGGCGGCTTCAAGTGATCCTCCCACCTCGATCTCCCAAAGTGCTGGGATTACAGGCGTAAGTCACCATGCCCGCCAATAAGAAAGCTTCTTATACGTTGCTGTTTTTCCCGCTGTGTTCAAAACGCACTCATGTACACGGGCTTGAAGTTGAAACAATCCTGGAGACCTCTTCCTGATCTCACCAAGTGACAGTGAAGTGAGATAACCCACCTGGAATCAGGTGGCATGCAACTGCATCTTTGGTATAGGAAAGATGAACAGACGAATGGTCAATTGATAGATTAGACAGACAATAGATATCTACATGTAGATTAGAAAGCTAATAGATAATGATAGATTAGGATAAATAAAACAGGTAAGTGATAGATAATAGATATAGAGATGATGGATTAAATAGAGATGATAGATCATAGGTACAGACAGATGTCATATCAAGATAGATATAGACTACATAGATATATATCAATGTATAGATAGATTAGATAAATGATAGGAGGGTAGGGAAATAGATAGAGGGTAGATTTGGTAGATGATCATTTCGTAAGCTTCTGGAGGCCACCTGGCTATAGAATTCGCCTATCCCAGGTCATGCTAGATAGATAAATATATATGAATAGATAGATAGAGAGAGAGAGAGATGATGATGACAGAAAGATAGAGATGGATATAGACAGATGTCAGACAGAGAGAGGGAGATCTTTTCACACGCGTTCCAAAGGTGTCACGATGATTACTTTTAAACAGTATGGCACAAAACACCTCACGTTTTCCACAGCCCTAAGAAATAAGAATTGGTTGTCTCCATTTTACAGATGTGGAAATAGCCATCTAGAAACACATTAGGTGATCACACTCAAACAGAAAGCTCTAGAAAGAGAAGTTAAATTTAGATCTGATTCTTGGGGAGCTCCCATCCCTGTCCTGTTGAGTTACTTACAATCCCATCCTCTGAAGCCTAGTCCAATAAACTGTGCCGGCTATGGGAGGCAGGCTGGGAAGGAGGTGAATGGCTGCCTTAAGAGTCCGTGATTCTATGTTATTATCAGGCCCTTTTGATTTTTGTCTCACAGGCTCCCCACAAGGAAAGATTCCAGTCCTGACCTATCATTAGAGAGTCATTAGGTCATAAACACTACAGATTCAACCTAAAGACAGTAGGGTTTTCTCAGGGAAACCAGCACAGCAGGTGGCCACAGGCTGTGGACAGCAGTCCACGTTCCAATTCCCCTCTGCCCCTCGCACCCACCCCGTCCCAGCAGCCAGCCCTGCTCCTGCTCACCACCACTTACTCCAAGTCCTAACCAGTGCCCTTTTAGGGAATTAGCCAAGTAAAACCTTCCTGAACACCAAGGACAGCAACTGAAGGAGGAGGCTCTTTCTAGTGACAATTAGCGCAGCCCCTCCATGGTTAAGCCTCTGGGGAGCATCTGGCTGTAGAATCCACCCTGGCCAGATCGCAACAGTGTTATCCCACTCCCTCCATGAAGAGGACAGGACGGAGCAGGGAACGGGGAGCAGAGGGCAGCTCTGAGTTTTGGAAAATCTTGGCAGACATTCATTCGGTTTCAACAGAAGTCCAACTATCAGAACAAGAACTGAGATCCATGATTCTCAATCCCAGCTATCACCTTGAGGCTTTCAAAACGACCAATTCCAGGCCCACCTAGAACAATTCAGTCAAAAGGTCTGGTCTCTGCATTTTGTTACAACTCCCCAGGGGATTCTAATGTGCAGTCATGGTTTTTAAACCACTGCCCGAGCTCATTGCAAAATTCCCTTAACTGGACAGCAGCCTCAGCCGCCGCGACCCAACCCCCAGCAACATCCCCTCTGTCATTAGGGGAACACTTAGTCATATTCAAAGAAAGCTACCTCCCAAATGGGTTAACCAGAAAGAACTCTAATTTCTACTCACTGTCACTCCCCTTTATCATTACCATGGCAGTTAAGACGCTCTAAAAGCAAAGAATTTGAGCAAATGGCTTCACCCAACAATCACAGAGAGTCAAAGACAGAACCCTCAAAACCCAAAGAAATCAGTAATCACTTCTTAAGAAGAAAGAGAAAGGTCAGCTTGGGGAGGAAGAGGGAAAAAAAAGAGAGAAACAGCCCTTAATGGGTGACTTGGGGTCAGAGCCATGGATGGTTAAGTCAGAAAACACAAATCCCTTGGCCACCCACAGTCAATTTTCCCTTTAAAACTAATGTACCAGCCGGGCACGGTGGCGCACGCCTGTAATCCCAGCACTTTGGGAGGCCGAGGCCGAGGGATCACCTGAGGTCAGGAGTTCGTGACCAGCCTGACTAACATGGTGTAACCCCATCTCTACTAAATACAAAAACATTAGCTGGGCATGTTGGTGCATGCTTGTAATCTGAGCTACTTGGGAGTCTGAGACAGGAGAAGGGCTTGTAACTGGGAGGTGGAGGTTGCAGTGAGCTGAGATTGCGCCATTGCACTCTAGCCTGGGGAACGAGAGTGAAACTCCGTCTCAAAAAAAAAGAGAAAAGAAAAGCTAATGTACCAAACAGGCACAGTGGCTCACGCCTGTAATCCCAGCACTTTGGGAGGCCAAGGCGGGAGGATGACCAGCCTGGGCAACATAGCAAGACCCCATCTCTACTAACAAATAAAAAATTAGCAGGGTGTAGTGGTGCCCACCTGCAGTCCCAACTACTGGGGCAAGAGGATTGTCTGAACCTAGAAGTTCAAAGCTACAGTGAGCTATGATCACAACACTGAACTACAGCCTGGGTGACAGAGTGAGACACCATTTCTGAAAAATAAATAAATAAAACTCTCTACACCATTAATTTTTTAAAGAAGGGCAGAATGCTCACCTATTATGGGCTGTCATAAAAAGCTAAGAAAACCAATCCAAACCTAGGCAGGGAAAATGAAACAGGCGCTCTACCCTGGTTCCTGTCTTGAACAGAGAGAGAGATATTAAATGAAACTACTGAAAATTTACAGTGTGGTTAGGTGTTTTCTTAAGCGACTCCGTGGGTATATACCTGCTTACTGAACACCCTTTCCCCTGCAACTCAACATGGAGGCTATACCAGGACCAGTCGCATTGCAAGCTTTGCAGGGAAGGTGGGCAGAGGGGGAGGCAGTGCCAGGATGGGGTGGTTTCCATCCTGTGCTTCCCCAAGCTCTGGGATTCTCCAGAGGCAGAGGGGCTGCCATGGGGGGATGACAAAGAGAAAACGGAGAGGATCTGGGCTCCCCTACAGCCCACCCGCCACCCACCATTCCAACCAGAGCAGTTCTGCATTCATCAGTCTCATGTCTCAGGTGGAGGGGGTTCCACACAAGGTTTCACATGAGAACAGGTTGCCCCGGGACAACGACGCTAAAACTATTGTGCGTAGAAGGAGTAACGGGTCTGGCTCCCATCAGACTCATTGGGCAGCTTCTCCGGCTGCCCACACAGCCAGCTCCGGGCACGTGGGGGCCTTAGAAAAATGGAGAGGACACAATTGCTGTCCTCAGAAGTCTCTGCCCAGCTCACTCAGCCAGGACACAGGACAAGGGCACCCTCGGACACGTGTGTCATGGAAGCTCTCATCTAGCAATGAGGAACCCTGAGATGCAACCACTGAATGCCTGACCCTCACATCTAAAGGTCAGGCAGACCTTCCTAGAGCTTGGCATTCCCACGGGCCCCACCTCCACTCCTGGCTCCAGCTGTCAATCAGGCCAGCAGGATCAACAGGAAGTTCCCAATAGTCTGTACGACCCAGCTCTAGGGCAAGTCAGACGACCCAAGCACTGGGAAACACCCAGTGCTGCGACTCTCCAGGCTCCATGTGCAACACCCATAGGCAGAGTCAGAACTGGGATGAGGGCACCTGAAGGGGTGGAAGATCACCACCCCAGTGAGTCAGGCTCATTTCCAGCACCGTAACTGCCAGCTCCCAGGGCCCGGCAGGGGCAAGAAACCCTGGGATATTATGAAAACTGCCACAATGTCCATGAAACAGGGTCTAGACACCCACTCGGGGATGCCCTTGCTTCTGGAAGGGCCTAGAAGTCCCTAGCCCCCACAGGCCGACCCAGCCTACCTGGCTAGCCCAACCCAATGACTCCCTTCATGAGAAAAGCATTTGGTAAAGTGTGCGTGCTGGACCTTTGGGAAGAGCTGTGCTATCTCTCAGGATGCTCTGTCATTCCTCCTCTACACTGCACCAGGCATTAGGAGATCCCTCCGCTCTGCTCAGTGCCAGGCATTAGATCAGCCCAAACTATGCCAAGGGGGCGGATGGATTCTTCCAGTCCTGCCATTGAAGGCCGAGATTCACACAGTGACACCTGAGTGGACCCAGGCCCCCAGCGTCTACTTGCAGAGGGCACCCGTGTCCTCAGGAGAAATGTGTGACCTCAACCATGTGGGGACTGAGGGGACGAGGGGAAGAGCCCGGAGAACCAGCCCACACCAATGGCCCACTGGATAACGTGGCTTTCTAATCGCCAGGCCACAGGCAGATTTTGTGGCAACAAGTTTGGTCCTGGACTTTGAAACTTGGGTCTGATGTGGTCAGGCATTTTTGTAAACACTTTCTAACCCAAGTCAAATGAGTGCTGCAAAGGGAATAATCAAAGTATCAATTACAGACACATCCATATTACAGTGTGTGCATGGGTTCACACATGTGTACTCGCCATAAGGAGGGAGCAACCCAAATGCCACATGGATGAACAAATGACAAGCCGCGGATGTACCGCAGTGACACTCAGGAGCCACGTCCCTTCAGGAAGCCACCTCGCCTTCCTCCCAACCCTCCTGCCTCCATGGGGAGGCTCACTGGGAAGAGCTGGGACAAGCCCAAGGCCCTTGGGGGAATGACTGCTGGGTCCACCATGGTGTCGGGATCATGTGATTTCTCCATGTTGTGACCCTCTGTACTTGGAGAGCAGGCTCTCTCGCAAGAGGACCAATGAGAGAGCTACTGTTCCCGCCCCCTTCAAAAGAACACCCCGGACAGAGGGAGCTATCCCATCCAGAACCACAGGCCATGCCTGGGCTCTGGGCCTCCCCTTCCTGCCACCCTCCCCCACCACGGCCAGAGCTGACCACAGGGACTCAGGGAGCTGGGGCTGCAGAGGGAGCCACTGCTGAGCAAGCGGCTGCTTCCACCAGGGTGAACACAGTCCACACTGGATACCTAAACCCTCCTCCCTCCTTGTGACACTAAGTCTCTTGGCATCACTCAGAGGAAGCAGGAAATCAAGTCTCATTAGTGTATTCATTCATTCATTCATTCACTCATTCATTCACCCATGGGCATTAGCAGAGTGACTCTGAGGAGTGAGGCTGCCCAGGCGGCAGGGAATAGGAAAATGTAGGAGACAGAGGGGCCCTTGATTGAACCACATGCAAGGCTGAATGCCACCTGGGCTGTGGGATAAAAGCCCAACATTTGCGAAGGGGCTACACAGCAGCCACACATCACAGGAGGAGATCAGTGAATGGGGAGCACCCAGGCTGGGCCACCAAGGGTGACGAAGCTTCTAGAGGCAGAGAAAGAAAGGGAGGGCATCCCTGGCTGAGATGACAACGCAAGTCTGGGCTGGGGAAGCAGGAATAGGCCATGTCGCGGAGGGCTCTGATACTTGGGCTGATTCTCGGAGCAAGAGGGAGTCACTAAAGGCTTCAGAGGAAGAAGGCAGCACAATGAAAGCTGCGCCAGAAAAACAGCCTGGTAAGAGGCAGGAGGTGGGGGATAGACAGCGAGACTCCTCAGAGGATCAGGGCCAAAATCCAGGAAGAGGTGACAAAAGTCAAATCCGTGTGGGTAAGGGAATGAGTGCAAGAGGTAACACAGAGATGAAAGCAACTTGAGGCAGCACGAGGACATGAAGATGCCAGGGTAACTCTGCAGATACCGCCAGCATGACCTCGAAAGAGCCCTCTCCAGGACTGGGCACTGGAAAAGTGGCAGGGAGCAGACAGGGAGTCCGACTGGGGACAGTTGGATGGAGGTGCCTGATGCACATCCAGGGAGCCACAGCCAAAGGAGAAGTGACAAGGCTGGTGCTCAGGAGGGAGGCCCGCTTCCAGCCCTGCGGCGGCAGCACCTCCCCTCCTCCTCCCTGCTAGAGTCCAATCCCCATCTCTGCTGTGCGGTGCTGCCCGGGGACCAGGGAGCCTGCTGGGTGTGTTGTGCCTGAGGGTGCACATCCTCTAGGAAAAGCCTGGAGTTCAGATGAGCAGAAATGACATTTAGAACAGTGGTTCCCAAGCCCTGGAGATCCAAAGTGTGCAGATCCAGCATGGACCCCTAAAAGTCATGCTTTCAAACAGCTCCCCAAGCACCAGATTCAAATACAGGGTCGCAGGCCCCACCAGATTTGCTACTTTAACCAGGTAAGGTGAGACCCAGGATGTGTAATGTTTCAAGATGCAGCCCATAGAAGCAACACACAAAACACACAGTCTGCCAGCCATGCCTGGACAGCCCCGCTCTCAGTGAATGCTCAGGCCAAGCCCTCCAGCAGCTGGGGCCTGTTTCTCGGGCTGCGCGGGGGAGAGTAGAGCTCAGTGTACAAGAGATGGGAGGGTGCCAGTATCCAGCAAGGATGGAATGACAATAGCTACCACATGGGAGTGCTCACTACTGGGCAGATGCTGTTGTGGTGCCACCACAGTCTACCTCTGTCAAAACTTGTCCCATTTTGCAGATGAGGCCACTGAGGCTGAGAGCAAAGGTGGCCCATGGCAAGCATCGAGGCCAGAGCTACAGGTATATGTTCCACACCTGGCCAACTGCACCGACGCACAGGGTAAGTGTTGGCAAGTCGTGTCTGTCCCTCTGGCCTCAGTCTTCCCCTCTATAAAACAGAGGTAACTGTTCCCAGCTGCTTGCTGGAAACTCTGGGATCCTAAACTCAAATGACCATGAAGGCCCTGGGAAGTCCGCAGGGTTTTCCCCAAGCAGCAATGCGGCTGCCCCCGCAAGCCCTCAGTCGGTCTGGATGCCGCCTGCAGGGTATGTCTGCCGTCTCTGCCCACCCACCACTGGGTGGAAAGGGCAAAGGACGTTCCCCCTGCTCCACACTGAGTCCTCCTCATAAAGATCTCATTGTGCGATTCTCAATAGCAGGCTCTGTTTAATGGCAATAATATTATCTTCTGCTGCTGACACGCCATCTCCTTTTTTAAACTGAGAATATTTGGCTGTGTTTTCCTCTCCATGCAGCGCCATTTCAGACAGAAAGGAGCCTCCAGGGCCTGTGACCTGGGAAATGCAGAGCCAGCAGGGAGGCAGGTGAGGATTTACCTGTAAGGGCAGGTGACATGGTGACGTGGTCTGGAGAAGGCCAGAGGGTGGAGTGCCCAGGGGTGGGGCCGGGGGCAGTTGGGAGGAAGAGGGAGATTCTTGTACCAATTCACTTCAATTGTTTATTTCAGCAAGCAGCAGTGGGCCTGTGAAGTTTCCAAAGTGCCCTAAGCATTTCTTTCTGGACTCAATACATTAAGTCAAAGAAAGCAGCAGGTCATACGTGCCAATGAAGTGGTATGAAGCTATTTCTCTTTGCAAGGCCTCCTTCTCTGTGAAGCAAATCTCAGGACTCACTCACTTAAAGCAATGCAGAATGTATGACCAGCAAACAGAAAAAGGAAAACAATTCCTCAGTTCCTCATCTGTATTATTACCATTCCCTCCCCCGGGGAAACGCAGGCTAGCAGAAATTCTACAGGGGTCAGTAACAATAGGTGGTTATTTGTAAGAGTAGTTAGTACTTTTCCCAGACTACAGAAGCAATGGCATTTGGGGGTCACAATGCTAACTATACACTGCCCCCTCTGATGACTTTCATTCCTTGAGGTTCGCTCATTGGATGCCCCACTCTATCGCCGGATTGCATCACACAGCCTCCGTGCAAATGCCATAGCATTCTGGCCAAGGAAGCAGAGCAGGCGGTCAGACTCGTCACTCCTCCTTCTGGACCACCTGCCCATAAGGCCATCTGCTGACTCTTCCGAGCTCCCTGGGCCAGGTGCGGCACTCAGAGGGGGATGTCCCTCGTCCCTAAACAGAAGGAACCCATCTGGATGAATGGAAAGAAGGCCACAGCCGCTGAGGGGGAAGAGAAATTCAGGGTGGTGGCAAGAAGGCAATGCTTCTGTGGTAGCGAAGGGAAGGCAGGAAAGAGTCAAAAACAAGAGCGGGGGCCAAAGCA
The DNA here is from genome assembly GCF_000951045.1 of Mandrillus leucophaeus. Taxonomy (NCBI): domain Eukaryota; kingdom Metazoa; phylum Chordata; class Mammalia; order Primates; family Cercopithecidae; genus Mandrillus; species Mandrillus leucophaeus. Next base: position 944,561 of record NW_012102654.1, on the reverse strand, counting down.
CGGGGCGAGCGTGTGGAGGGAAGAGGCAGATCCAGGAACGCAGGACAGGAGATGGTGGGCTGAGGGGTTCTTTCCAGCAAATGTGAGAGAAAACAGGGCCTTTCTGTATCTGCTGAGCAAAGTGTACTTGATTAGAGGCAAAATCTCTCTGAGTTTCAGTGAATGAGTTTCAGTGAATGGATGAATGTAGGGGGCTGGAAAGGACTTCCAGGGTCACCTAGTGCAAATCCCTCACTGCAGACGCACAGCTACAGCATGGAGTAGGGTAGTGACTCAAGGTCACACAGCAAGTCAGTGTCGGAAGGGGGCCAGCACTCCAGACTCCTAACTCCTGGCTGGGGGCATTTCCCTCTCCAATGATAGATGACACTGACCATTCACGCGAGAATTTTTTCGTTTTTTTTTTTTTTTGAGATGGAATCTCATTCTATTGCTCAGGATAGAGTGCAGTGGTGCACTTTCAGCTCACTGCAAGCTCCGCCTCCCGGGTTCAAAGATTCTTCTGCCTCAGCCTCCCGAGTAGCTGGGACTCCAGGAGCACGCCACCATGCCTGGCTAATTTTTGTATTTGTAGTAGATTCGCCATATTGGCTAGGCTAGGCTCAAACTCCTGACCTCAAGTGATCCACCCGCCTCGGCCTCCCAAAGTGCTGGAATTACAGGCATGAACCACAGCGTCCTGCCAGAGAAATATTGTTTTTAATGGCTTATTGACTCTTTGTGACCAATCCAGGGGCCTGCAGGGTCTCCCTGTGAACTCCAAACCGAGGCAGATGATCACCCTGATTAGGCCTTCCCAGCTGACACCCAAACAGTCTAAGCTTCTCTAAGTTCAAGTGTTTCTCCACAGCCCGCCCTGGAGGAGAGGCAGAAACGCCCACAGGTGCCAGTGATTCCCCAGCAACTGACAAGGTGCAGGCTCTGCTCTCCCCAGGTGAGAACGAAAGGTCCCCCCGACATCCCTGGAAAATGGCACCCACTAGGTTAGAGGGCAACGTATGCAGCAAGACACAAGTCACAAGGCTTACACTTGGAGGCTTTTCTCAGTGGTACCAAGAAAGCTGAAACAGGAGAGGGTTGTTCCTGATGCTTCAGACCCTGAAGACCAGGACAGAGAGAACGCCAGAGGGTGAGTTGTGATTTAAAATGCAGGGGAATTCAGACTAGGAGGGGATGGCAGGGCAACATTCCTCTAGCTCAGGCAAGATAGAAAAGAAGCTTCCAGATAGACCCCAAAACCACATGCAAAAAGACCACCACTAGGAAAAATAACCAGTAAGAAAGGTTTTTCTATAGCAGAAATAGCTAAGTTCTTTCTACTCAGACCCTCTTCTGAACTGAACTGCTAGCTTTTCATATATGATGGACTCCATGTTGACTTTCACTCTTGGATGCAATCCTTTTTTTTAAAAATATGTATCTGATGGGCCACTGTGCAGCTTGCCCACCTCCTCAAAAACAAAATGACACTTGTCAAAAGGACAATCAGTGGGCATGCTGGAATCTGGCAGTTCACAAGCAAACTCTTAATATTATGTATGCTGTGTCACAGTGCTGTAAATACAGTTCAGATTTGGTTTAACAAAAAGCACAAAGCGGCCAGGCACGGTGGCTCACGCCTGTAATCCCAGCACTTTGGGAGTCCAAGGCGGGCAGATCACCTGAGGTCAAGAGTTCGAGACCAGCCTGACCAACATGGAGAAACCCCGTCTCTACTAAAAATACAAAATTATCCAGGCGTAGTGGTGCATGCCTATAGTCCCAGTTACTCGGGTGGCTGAGGCAGGAGAATCACTTGAACCCGGGAGGGGGAGGTTGCAGTGAGCCCAGATCACGCCACTGCACTCCAGCATGGGCAACAAGAGCAAAACTCCGTATCAAAAAACAAACAAAAAAAAGCACAAAGTCCTTGGAGCAATACGTAAGGGGCACCCAACTGTGGGTTCCAGTAATTTTCGTATCTAAAAGACAATTATTATCTGGGGGTTCCCCTCCAGGCAGGGCTGTCCAATTCCTTTTATGTTAAACCCAGCCTAGAGAGTATCGCCTCCATTTGATTTTCATATCAGAGGAATAGGAGTTCCTGCTTCAACATTTCATTATTTGCATCCCATCCTCATCCTACAAAGAAGCGCTCTTAGGAATTTTTCTAAAAATCACAATCAAATACTTATGCTCAATGGCTTAAAGTTGGTGGCGCTGAAGATGACTTCAAATGCCGTGTTTTCAAAACCACATTTTGGGGTCAAGAAAGACAAAAGTCCACACGGAGAGAAAGCAAGAAGCCATTCATCTTATCAAAACTCCTTAGAACCATACTCTCCAGTTCAATGGGAGAACTTACAATTTGACAGAAAATGAGCATAAATAAATAAGACAAATGGTTAACACATCCTCACCCCCGTATTTGGTAGATTGAACTGTGGCTCAGGACAGCAAGTTTTGGAAGAAGAGAATCAAACAGCACAGACTTATTTGCAAACTCTCACACTTCCTAAGCACTGCAATGATGATTTTTAAACTTCTTACTAATCATGGTGGTTCCCCCAGCCAGGGCCGCCTTGGTTCCTTGGAAGAAATCATCAGCAGACGTCATTCCCTGGTCAGGCATCTGGAAACGAGTGTGGACGTCAATTCCTCCGGGGATCACCATCCGGGAGTGGGCCTCGATGGTCTTCACCCCTCCTGGCACAATCAGATTTTCTCCTATTTGCCTAAATAAACAGGGTTGGTGATAAGGGTTGTAAATGAATCGTGGACTCAAATGGGATCTGACAGTTACTTTCACTAACCTATAAACTATCCTCCGCTCTGTGCTGTGAGCTTTTCAGATCATTGTCATGATTCATAATAAAAACACTATATACTCCTATCCCCCAGCAAGAGGCAATGCAGAGTATACTAGAAAGCAAAAGTTAAATAAGGCACCAGAGGCCCCACTCAAAGACGTTTTGTTCCCAAGAAACCCCCCAAGATCAAATGATAACAAGGCCCCAGGGTATTTCTAAAAACTGTCATTAAACTTTCTTTACAACATCTGCAATTGAGCTAATTATCCTATAGCAAGTTTCTCCAGACCTGGCTATACTTTGCAAACATTTATTTTTATCATATCCTTTTCACCAGAGGGAAAATAGGGGTGGAAGGGTGAAGTAGAACAAAACAAAGCAAAAAAAAAAAACAAGTGAACACTATGATTGCAATGATTTAAAATTTTGGAAGCGTGTGTTCAGTTATTCAGATAATGAAAAAGCTAACAGCTGAAATATAATTTAAAAAGGCAGAAAAATGAATATTCATTATGTTGGGGGACATGATTCAGTTTCAATTTTTAAAAAATATTTTTACATCGTTCTACCAATTTTTTAAAAAGGAGTATTAATCTAGGAGAAGTCGATAAAGTTCTAGAACAAATTAGTGATGAGTAAAAATAGCACACAGGCCTGCACACTTCTGGGCCAGTGTCGTTCTACCAGACCAGATCGTGCCGTCTTATAATTGGGGGAAAATGGAACATGAAAGTCATGGCATTTGAGAGCCTGCAGCTGAGACTGTCACAGCAAACACACATGGAGAAAACATTAAACGTGGAAATGTTAAAATCTATTTTAGGTTCGTAAATCTGGGTGTGAGCTCCCAGGCCACTCCAGTTTTCCACTCCTCTGGACCGGTTTAAAGCTATCCCTTGATGAATGCTGCTTATTTAAAAGCTGTCACTGGCTGCAGTGTTTGTCTTTAAACAGATGTGCTATTTCTCCAGAGCCCAGGGAGCTGCCCCAGTAGGAAGGCCAGGAGGATACTGGGATGAACTCAGCTTCCTTAACCCTCTGGCGTCCAAAAATACCCAAACTCAGGAACTGCCCTGTTGCTTCGCCTTTGTAACACTAACACAATAAACACAAGGGCAGTCTTATTTGCACTAGTTGCCACGTAGAATAAAACCTAAAATTCCCTCAGGATTTAGGCAGTAATTTGTCTGTATTACTTGGTAATTAACTTGGTGTCTTTCTTTAGCCCCTCCAACTTGGATTCTTGAAGAAGAAAGCAGACGTGCTGTCTTAATAGAGGAGACTGTCTTTCACGTTTGCATTCTTTGGGCAATCCAACCCAAACAACTACATTCTAGGAAAACCTTTAATACATTCAACATATCACAAACCAAGTATTTGAGCTGGCAACAAAAAGATATCATATCACCTCAGTTAAAACTAGTAAATTACAAAATACATAATGCAACGGGTGTACATTAACTGTTGCTTTGAATTCCCTAAATTTGAGTTTTCAAATTCACTAATTACCACCAATCAAAACCCATTTAAAACCGATACTAAGTTGGTCACTCTCTGATGTTCCTGAAGTTTGATACTATGGATGCTAATGGTAGCTAATACTTGGAAAGCCTGGAAAGTGTTCAAATACATCTGTATATCATGAGTTACACTTACTTGATCAACCCATCTTCCATGTATATGTCTGCATAGAACGACTGGTCATCATTAACAATTTTACCTCCTTTGATCAGAAGACGATCGCTCTGAAACAAAGAGGCAGTAAGGTCACAACACGTAACTGACCTGTGAGAAACAGGAGCTAAGATATGTGAGTTAAGGATACATTTTCACTATTCAAAAGTGATGTTCAAAATAAGCCCATTTTGGAAAGGTTCAGTGACAAAGGTAAGCCTGTATGTGGCAACGTATTCATCACCTGATGAGTCAGAACACACAGGGAAAGCTTATCCTAGATAAACGAACTATCTATTTCAATTAGACATTGAACTCCAAAGAAAAAAAAAAGCAGTGAAAATTATTTCATATAAAGAAGATAGGGCCGGGCGCAGTGGCTCACACCTGTAATCCCAGCACTTGGGAAGGCCGAGGTGGGCGGATCACCTGAGGTCAGGAGTTTGAGACCAGTCTGGCCAACATGGTGAAACCCCATCTCTACTAAAAATACAAAAACTGGGCTGAACGTGGTGGTGGGCACCTGTAATCCAGCTACTTGGGAGGCTGAGGCAGGAGAATTGCTTGAAGCAGCAAGCAGCAGGCAGAGGTTGTAGTGAACCGAGATCACATCACTGCACTCCAGCCTGGGTTACACAGCAAGACTCCAGCTCAAAAAAAAAAAAAAAAGCCGAG
>NW_012102654.1:935770-939373 GCF_000951045.1 Mandrillus leucophaeus | reverse complement strand
AAAAAAAAAAAAAAAAAAATAGTACTTTTTAAAATGGGTTTTGGCTAAACCTCAATTTAAAAACAAACAAACAAACAAAAAACACCCACATATAGGAAGGCCATGTCTTGGAAAGACTGCGTCAAGCACAATTGACCAAAAAGTCTGCTGTCACAGGATATACCACACAAACACACTGAATTCAACCACAGCAAGGTTTCCATTCAGTATGTCCTTTATATTTGCATTTATCTTTGAGGTAAATCACAGGAAGTATAGCAAAAAGGGAGGGAAAAGACTACAAAAATATGCCATTTATGCCATTTTAACTAGGCTGTTAAGAAAAAGGTAAACTCCCATGAGTAAGTACATGAGACAGCAAATTCTAAGATGCAATGCACTACAGATTGCTGATGAGCTTATATTTTAACCGGTGATATTTATGCAAAAAAAAAAATAAAGGACAAGCAGCAGATAAAGGCTGAGAATGTGACAGAAATGCTACATTATGACTCATCGTTATTGCAAATGCTAGCAAATGGAAGGGAATGCTAGCACTGCGTGTTCAGTAAATACGCACCTGTATTATCCAGAATGGGCTTAAACCTTGCAAGCTGAACCATACATTGCCCTTTTAATTTAATTAAAGAATTTAATTCTTTTGGCAATAGTTAACTCAAAATTCAGTTACAAAACAATATTCTCGGCAAGTGCTATCTCTCTTTAGCAGTTACCAAGAAAAGGAAATCATAGAAAATCTTTAAAAAAGAGATAAGCTACTAGAGAGCAAGGGGAAAAGATAATTTTACACAAACACACACACCTTAGTTCATAAAGTATTTATTGTCTCTCTAACATACTGAAAACCAGTAAGATCATTTTAATTTTGTACACTGAAGGGTCCTTGATCCTGACGTAGACTTTGGAAAGCCAAGGGAGAACAGCCAACAATAATTCCTGCACCTGTATAAGGTAAGTGTAAAGACCTTTACAAAGCCCTGCCGTACACATCATGCCATCAGAGCCTCGAAAGAAGTCTGTGAGGTGGATGTGTCTATTCCCATGACACATAAGGAAACTGAGGCTCAGGGAGGTTAGGCCACTTGCCCAGGTCACCCAAACCAGTGCACTTGTCCTCTGTTTACAATGATCTCCACCTCCCTCCCAGACCTCTAAGCTTCCATGGAATAAATATCACCTGGAAGGCAAGGAGAGGCCTCACCCTTCACCTCCTGCCTCCACAGTCACTGTGGTACCTGCCCCAGTCATCACTGCGAATACCCCGAGCCAACATGATGCCAAGAAAAAAAGTGAAACACCACACCCCCGTTCACTCTAGTGCCTTCCAGAAGGCTCTTACATAAGAGGCTGCCAGTGGTGAGGGAGGGAGGAATACCATGCTATAGGTCCTATGATAATGCAACCAGATTTTTTAAAGGATGGGGGGGGGGGCGCTCTTTAAAAAAAAAAAAAAAAGTCTTGTTGATTGTTTGCTTTTTTTTTTTTTCTCCCCACACTGTCCAAATGAAGCTGCCTGTTCATTCACGAAGACAGCAAATTATTTGAGGCTTGCTGCAAATCTGCTCTCCATCCTCCCTCCCCAGAGTCACCACTCCTTCCTTCAGCGCAGTGAACACACAAGGGTGGGTGCCCCGTGCCCGGCCCTTTGGGATCTTGGGTCTTTTACCTTCAAGAAGCAGCTAGCGCCCTTCTTCAGCTCATCCTAGAAAATCCTCCGAGCACACGCCCCCTCCCCTATGCATTTGCTCTCCTTCTCTCTCCTGCGGATGGGTGTGCCCTTGTGCTCGAAGAGGAAGCCGGGGTGCCCATGGCTAAAGAGAAAACCAGAGCCAAAGCGCGTCCCTATATCCAGCCCTAAAAACACATCCTGACTGTTTTAAAAGACTCTTTCGATCTCTGCCTCAGTCCTGGGTTCTACCCGGGAATCAGCTGGCCGGTTGCGATTGCACATCCTTATATAACAATGAATTTCCCTGGCGTTCCCCCGTCCCTGGGATTTCACTGGGGATGGAAAGAATAGGACGAACGAATTTTTCCAGGAAAAGATGGGGAGAGGGCGGGAGCAGGGGAGAGGTGGGAGCAAGACCGGTGCTGATCTCTGAGGCATCGCTAACCGCACAGACGTTTTCCCCGTGGTTTGCAAACCAACAAGTCCAGGCCCCAGCACCGCGCCGAGCCCTCCGGCCGCCGCGATCATTGTCTGGCCGGGGCCGGGCCATCTGCTCCCGCGTCGCGCAGCGCCATTAGCGCCCGGCCGCTCGCCGCGGTCCCCGCGCCCACCCTGCAGCCCGCTTTGTATGCGCCAACACGGACGCCTCCTGGGCGGCAGAAGGGGCGGAAAAGGGACGCGAAAACGAGCCCGAATCCCCGCCAGGGCCCCGGCCCCGAACTACAGAGCGAGAAAACCGGGGACGGCACTCAAAACCGGTTCCCGGCCAACAAGAAGCCCCCGCCTGGCCCCCCGCCTTCCTCCTCTGCTCATCACTTCGTCCCTGTTTTTCCTTCCCGTCTCCACACCATTCCGGTACACCCTGCCCTTTTCAGCATCCCTCTGCTGTCATTACGCCTTCGGGCTCAAACCCGCTCCTTTTTCCAAGGACCTGGAGAAGGCTCCAGAAAGCCCTTTTTGGGAGGGGGCGGAAGACCCGGGGAGGATCCAAGTCCCTATCTCCCCACCGCTGCTGGAGGAGTCCAGCCTCGCAGCACGCAGCCCAGAGAACAATATCCGAGCTCCAGGCATGCATATTCAATCTGGCATCCATTTGCTTGCACCCCGCAGGCCGGCGCTGCAGCATCTCTCACTGACAATAAAAGATAGACCGGGTCTGGCGCGCTACCTAAGGCTACCTTCGTGCACTCGCGCTCCTGTTTAATGGCTTGCAAACGATGCGACTTCTAATCCTGGATCACTGCATCTCCCACAACCACCACCACCATCACCATCGCCTCCGTTAGCAACAGAAAGAAAAAGAAAAGTTCGGTCCCTCTCCTTTCCCCTCCTTTTTAAAAATTCCTTAGACCTTCTGTGCTACAAAAGGTGACTGGCCAACCGCAGATTTCCCAAGTACCAAACTCACCGTGATGCGTGGAATATTTTTCTTCCCCTGATAAGACATCTCTCTCCTGGGAAAAAATTAATTTCAAGAGGGCAGCTTTAAGGCAAAAACTGCCGGGAAGGGGACTCGGGTTTATTTTTGTTGTTGTTTTTTTTTTCCTTTGCAAGATTGAAAAAGGTGCAACCGCTTAGCTGGTCTTGCTATTAGGAAATTTCAAGAACGTAAGGGATGAATGCAATCCTCTGTCTCTCTTTCTTCCTCTCCTCCAACACAGCCCCAGCTAGGGCGGAAAAAAAAAAAAGAGAGAGAGAGAGAGAAGGAGAGAGAGAAACAGGAGGGAAGGGGGTGGAAATAAACTACAGCAATAAAAGCCTCGGTTCAAGTCGGCCACCGTGGCGCATGCGCCGCCAGCCACTCCCTTTCCTCTCAGGCAAAAGCCATCCGCCTCGAGAGAGACGAGCAGCGATTGGCCGCGATCCTGGAATATGCAAATTTGGGCCGGTGGGGCGGGGCGCGGCGCGAGAGCGCGAAATGCGGCAGTGAGCGG
>NW_012102654.1:899333-934755 GCF_000951045.1 Mandrillus leucophaeus | reverse complement strand
GTGCGTGGGGGCGCAGGGCGTTTTGCTGGTGCCTGCAGCGCTGTCGGGGGCAGCTGCTGGCATCCCAGCGCCCCGGGGGCCTGAGGGTTTACCGGGCGAATGGATGGATTCCACACCGCACCGTGAGGCAGACAGTAGGAGATGAGCTGTGGAGAAGCAAGAAAGGAAGATTTTATATCCCACAGGAAAGGGAAACTGAGTCTTGGGGAAAACCTACTGAATCGGAGTTAAAACCAAGAGTGTCCTGACTGCCCAGGCAGAGCCTAGTCACTTTAAAAGGCACTCAAGGCCCCTTCGTGGCCCTAGCAGTTGAGCAGGCCTGGGAGCCCTTAGCTTTGCCTGTCCAAGCCATGCTGGGATGCTCTAACTTCGGGGTCCCTGGGAAAGAAAAACGCTGATCCAATTGATCCTCAGGAATCTACCAGGGCCAACCCCCGTGGGAGGTTGCCCTGGCAGGTAGAATAACTACAACATCTGGACCAGCCCTCGTAGCTCTCAGGCTTCTCTGCTTGAGGTCAAAGGATACATGGAATCCCTAAGTAATCCAAGCCATGGGCGGAGGAGGTGGGGGAGAAAGAATATGTAATTGGCTCACACCTGCTCAGCAAAGCTTAGCTAGAAAAATCCGGAATAATTCGGGCTGCTGTGGGCCTGACTTCCAATCTTTATGCCCTTCACCACCTTAGGGGAATGTCCGTCCTTCCCGACTCAGAGAAGGTATAAAATTCTCCTTTTCAGTCCCATATCTCTAAAAATCTGAAGTCCCAGAAAGGAGCTGTAGGGCACTCAGAAAGTTTCACCGCTGGTTAATTCAAGTTCAATTTAGCCGTGCATCTGAAGGAGAAAGTGAAGCACTTCCCCCTCCAGCAATCTGATATGCCGCAAGCAAGGTGAGATGATGTCGGCAAGTATTGCCGTCAATTAGTAATGGTTAAAGTCAAGTGTCTGAGAAAGCTTAAAATATGTCTTCCTACTTGTCAAAAACCAACAGTCAGTCCCTGCTTTGCTGCTGACGGCAGTGGAGAGGAGTGTCCTATTAGCTCACAAAAATACTACTTGGCAAGGGAGTAAATAACGAGACTCAAATTAATTTAAAACAAAGTAACCTCTAATTATATTGTTTGTATTCTTGTATTCCCAGCCATCCGCGTTGTTTAAGCTTAATGGATTTAAATATATCTTGTTATTTACCAGTTTGCCATTGAATCATTTGTTTTGTGATAAAAGCTTCCAAGAGCTTCTGTGTCTGTCTCATTGGCTTCAGTTCTATAGCCATTGCTATGAGGTTTAGTCCATGATAATTGACGTTTCCACTCGTAAATATCCAAAAATGTAAGGTATAAACTGATTTGTCCATTCTGACTAGAGCCTAAGAGAGTATTTGGCACATAAAAGATACCAAACAAATGGTTTAACATGACCAAGGAAGAGAACTGTCTGCAACCTGCATTTCTTAACCATATTTACTGTTCAATGCAATGAGGAAAAGTAAAAAAGGGCCAGGGAGAATTTTTCACCTGCTTTGCACTGATGAAGGTGGAGAAAAAAAAAAAAAAAAAAAACACAGATAAACAGGCCTCACACTTTTACTTCAGAGATCCTTGTAAGAATTAAATGAGAGGCTGGGCACAGTAGCTCACACCTGTAATCCCACACTTTGGGACGCCAAGGCAGGCAGATCAGTTGAGCTCAGGAGTTGGAGACCAGCCTCAGCAACATGGAGAAACCCCGTCTCTACTAAAAATACAAAAATCAGTCGGGCATGGTGGCAGGGGCCTGTAATCCCAGCCATTCGGGAGGCTGAGGCAGGAGAATCACTTGAATCCAGGAAGCAGAGGTTGCAGTGAGCCAAGATCGCGCCATTGCACTTCAGCCTGGGCAACAACAGCGAAACTCCATCTCAAAAAAAAAAAAACGATAACTAAATTAGCCAGGCGTAGTGATGGGCACCTGTGGTCCCAGCTACTGGGGGCAGGGGAAGGTCGGGCTGAGGCAGAAGGATCAGTTGAGCCTGGGAGGCCGAGGCTGCAATAAGCCATGATCGTGCCACTGTACTCCAGCTTGGGTGACAGAGTGCGACCTTGTCTAAATAAATAAATAAATAGTTTCTTATACGTTCTCTAGAAAAACACTCAATGAAAATTTCCTGTAAAATTACGAATCATTATTTGTGAATCTAATATTCGTACCTTTTCTCAAGCGTGACTTTTCTGAATTTTTAAACATTGAATGCATGCCAAACATGGGAAAGCAATGTAAAATTGCCCGTTGCGCAATCACAGCCCGTTCCCAAACCTCCGCTTTCCCATACTTTTCTCCTGGCAGCAGGAAAGAGCCAGATGTGGTACCTAAATGAGACAATGGTTTAGTGAAATGGTAACATCCCGAGCATTCTGCATGGTCTGCAGGAAGGGAGGACCTGCCTGAGCAGATCCGTGAGTGGGAAGAATGTGTTTTAACCAGGTGCTGTTTCAGAGTCTGACCCCTGTCTTCTCCGCAGCTTCAACTCCTCTCCCTGGGCACTTACTCTGTCCCCATGCTCAGTGGGTGCACGCACACAATGTCAGAGCAAACTTCTCACTGCTCCTGAAAACTGTGCTGTCCCTAATCTATGTCTTGCCCTAAGCCGTTCTTTTCCCTTCCCTCCCTCTAAAACAACTGAAATGTCACCTTGTCTATGAAGTTTTCCCCATCCTGCCCCCTGCAGCCTTGAGCACTCCTTCCTGTGTTCAGTCCTACTATAACACCATCACTCTGTAATGACTTGCCCAATTCTTCCATCAGGCCATGACTCCTAGAAGCAAAGAGCTCCCTCTTCTTCCAGCCACCAGCACACTGCCTGGTCTCTGGCAGGTGCCGTTCACATTTGGTGCATAAATAAGTGCTGTCATTGCTATGACGAAGACAAAAGGTTCTTACACCAAGGTGAGTTTTAATGTCAAAAAAAAAAAAAAAATCCCCAATGCAAGCAAGCCTTTCCCTTAGGACTATCACTTTTTTTTTTTTTTTTGAGGTGGAGTCTCACTCTGTCACCCTGGCTGGAGTGCAGTTGCATGATCTCGGCTTATTGCAACCTCTGCCTCCCAGGTTCAAGTGATTCTCCTGCCTCAGCCTCCCAAGTAGCTGGGATCACAGGTGTCCACCACCACACCCCGCTAATATTTGTAATTTTAACAGAGCCGGGGTTTCACCATGTTGGCCGGGCTGGTCTCAAACTCCTGACCTCAGGTGATCCGCCCGCCTCAGTCTCCCAAAGTGCTGGGATTACAGGCATGAGCCACCGCACCCAGTCAGGAATATCACTTTGTCAGGCCTTCCTTCTTGGCAGCCTCCCCTTCTCCAAGCCCCTGAAACTCCAAGAGGACCTAATGTTATTATTAACAGCTTATTAACAAAACTGCTGTGTATGGCCAAGCCTGGTAGAACACAGGAAGACAGCACCCAATGCTAAATGAATGTCGGAGGCATACAAGGTGTCTCTAGTAATTTTTTCTCCATTTCTGAAACTGTCCTTTACTCCATCCTCCATTATTCTTTGTATATACATCCCTGTGTGATCCCATTCATCGCAGTAAACCATCTACACGATACGATCCTCACTGACACCATAACTAGGTGAGTGTGATTTTTCTTCCATTCAAGGTTTGAGCTCACGGGGAAGAAAAACGTTCAAAATCTTACTCACTCCTGGCCAAGCGCGGTAGCTCATGCCTGTAATCCCAACACTTGGGAGGCTGAGGTGGGCGGATCACCTGAGATCAGGAGTTCGAGATCAGCCTGGCCAACATGGTGAAACCCCGTCTCTACTAAAAATACAAAAACTAGCCGGGAGTGGTAGGGGACACCTGTAATCCCAGCTACTCAGGAAGCTGAGGCTGGAGAATCACTTGAACCCTGGAAACAGGTTGCAGTGAGCTGAGATTGTGCCACTGTACTCCAGTGTGGGCAAAAGAGCGAGACTCCTTCTCAAAAACAAACAAAAAAGTCTTACTCATTCCTTATCCTTACAGAGGGCCTGACAAGGCTGGGGGCTCAGGCAGGACTGAATGCAGGGAGGGAGGTATGAGTGGAGGCACCCAGCCAGCCCTTTGCACATGTTCACATCATCCAAGCTCCAGGGAAGTGGGGCTGGGGAGATGCAGACATAACTCCAGTGCCCCAGGCGACTGTGCTGCTCTCAGTTCCTCAGCATCTGCCCGGAACGTGTTCCCTCCCTGACTAGCTCACCACTGCTCTTGGTTTCATGTTCCCCTTTAGGGAGCTAGAGTAGCCATTTCTGCTTCTGTGGCGCCCTGAGTTTCTGCGTTACTGCAGTGTTCAGAATGTTACAGTGTAGGGGAACTCCAAAGCAGAAACTGCTGACAAAACAGAGCCCAGAGGTGGCAAAGAAAATCCCCATGCCCAGAGTGCTGCAATTGGATGCCAAGGGCTGTGGCCTCTAATGCAGCCTGCAGAGAAGGTTGAAATGAATGCGACAGTAAGGAGAAGCTACTGGAATCCTTCTTTGCCAAAAACAAAGGGCATTGACTAGGACACTTGAGCTGGAAGTGATGCCTTCTTCACTGCAGATGGAATCAGGCAATGACGATCGTTTTCTTTGTGTGTGTAGCCCTGAAGGGGCAGAGACTGCGGATCAGATCAGAACCTGCCCACTGCCTTCCCCTGTGGCTGCCTCCTTTTAGCAGGGGTGACGGTGGTGACAAATGAGGGTCAGCAGTGACTGGCCCTCTGAAACAGATGCTGCTTTGGCTAGAACTGGACAGACTGCCGGCCAGCATGGGGGCTCTGCTAGGATCCTGAGGACACATCCTCCCTACAGAAAGACAAGAGGCTCATCTGTACAAATCCTGCTGGACAAGAGGGCACAGAGGAAGCATGACTTCACAGAATCTAGTCGACTCGGGCTTTCTCCTCTTATCCCTAGTTAGCACACACACCTCCTGAAGAACTCCTGCAATGCCCACCCTGCACATCGTTGTCTGGGTGACTACAGATTTTCCCTGGGGTCTTTCTATCCCTGACGGGGACAAAGGGCACCTCGCTCAGCCATCGTGCCTCAGGCCCGCCCTCTGGTGGCGAACGAGGAGTGTGTGTGTGGTCACCTGCGTGCTGGTCTCCAAGCCAGGGCAGGGCCTTGGAGATCACTTGTTTCCGTTGGAGTGCCCAAGTACCCCCCTCCGTCAGAATCACCCTGAACAGAACAGACAACCTGAACAGAATATCCGGAGGTAAGGTCCAGGAAGGTTTTTAAACTGGTCTACTTCTGGACACTTAGCGACAGATCCAGCCCACTCCACCCTCTATTTATAAAAGGAGGAAAACATGGACTAGGAGGAAGGGCTCACTCCCTACCCAGGGAGGGCTCCACTCACCACAGGGCATCACTGGTCTGCTGTTTGTCCAGTGGGAACATTATGAAAGAGTGGTAAATATTATCACTCTCGTTCCCCTTGTCTGCCTTCTGGAAACAGTACAATCTTCTAAAATATTGTTATGCTGTCAGTGAGGAGGAAATTAACATTTATTAAGCACCTACCATGCTCTAGGCATGGCATTGAGTGCTTTAAATACATCTGCTTTAATCTTCTCCAAAATCCTACTGGGTAAATCTTCAGATCCTCATTTTACAGACGAGGAGAGAAAAGCACAAAGAAACCTCTTATTCCAGGCTCAGATTCTAATTTGGGTCTGTGTGACCCCAAAGCCCAAGGGGCTAATTCTTTTTTTTTTTTTCCTTTTCTGAGACTGAATCTCACTCTGTTGCCCAGGCTGGAGTGCAGTGGCGTGATCTCAGCTCACTGCAACCTCTGCCTCCTGGGTTCAAGTGATTCTCATGCCTCAGCCTCTCAAGTAGCTGGGATTACAGGTGCCCACTACCACGCCCAGCTAATTTTTTGTATTTTTAGTAGAGATGGGGTTTCACTATGTTGGCCAGGCTGGTCTCAAGATCAGGCCAGGTCACAGATCCTGACCTTGTGATCTGTCCGCCTCGGCCTCCCAAAGTGTTGGGATTACAGGCATGAACCACCGCGCCTGGCCGAGGCTAGTTCTTTTAATGGTAAAGTGCTTGTTTAGTACAAACTGGGACCCCCTACCTTGTTCAAGAAGTGGGCACAGGTGATCCGCTGTCTTTCTTTACTCCTTCCACTGTCCCCAGTCCACATTCCTTAGATGTTTCCCCTTCTCCTGAAATCAATTATCCATCTCTCTCTTTCCTCACCACCCAATGTAACTCAGTTTCGCTCAGTGGCCCTGGCCCTCCCCTCATAGGAAACATGACAGATGAACATAAAGGTTTAATGAATGATAAACGCTCAATGTGCTACTCTGCTAAAAAGAGAAGACCCTGGTTAGTAGAATTTCAGACACCAAGCCAGGCTGCTCGCATAAATAAAATGCAAACTGTTTATCAAGTCTGCTGCGTGTGATCTTGCCCTTCTTTTTTTAATTTTTTACTTTTATTTTTAGTAGAGACAAGACTCTCACTATGTTACCCATGGTGGTCTCAAACTCCTGGCCTCAAATGATCCTCCCAAAGTGCTGGGATTACAGGCGTGAGCCACCGCGCCCGGCTGATCTTACCCTTCTGTGCTTTCCCAGCCCTATCCTGTGCTACGTCCCCAAGCTCTCTCACGCCATAGCACACTGATCTCCTTCCTTTGCCTGCAGGGGCCCTTCGTTGCTGCTGTTCTCTCTTCTCCCATCTCTCCTTCTTGCCCATCCATCCCTGCTTCAGGGAGGCCCTCCGTGACCTCCCTCCTGATGCCAGCCCATGTATTCCTACTCTTCCCTGTCACAACACTATCTCTTTAATAGCAACAAGTATAATTTGGAAGTATGTTTGTGCATTTGTTTACTTGGGTATTTCCAGTCTGTCTCTACTTCTCAGTTGCAAAGCCCCTAAGCCACCTAGTCCTCCACTCCACCTCGCAGTGACCATACAACACTCAACAAACAAGAGTTAAATGACAAATGAACAGGAGAACCTTTCTAAGGACATCTGTTCTTCAGCCCAGGTGACCGAGGCTTCATCTTCCACCTGTTGCCTCCCAGATATGTACCTGCCATTCTCTAATCCTGATTCATCTCAGGCTTTGGGTGTTTTTTGTTTTTGTTTTTTTGTTTTGTTTTGTTCTGTTTTGTTTGAGACAGATTCTTGCCCTGTCACCCAGGTTGGAGTGCAGTGGCATGAGCATAGCTTACTGCAGCCTCAAACTCCTGGGCTCAAGCGATCTGCCTCAGTCCCTTCCTTGTAACTGGGACTACAGGCATGCATCACCATGCCTGGTTAAGTCTTTTTCTCTTTTGTATAGACAGGGTCCTGCTATGTTGCCCAAGCTGGTCTGGAACTCTTGGGCTCAAGCGATCCTCCCGTCTCGGCCTCCCAAAGCAGTGGGATTACAGTTGTGAGCCCTCACACCTAGCGTTCACCCCAGGTTTTTAAAAGACCAGATGGTGAGGATTCACCTCACTGGATAAGGTCTCATGGCCTAGGTTCTAATGATCCACGGCAGAGCGTGCAGATTCCTTTTCTACTGGGATCTGTCCTTGGGAAGCGTCAAGCCTCACATTCACAAAGCTCAGCTGTGCCTGGAGGTCCAATCATGATAACTGCAGCCGGGTTCCTCTTTTCAATCCGGCACTCAGGCTTGTACTCACCACAGCCAAAAAATATTGCAGATCCCCCTCAACTGAGCCCTCCTTGATTCAGAATCTGTGCCGATTCTGAAAAGGGCCAAGCAAAAGGGGTAACTATGAACTCTGAAAGTGTAAATAACATTTCAGGAGTTTTCGTCCCTTAAAAGAACCCGCCACGATCGATATACTGAAAACTGCTCACTCATCCAAAAACACGCCATAGCTCTTGGCCATTTGTCCATTTTGGTTCCCTAGAGGCCACTTTGGGGCGATTTATTAGCTTAGTCTGTGAATGCTTGAAAGTAGTCCATTTGGGTATTGTAAAGATTTAACAAAATTCTGACCTTTCCCGTAAATAAATTGGTCCTCTTTCTGCCCTCCTTACTCCCCCACCCTGTTTGTTTTCAATGAGTGAGAATTTATTACTGACCTTATGTGCCAGCCCTCAGGAGACCAAGGGGATCAGGAGGTGTTTACAAGTTCCCCATACACAGTCCCCTTCTTGTAGTACAATGCTGTAGAAAGAGAGGTCACAGATGAATGGCACGTGATGCTTTACCAATGCTTTACCAGCTCCACGCAAACTCTGCCCCTCTACCTAGGCTTGGGCTGGGGGCTCTCCACCCGCACAATGTCATCAACCCAACGACTGGTCTCCCTCCGGTTTCTGGGCACATCCATCATCTCGAGAAACCAGATAGAACTCTTCCTATCTTCCTATCAAGCAGATAAGGAAATCACTGAAAGAATAAGCAGCCAAATGCAGTTGTGCTGGGAATAACCATCAGTCTCATTTGTGGGCTTTACACTAAATTCTACATCTGTGGACATGTGGGCACTGCCAAACCAGTGGAGGAATGAGTGCCTGCATATGTCCCCTGAGGCTCAGGAGTTCTCTCTGTTTCTTCAGAGAATTAGAAATGGAGGTAGAATAGTAAAAAGGCCACTTTGGCCGGGTGCGGTGGCTCACACCTGTAATCCCAGCACTCTGGGAGGCCGAGACGGGCTGATCACAAGGTCAGGAGATTGAGACCATCCTGGCTAACACAGTGAAACCCTGTCTCTACTAAAAAATACAAAAAAAAATTAGCCAGGCGTAGTGGCGGGCGCCTGTAGTCCCAGTTACTGGGAGGCTGAGGCAGAAGAATGGCATGAACCTGGGAGGCGGAGCTGGCAGTGAGCTGAGATCACACCACTGCACTCCAGCCTGGGCAACACAGCTAGACTCCGTCTTAAAAAAAAAAAAAAAAGCCACTTTAAAGGGACAGGGCACTGATGGAAGAAAATAACACTGGAGCCTGGAGAGACTAAGTGGGAATTGATGCCCTTCATCTCTCCTCCTCTCCGTCTAAGGCCACTACCTCACCGGGGGCACCATCTTTGCATTCCCTGAGTGTGCCAGGCTGTTTGCGGCTCCACACTTGCGCTCACATGCCTGCCTCTCCGAGCGTACCCAGACCCTCTTGGACCGCTCACACCATCACTCCTCTGTGCAACCATTCCTTAGCCCTCAGGTCCAGCTGGCCGCTCCTTCTCTTATGCCATCACTGGGGTCTGTACAGACTCTTGGCAGAGGGCCAAAGCAGTCTCCTGGACTATTTCCTTGTAGTGTCTCCTTCTCTTAGACAGTAAGCATCTTGAAGACAAAGACTATACTTTCTTTCTCTTCAGCACCCACCATATGGCCTTGCATGTAATAGGCAAACAAATTCTGAAAGGAAGGATGGATGGATGGATGGATAGATGGATGGATGGATGGATGGATGGCAGATTGGTGGGGTGGATGGATGAATGGATAAGTGGGTGGGCAGATGGATGGATGGATGGATGGATGGATAGATGGATGGATGGATGGATGTTCGTATGGATGGATGGATAATTGGATGGATGTGTAGGTGGATGGATGGATGGATGGATGGATGGATAAATGAATGGGTGGTGGATGGATAGATGGATGATGGATGGATGGATGCTTGCATAGATGGATAGGCAGATGATGTGTGGATGGACAGGCGGGTGGATGGATGGATGGATGTTTGTATGCATGGATGGATAGGTGGGTGGGTGGGTGGATGGATGGATGGATGGATGTGTGGGTGGACAAATGGATGGACGGATGGGTGAGTGGGTAGGTGGATAGATGGAGGGGTGGGTGGATGAATAGATGGATGATGGTTGAATAGATGGATAGACAGATGATGAGTGGATGGATGGATGGAAAAGTGGATGGATAGAAGAGTGGATGGAACAGATGGATGATGGAAGGATGGACACTCAGGTAGATGGATAGACAGATGATGGGTGAATGGATAGATGGATGGGTGGGTAGACAGGTGCACAATGGATAGATGAATAAACACATTACACAAATGTCCCCATTATAAAATGCAGTCACACTGGGACTTGAGTCTAACATAACCTTCCGAAGCACAAAATTTACAACCAGGTCCTGTCTTAGGCCTCATCCATTTAGTTAAAGTTTCTAGGAGGACTGTGGGTGGCTTCTTTTCTATTCTCTTTCTTCTCATCATCTACTCCTTTCCCTCCTGTCAAGCCTGTGAGAGGTTTGCCTTGAGGCTGTTGTCAGTGTCCTTACCTGCCCTTCAGTCCTATGAGCCGCAC
This sequence comes from Mandrillus leucophaeus, assembly GCF_000951045.1. Classification (NCBI taxonomy): domain Eukaryota; kingdom Metazoa; phylum Chordata; class Mammalia; order Primates; family Cercopithecidae; genus Mandrillus; species Mandrillus leucophaeus. Next base: position 924,495 of record NW_012102654.1, on the reverse strand, counting down.
TGCTGTCAACCACCCTCTGTTCAGTTTGTAATCAAGTCCAAAGAGGACATGCGTGTCATAAGGCCCTATCATCCAAGAGTTAGTATTAGGTATTTTCTCTTTGAGAAAATATGCAGCATTTCACAGTAAGCAACCGGATAATTCCCTCAGGTTTAGAATCCCCTCCTTTCTCCTGCAGGGCCCCTTTGCGGGAGGGGGATCCGGTGATTTTTGTGTCTGAGCCCAGGCCCCTTCCAAGAGTCATCAACCAGAGCCTGCTCATCCCCCAGGTCCTCCCCTAAGATTTGTCTGACTTCTCTGTACTCCATCTGTCCACCCAGCAAGGTCATTTCCAGACCATCACTCTCTCATCAGCTTGCAGAAGCCCTGCCCTTCTGTGTACCGTCATCTCTGTCTCCAGGACACTTCTGCACATTTATTCAGGACATAATCAGCTGGGTTTTTCCATGTTTATCTGGCACTGAGATGTGACAGAGGCCACTAGCTCTTCATGAAATCCATGAAGGCTCTCCTCTTTTTCCAGGACACACAACTGGACTACATTTCCCACCCTCCTTGGCAGTGAGATGTGACAGAGTTCCAGCCAACGCAGTGCATCTCTTCAAGGCCTGGAACATAGACAACTCCCTCTTCCTCCTCCAGGCTTTTTCTCCAAGCTGACAGGATGACGGTTGCCCAGACAACTTTGAGAGCTGTGTGTTGAAGATGTTAGAACCACCAGCAGCTTGACTTTCCAGTTAATTGCATGGAGCAGGGACCCTGCACCTTTCTCCACCCATTCAACAGAAACACCTACCTTGAACTATTATGTGATACACAAATAAACTCCTTTTGTGCTTGAGTCATTATATATAGTGGAGTCTATTTATCATAGCAGCAGTATTCTTTCTACCATAACTCCTAACTTAATCCTGTTTGAATTTAAAATTTGTGTGAAATACACCTACTCTCAGTTCCTTCACTTTGCTGACCCCTGTGACCTTGGCCTGCCCTTATCTTTAGCCATTCACTCCCAGGGCTATCTGAGTCCTCATCCCCTCACCACATTATCAAGACGTGATGAGCCACACTCTTCATTCATTGCTTGGACCACTGTCACCAGCAGCATCATTCCGCTACTCTTACCCTGCAACCTCCCAATCCTGGTGCAGCCCTAAAATTCACTATTCCTTCACCACTTCTGTGCGAGCAGCTACAGAACACTCATACTGCATTAAAGATTGGGACAAAAAGAAGTCATGATATCAAAAAGACATCTGCACTCATATGTTTACTGCAGCACAAGTCACAGTTGCAAAAATATGGAACCAACCTAGGAGCCCACTGACCATTGAGTGGATAAAGAAAATGTGGTACACATACACCATGGAATACTACTCAGTCATAAAACAGAATGATAAAGAATGATATAATATCTTTTGTAGTAACTTGGATGGAGCTGGAAGCCATTATTCTAAGTGAAGTAACACAAGAATGGAAAACCAAACACTGTATGTTCTCACTTATAAGTGGGAGCTAAGCTATGAGTACACAGAGGCATACAGGGTGATATAATGGACTTCGGAAACTCAGAAGAAGGAGGGTGGGAAGGGGGCTAGGCATAAAAAAACACTACACATTAGGTACAATGTACACTCCTCGGGTGATGGGTGCATTAAAATCTCAGACTTCACCACTATACAATTCATCTACGTAACCAAAAACCACTTGTACCCCAAAAGCTATTGAAATTTTTTTAAAAAATTATTTTAGAAAGAGACTGGGACAGATCTCTCCAAAAGAGCTTCCCCTGAAGACTTCCCACTGGTCCTTGACCTGGCCACCCTCTCACACCTCTCCGCAGCTGTCACCACCTTTGCCATGCTTCCTGGGTCATCCTCAATCATGTTCTCATGAGCTCAGTCTAGCTGGAGAGCCCAGTGCTGAACGAGGAATCACAAATGGAATAAGGATTTGTAAGACAGCATCATGCACAACCCTCTTTTCTCCTTCCCTAGGTCTCATAGGAAGAGGTCAGCCCATTCAAGGATTATTCCCAAATCCATGCTGTTTCCTACCCCGCCCTACTCCCCGATCTCGAAGTCTTCCTCTCCACCTCTCAGTCCGTTGAGCTTGGAAACCTCCCTCAGCCGTTCCCATCTCCCTGGCCCTGTGCTCCTCACCACGATTGCCCTCCCTTGCTGTTCCTACATGGTTAAGCTTCAGGAATGGTTAGCGTACACTCCTGACCTCCACTGTCTCAACTTCAACTTCCATTTGCTTCTCAACCCACTACAGTTGGCCTCTTCCCCTGACTCCATTAGAAATGCTGGGCAATTAGCATGCTAATTGGAAGCTAATGCACACTTTGTGATCTTTATTTTAACTGAGCTCTTTGTGATACTTAACATTATTGCCTCTACCTTTTTTCTTCCAACTTCCCTTCCCTTGCTCCTGTGATGCCTTTTTTTCTGGCTCTCTTCATGCTTTTATGACTCTTCTTTCCAAATGTTCATTGAGTTCCTCTTACCCAATCTTAAATATCAGTGATCCCTGAGGTTGTCTCCTAAGCCTCTTTCTCTGCCATAGTTTCAACAACTACCTAAATATTTCTGACTTCCAAAGCTTTATTCCTGACCCTTTCCACACTTCATTCATTCATTCACTCACTCATTCATTCATTCATTCAGCAAGGTTACATTAAGTGACTTCTATGTGCCAAGGGATATGATAGTGAAAAAACCTACAACACCTCTGTCCTCATGGAAGTTACCTTCTACAAGGGGGTAGCCATTTAATTAATGGGTAAAGAAACAAATACACAGGATAACTTCAGATTGTGGTCAGTGCCATCAAGGAAATAAACAGAGGATAGAGAGGTGAAAAAGGTACTTTAGACAGGGTTGTCTAGGAAGGTCTTTCTGGGGATCTGACATTTAAGTGGGGATTTAGTCCCAAGAGCAAAAATCAGACTTTGCCTCTGGAGTGAAAATTCTGGACTTAGCCTCAGGCAGCAGAGTTCTAGACTTAGCCTCTGAAGGAATTAGCAGAAAGTGGTGTCCGGGAGCTGAGTTCAGGACTTCATGTCTGGAAAAAGATATTGTGGCTTCAATTCATTTTTTTGCAGCAAAGTTTCTGACTCAATGTGTTAATTAAAAGGGAAGATTTAGTCTTTGGACCAAGATGAGAAGGAGGAAGCCATCTGGGAGAAGAGAGTTTATGTAAGAGAAAACAAAAACATGGAAGACTGAGATTAGGATGAGGTGGAGTGTTTGGGGAACAGAAAGGAGTCTAGTGCGACTGGAGAACTGTGAGCAAGAGAGAGTGATAGACATGAGTGTGGCCCTTTAAAAACCGTGCCACAAATTCTTTGGCATCCTCCTTATGAAAGGTGGGGTCTACATGCCCTCCCTTTGAATTTGGGTGGGCTTCTGGCTGCTTTGACCAGTAGAGTATGACAGAAGAGATGCCTCCCAAGGACAGGTCACAGAAAGCATGGTCTGAGTTCAGACACAGGTGTGGGAAATCCAGCTACCCTAAGGCCACCCTGCTGTAAAGAAGCTCAAGCCATGGAGAGACCAATGTAGGAATTCCAGCAGAGAGTCCCCCGCAGCCCAGCCTTCCTGCCATGGTGCCAACGTGACAGACATATGAATAAGAAAGACTCTGGAGGACTCCACCCCAGTTGTTCAGGTCACCCAAAGCCATTCAAGTTTTCCCAGAAAATGGCCTAGATATCGTGGAGCAGAGACAACGTATCCCTGCTCTACTGTGTTCAAATTCCTGATCCACAAGATCCTTGAGCACAGTAAGACTGTTGTTGGTCTTTGCCACTACATTTTGGGGCTATTTGTTGCACAGTAACATCTGCTTTGTACAACTGAAGTTAAAGCAGCAGGCAGAGACCACATCTACAGGACTGTGGGCCATGGAAACAAATTCAGATTTTATTCTATGCTTTTTTTTTTTTTTTTCTTTTTTGAGACAGAGTCTCACTCTGTTACCCAGGCTGGAGTGCAGTGGCGCGATCTCGGCTCACTGCAAGCTCTGCCTCCTGGGTTCACGCCATTCTCCCGCCTCAGCCTCCCAAGTGGCTGGGACTATAGGCGCCGCCACGCCCGGCTAATTTTTGTATTTTTAGTAGAGATGGTGTTTCACCATTCACAGGATGGTCTCGATCTCCTGACCTCATGATCCGCCCACATCGGCCTCCCAAAGTGCTGGGATTACGGTGGGTGGCGTGAGCCACCGCACCCGGCCGGATTTTATTCTATGTTTAAAAGGAAACCATTTAAGCACTCTAATTAGGAACAACAAAATCTGACTCATACTTTTTACATATTTTTCCAGCTGTAATGTGGTGGTACAAGGGTCACAGAGAGGCAACCAGTAAGAAGGTGAGAGTGGATTGTGGCTAAGACCAGGGCAAGGGCACTTGAGATAAATAGACAGAAGTGTCATTTATGCTGGAGGCAATAATAATAGTTACCACTTTTGCAGTAACTACTGGGCCAGGCACTGTTCTCAGTGCTTTGCAAGTATTAACTCTGGTTAAGCCTCAGAATACATTTAATCCTGACAACAGCTCTGTGAGGTAGAGTGGAAACAAAGTGAGATTAAGGAACTTTCCTCAGGACCCAGAACTCACACGTGGCAGAGCCAGGAATCAAGCTCTGCAGCCTGACCAGTGTGTGTCCTTCCTCTTATCCACTCTTGTTTCTGCCGCCAATAAAAGTCACCAATAGATTGGATGTGGAGTAAGTAGGAGAAAACTATCAAGTGTGAACTCTAGATTTGGGTATTGAATCAAAGTGAATGGTGGTATATAAATAAAACTATAATATCGAGTGTGAACTCTAGATTTGGAAATTGATTCAAATGTGAATGGTGGTACATTAACACAGGGGTCCCCAACCCCTGGGCTGCAGCCCAGTACCGGTCCGTGGCCTGTTAAGAACTGGGCCTCAGAGCAAGTGAGCCAGCATTACCACCTGAACTCCACCTCCTGTCAGATCAGCCGGCCAGTGGATTCTCACAGGAGCTCGAACCCTATTGTGAACTGCACATGGGAGGGATCTAGGTTGCGTGCACTTTATAAGAATCTGACGAATGCCCTGATGATCTGGGGACCGTTTCATCCCAAAACCATCCCCCAGTCCCTCTTTCCATGGAAGAACTGTCTTCTATGAAACTGGTCCATGGTGCCAAAAAGGTTGGGGACTGCTGTATTAACGGATGTAAGAAAGACCAAATGAGGAGCGGGGTAAAGTGGGGGTGTGGGATTATGGGGGAGCTGATCAGGATTTCCACTTGATTAGGGGGATGGTTTCCACTGGGGCCATGGTAACTTGAGATGCCTTTCAGACATCCAAGTGGAAATCATAAAGCACTCAAGTGAGAAGTTGGGGCTTAAGATGTGTATTTAGGAACATCCACTCACGGCTGGTAATCAAGTCAAAGAATTGTGTGACACCAGCGGAGGAGGAGGTAATGGTGGAGAGAAGAGGGTCAGTCCTGATATCTCTGATTCAACTAAAGAGAGGATGGTCTGCAAAGAAGACTCAGTGGCCAGAGAGAGGCAGAGTATTGGACACCAAGAACGGAGGGTGTTTCAAGAAAGCAGGAGTGGTTGACTAAGGCTGCTGAGAGGCAATATAACCACTCCCACATCCCATGGGCATCAACTCAGAAATGCCCAATGACCAGCTCCAGTAGAGTCGTGCATTTCTTATTCTCACCACCCCCCCCATCCCTCCCCCTGCTTCTTTCAAGGCTGCTGAGGGCAGGCGGAGGGTGAGATAATGATGGATGTGGCAGCAACTGTGTAGTGTAAGGTACCATTAATAACTGTGGACAGCTGCTCTCTTACAACTTCCCTTCCTCTAGTTCAATTTAAATTCTTCTTTAGACTTGGAGGCCTGACAAACACTCATCATATGATTAATGATGTTTCTTTCCTTTCTGGTTGGAATCAGCACATTGTAACTGCTGGTGATTATATTTACATAGATCATACTAACGTCCACATGCACCTTTATTAAAAGGATAAAATTATACGTATTGCAGAGACAGAGGATGTTAATATTTGGAGAATACCAGTAGGAAAACTCCATCTGCCCAAAAATGATGGCTGCTTACTGTTTTAATGTTTCTGTTAAAGCATAGAGATGAACCTGGCTCAAGTGAGATATTGGGTATCACGAAGACCCATTCTTGCTGCTTGGGAGAGAGGAAGCCCTCAAATCCTTCCCCTAAAAGTTCTCATGGGGAGCAGCCCACAGAGCCTGGCTGTGAGCTGTGAGCTGTGAGCTCTGCACAGACTCATTTATGTCTGCCTTCAACATCAAGTAAATGGAGGTCCAGAACTTCCCAGGCCTGCAGAGAGATGCATCCCACCAGCAGAGGGCTGCAATCATTGTGAATAAAAGCTAAATGTAATCTTAGATAGAGAATAAAGTGAAAATAAATCCTTTGATTGGGCTCTGTCTACAAGTATCCTAAGGCTTGTCTTATTCGTCATCCGTAAATAATCCACGGAAGGCCTGACCTGGAGAATGAAAATATACGCTGCTTTGTGAAAGTTCTAAACACACAGCCCCTGCCACCCAGGTTCAGGCAGAGTGAGCTGCCAAGGCCGTCGGGCATGGTTGTGTCTGCTCCTGATTAATGATTACACCCTGTCTTTTGATGAACCAACTCTACTTAGCATATCAGATTATCTCCCATGGACTAGCCATGGCAGAGCTGGGATGTGACACAAAGGAAAGTGGAGGAAGGACTTTTGTGCAATGTTTCAGCTCAGCACGCTGAGATGGGAACGTGGTCTCCAGGCGTGGTTGGTGAATTTAGGAATGAGCAGTGGGATTACTGAGACATCACAAATGACTGCAATCCCAGGGGACTCCTCCCTGCAACCCTGACCTCCTGTTGAAACTTGCTGAATTTAATACAAGCTAGAGTATAAAAGATCTTGGGGTGGGTAGAGGGAACCTTGACATCAAAGCAAGAAACCATCAAGGAAAAGATCAATAGAGCCGATGATATAGAAAATTTAAATGTCTTAATATACATAAAATTTAAAAGTAGATAAATTAAGAAATAAATATTTGAAACCTATGAGTTAATATCCTTAATTAACTCTTTATGAATCATAAAGATGAATATTCCAAATTGCTTAAAGAACTAAGAAAAGCACATGAACCAGCCACTCATAAAAGAAGAAATTAAATGCTCAGTAAATATAAGAAAATAGGTTTAACTTTACTAAAGGACAATTTTTAAAAATTGAGACCTTGTATTTTAGATGTTAAATAGATGGAGCCTGAAAAGATTGAAAATACTGTACTAAATGTTAACCAAAGTGTGAAGCAATGAGCTCTTTCATTTCTTTCACAGGAATGTAAATTGGTACAATCTTTGTGGAAGGAAATATGATTAAAATGTTTAATGTCCTTAACCCTTGATACAGAAGTTTCTTTTCTGTAAATTTATTGTAAGGAAATAATGGGCAAATAGTCATGTTTATGAAAGTTCTTCCTAGCACTACTAGAAATAGTTTAAACTGGGCGTAGTGGCTCATACCTGTAATCCTAGCACTTTGGGAGGCCGAGGCGAGCGGATTGCCTGAGCTGAGGATTTCGAGACCAGCCTGGGCAACACAGTGAAACCTCGACTCTACTAAAATACAAAAAGTTAGCCAGGCATGGCGGCATGCGCTTGTAGTCCCAGCTACTCGGGAGGCTGAGGCTGGAGAATTTCTTGAACCCAGGAGGCGGAGGTTGCAGTGAGCCGAGATGGCGCCACTGCCCTCCAGCCTGGAAGACAGAGCAACACTCTGTCTAAATAAATAAATAAATAGTTTTAAAAATAGTAAAAACAATGGAAAATTGCTTAAATTCATGGTATATCTAACCATATGACTATTTTTTAATGTGTGCAACATATTATTAAATACAAAGAGCAAGATACAACAGAGTTTATACATTAGGACCCCATCTTTTTAAATTAATAGACTTTATTTTTTAGAGCAGTTTAGGTTTACAGAAAAAGAGCAGAAAGTAACAAGATTCCCATATATCCTTTCTCCCCCCACCACAAGGCAAACACTGTTTCTCCTATTACTAATATATTAACGTCTTGCATTAGTGTGATACATATGTTACAAGTGATGAGCCAATACAGTTACATTATTATTCACTGACATCCACAGTTTACATTAGGGCTCACTCTTGGGTGTTTGTCTATTCTATGGTTTTAAAAAGGTAATAAGACGTATCCACCACCACAGTATCTTGTAGAAGAGTTTCACTGTCTAAAAATCACCTGTGCTCTACCTACTATTGCTCTCTTCCACTCACCCCTTCCCCAAGCCCATGGCAAACACTGATCTTTTTACTGACTCCACAGTTTTGCTTTAGCAGAATGTCATAGAGTTGGAATCACATTATGTAGCCTTTTCAGATTGGCTTCTTTCTCTCAGCAATACACACTTAAGGTTCCTTCATTTCTTTTCATGACTTGTAGCTCATTTCTTTTTATCACCAAGTAATATTCCATTGTCTGAATGTACCACAGGTTGTTTATCCATTCACCCACTCAAGGACATCTTGGTAGATTTCTAGTTCATGTAATCATGAATAAAGCTGCTATAAACATTTCTGTAGAGATTTTTGTTAGACATAAGTGCTCATGTCCTTTGAATAAATACCAAGGAGCACGAGTGCAGGATCATATGGTAAGATAATATTTAGTTTTGTAATATACTGCCAAACTGTCTTCCAAAGTGGCTGCACCATTTTGCTTTTCTACCAGCAATGAATGAGTTCCTGTTGCTCACATCCTCACCAGCATTTGGTGTCAGGATGTGGAGCAACAGGAACTCTCATTCATTGCTGGTGACGATGCAATGAGATGCCACTACACATGAAAATCCAGGATGAATTTTGGCCATCCTAACAGGTGTGTACTGGTATCTCATTGTTGTGGGGTTTGTTTGTTTGTTTTAGAGAGAGTCTTGCTTTGTCACCCAGACTGGAGTGCAGTGGTGTGATCTTGGCTCACTGCAACCTCCACTGCCCAGGTTCAAATGATTCTCATGCCTCAGCCTCCTGAGTAGCTGGGATTACAGGCATGTGTCACAATGCCTGGCTATTTCTTTTCTTTTCTTTTTTTTTTTTTTTTTTTTGTATTTTCAGTAGAGATAGGGTTTTGCCATATTGGCCAGGCTGGTCTCAAACTCCTGGCCTCGGATGATCCGCCTACCTCGCCTCCCAAAGTTCTGGGATTACAGGCATAAGCTACCGTGCCCGTTCTGATTGTTGTTTTAATTTGCAATTCCCTGATGATGTATGATGTGGAGCACCTTTTCACATGCTTATTTGCCATGGGTACATCTTCTTTGGTGAGGTGTCTCTTACTATCTTTGGCCCACTTTTTAATTGGGTTGTTTGTTTTCTTGTTGGTGGGTTTTAAGAGTTCTTTGTATATTTTGGATAACAGTTCTTTACCGTATGTGTGTCTTTTGCAATTTTTTTCCTCCAAGTCTCTGGCTTATCTTTTCATCCTCTTGACTGTCTCTTTCACAGAGCAGAAGTTTTCTACTTTTGAAGTCCAGCTTATCAATTAATCTTTTTCATGGATCATGCTTTTGGTGTTGTATCTAAAAAGTCATCTTCTACGTATATTCCAAAGAGTTTTATAGTTTTCCATTTTCCATTTAGGTCTACAATGTATTATGGGTTAATTTTTCTGAAAGATATGAGGTCTGTGTCTAGATTTATGTTTTTGCATGTGGTTGGCCAGTTGTTCCAGCACCATGTGTTGAAAAGGCTGTATTTTCAACATTGAATTGTCCTTGCTCCTTTATCAAAGATATGTCAACTATATCTGTGTGGGTTCCTTTCTGGGCTCTCCACTCTCTTCCCTTGATCTGTTTATCTACCACACTGTCTTGGCAACTGTACCTCTATAGTAAGTTTTGAAGTCAGATGGTATCTAATTTGTTTTTATCCTTCAATTTCATGTTGCCTATTCTAAATCTCCTTTGCCTCTCCATATAAACTTTAGATTCAGTTTGTTGATATCTACTAACAACTTGCTGGCATTTTGATTGTATCTAATGTGTAGATCAAACCAGGAAGATCTTGACAATCTATCTATGAACATGGAAAATCTTTCCATACATATATATATTGTTAGATTTATACCTAAGTATTTTTGGTACATAATAGTATGTTTTTAATGTAAATTCTAATTGTTCATTGCTGATATATACAAAAGCAACTGACTTTTGCATAATAATCTTATATCCTACAATCTTGATATAATCATTTAATAGTTCCAGGAGATTTTAATGTTGATGATTCTTTGGGATTTATTACATATACAATTTTATATATGTGTGTGTGTGTATGTATCTTATATATATAATACATGTATATGTATATATATTATATATGTATATATGCTAATATATATAACTACACATACAAGTATATATATAATCTTTTTTCACTCTGTCACCCAGGCTGACAATCACAGCTCACTGCAACCTCTGTCTCCCAGATTCAAGCAATCCTCCCACCTCAGCCTCCTTTGCAGCTGGGACTACAGGTACATACATGCCCCCCAACCCAGCTAATTTTTTGTATTTTTTTTGTAGAGATGAGATTTCGCCACATTGCCCAGGCTGGTCTCAAACTCCTTGACTCAAGCTATCCACCTGCCTCAGCCTCTGGGATTACAGGCATGAGCCACTGCACCAAGCCTTTCCATATATTTAGATCTTCTTTGATTTTGTGCACAGGGAATTGTAGGTTTCCTCACATAGATTTTATACATATTCTGTTAGATTTATATCTATTTTTTTGGTATTAACATAAACAATAGTACGTTTTTAATGTAAATTCTAATTGTTCATTGCTGGTATATAGAAAACCAATTGACTTTTGTATAATAACCTTATATCCTACAATCTTGATATAATCATTTAATAGTTCCAGGAGTTTTCACTGTAGTTGATTCTTTGGGATTTATTACATAGACAGTGATGTCATATGCAAACAAAGTTTTATTTCTTCCTTCTCAATCTATATACCTTTTTTTTTCTTTTCTTGCTTCTTGTATTACCTAGGATTTCAGTGCAATGTTAAATAGAATTGCTAAGAAGGGAAATCATTGGCCTTTTCCTATTGTTAGCAGGAAAATTTATGGCTTCTCACCTTAGATATGATGTTAGTCATTTGTGTAGATCTTTATCAAGTTGAGAAAGTTCCCTTATATACTGAGTTTTCCAAGAGTACTTACACTAACAGATGTTGAATTTTGTCGATATTTTTACTGCATCTACTGGTATAATCATGTGATTTTTTTTTCTTCTTTAGCCTGCTGATGTGATTGTACTGATTGATTTTGAATGTTGAACTACTCTTGTAAACCTGGAATAAATCCCACTGGTTCTAATGTAGAAACTCTTTGTATATATTGTTACATTTTATTTGTTAATATTTTGAAGAATTTTTACATTTATATTCATTACAGATGCTGGTCTATGGATTCTTTTCTTGTAATGCCTTGTCTGGTTTTGGTATTAGGGTAATTTTGGCCTCATAGAATGAGTTAGGAGGTTCCCCACTGCTTCTGTTTTCTGGAAGAGATTATAGAGAATTTGTATAATTTACTCCTTAATTATTTGGTTGATCAAGATGGATAAAAGACTTAAATGTAAAATCCAAAACTATAAAACCCTGGAAGACAACCTAGACAACACCATTCTGGACATAGGAACCGGCAAAGATTTCATGACAAAGATGCCAAAAGCAAACACAACAAAAGCAAAAATTGATATATGAGATGGAATTAAACTTAAGAGCTTCTGCAGAGCAAAAGAAACTATCAACAGAGTAAACAGAAAACTTACAGAATGGGAAAAAATATTTGCAAACTATGCATCTGGCAAAGCTCTCATATAGAGCATCTATAAAGAACTTAAACAAATTCACAAGAAAAAAAAACAAACAACCCCATTAAAAAGTGAGCAAAGGACATGTACAGACACTTTTCAAAAGAAGACATACATGTAGCCAACAAGCATATGAAAAAAAGCTCAGTATCTCTGATCACTAGAGAAATGCAAATTAAAACCACAGTGAGATACCATCTCACATCAGTCAGAACAGCTATTATTAAAAAGCTAAAAAATGGCTGGGCACAGTAGCTCATTCCTGTAATCTTAGCACTTTGGGAAGCCAAGGTGGGTGGGTCACGAGGTTAGGAGTTTAAGACCAGCCTGGCCAAGATGGTGAAACCCCGTCTCTACGAAAAATACAAAAATTAGCTGGGCGTGGTGGCAGGCATCTGTAATCCCAGCTATTCGCAGGCTGAGGCAGAGAATTGCTTGAACCCAGGAAGCAGAGGTTGCAGATCATGCCACTGCACTCCAGTATGGTTTACAGAGTGAGACTCTGTCTCAAAAAAAAAAAAAAAAAAACAAAAAAGGGGGGAAAAATAACAGGTACTGATGAGGTTGCAGAGAAAATGGAACACTTACGCACTGTTGGTGGGAGTATAAATTAGTTTAATCATTGTAGAAAGTAGTGTGGTAATTCCTCAAAGAACTAAAAATAGAACTACCATTCAACCCAGCAATCCAATTACTGGGTATATACCCAAAGGAATATAAATTGTTCTACCATAAAGACACATGCATGTGTATATTCGTTGCAGCACTATTCAAAATAGCAAAGACCTAGAATCAACCTAAATGACCACTGTAGATTGGATAAAGACAATGTGGTATATATATACCGTGGAATATTATGCAATCATAAAAAAGAATGAGATCATGTCCTTTGCAGGAACATAGATGGAGCTGGAAGCCATCATCCTCAGCAAACTAATACAGGAACAGAAAATCAAATATTGCATATTCTCACATACAAGAGGGAGCTAAGTGATGAAAACACATGGACACAAAGAGGGGAACCACAGACACTGTAGCCTACTTGAGGATGGAGGGCGGGAGGAGGGGAGAGGATCAGAATAAAATAAGTATTGGGTACTAGGCTTAGTACCTGGGTGATGAAACAATCTGTACAATAAACCCCCCATGACATAAGTTTACCTATATAACAAACCTGGACATGTACCCCTGAACCTAAAATAAAAGTCTAAAAAACCATTTGATTGAATTCACCAGTGAATGCATCTGGGCCTGGTGCTTTCTGTTTTGGAACGTTATTTTCAATTCTATTTCTTTAATAGCAATAGGTCTATTCCGATTATCTATTTCTTCTTGTGTGAGTTTAGGTAGATTGTGTCTTTCAAAGAATTGGCCCATATCATTTACATTATCAAATTTGTGGACATAGAGTTGTTCATAATCTTCCTTTATTACCCTTTTAATGTCCGTGGGATCAGCAGTGATGGCCTGTCTTTCATTTCTAATATTAGTAACTTGCATCTTCTCTCTTATTTTCTTAGCCTAGATAGAGTTATATCAAATGCTATGGGTTGAATGTTTGTCCCTTCAAAACTGACATTAAAACTTCATCCCCAGTGCAGCACTGTTGAGAGGTAGACTCTTTGGGAGGTCACTGGGTCATGAGGGCTCTGCACTCATGAATGGATTAATTCATTCACAGATTAATCAATTAATGGGTTATTGAGGAAGTGGGCTACTTATCACAAGAGTGGGTCTGTTATAAAAGCCAGTTTGGCAGTCTCTCATAAGTGCTCTCACATGTGATGCCCTGCACCTCCTCAGGACTCTGCAGAGAAGAGTGTCCACCAGCCAGAAGGCCCTCACCAGACACAGCACATGGAGCTTGGACTTCCCAGCCTCCAGACCTGTAGGAAATAACTTCCCTTTCTTTATAAATTACCCAGTCTCAGGTATTCGTTTATAGCAACAGTAAATGGACTGAGACATCAATTGTACTGATCTTTCCAAAGAATCAGCTTTTAGTTTTATTTTCTCTTTTGATGTCCTGTTTCCAATGCCATTGATTTCTGCTCTAATTACTATTATTTCTTTTCTTCTATTTACTTTGAATTTAATTTGCTCTTCCTTGTCTAGTCTCCCAAAGTGGAAGTTTAGATTATTGGTATTAGATATTTCTTCTTTTCTAATATATGCATTTAATGGTATAAATCTCTCATTAAGCACTGCTTTTGCTGCAGCCCACAAACTTTGATAAGTTGTATTTTTATTTTCTCATAGTTAAAAAATATTTTTAAAGTTTCTCTTGAGATTTCTTCCTTGACCCATGTAATATTCAAGCATATATTGTTTAGGCTGTGTGCAGTGGCTCACATCTGTAATCCCAATGTTTTGGGAGGCTGAGACAGGAGGATTGCTTGAGCCCAAGTGTTTAAGACCAGCATTGGCAACATAGTGAGACCCCCATCTCTACAAAAAATTTAAAAATTAGCCAGGCATGGTAGCATGCATCTGTAGTCCCAGCTACTCGGAGACTGAGGCAGGAAAATTGCTTGAGCCCAGTTCAAGGATGCAGTAAACTATGATTATGCCACTACACTCTAACCTAGGAGACAGAGCAAGATCTCATTTCTAAAAATAAAATACAATAAAAGTATATTCTTAAAGTATTTGGGGATTTTCCAGCTATATTCCTGTTTTTTTGATTTCTAGTTTAAGTTCATTGTGGTTCGAGAGCTTACTTTGTATGATTTCTATTCTTTAAAATGTGTTAAGGGTGTGTTTTACGGCCTGGAATGGTGAATGTTCCATGTCCCATATGAGTTTGAGAAGAATGTGAATTCTGCTGTTGTTGGGTGATGTATTATATAAATTTCAGTTAGATCCATTTAGCTGATAGTGTTATTTGGTTCTACTATGTCCTTACTGATTTTCTGTCTGCTGGATCTGTCAGCTACTGACAGAGGGGTGTTGAAGTCTACAACTATAGTAGCAGATTTATTTATATCTCCTTGAAGTTCTATCAGTTTTTGCCTCATATATTTTGATGCTCTGCTGTTAGGCACATATACAGTAAGGATTGCTATATCTTCTTGGAGAATTGACTTCTTTATCATTACGTAGTGCCCCTCTTTATCCCGGATAATTTTCCTAGCTCTGAAGTCTACTTTGTCATAAATTAATATAGCTATTCTAACTTTCCTTTGATTTGTGTTAGCATGGTGTGATGGTAGATTGGCGCTGCCAACTTGACTGGATTAAAAGATACCCAGATAGCTAGTAAAGGATCAATTATTCTCAGTGCTTCAGTAGGCACTGAAACCATCCCTCTTCTGCTGAAAGGGTTTGGCTTTTGATTAGAGTAATTGGGTTGCCCCAGGTATGTCTACGAGGGTGTATCTGGAGGAGATTAGTGTGTGAGTCAGTGGACAAAGTGGGGAAGATCCAGATGTAATGTGAGTGGGCACCATCCAATTGATTGGGGGCCTGGATGGAAGGCAGAGGAAGGGTAAACTCTCTCACTTCCAGAGTCAAGATGCCCATTTTCTCCTGCCCTTGGGTGTCAGAACTTTGGGTTCTCCAGCTCTTGTGCTCTGGGACTTACACCATATCCCCTCTCCCCACTAGCTCTCAGGCCTTTGGCTCACACTGAGAGTTATACCATAGGCATCCTTGCATCTGAGGCCTTCAAACTTGCACTGAGCCAGCTACCAGCTTCCCTGGTTCTCCAGCTTGCAGACAGTCTATCATGGGAATTCTCAGCCTTCATAACAGAGTAAGCCAATTCCTCTAATAAGCCACTTGTCATCTATCTATCTATCTATCTATCTATCTGTCTATCTATCTATCTATTTATCTATCTATCTATCTCCCATCAGTCTGCTTTTCTGGAGAACCCTGACTAAAAGACATGACATATCTTTCTCCATCCTTTTACTTTTAATCTATCTGTATTTTTATATTTAGGATGAGTTTCTTGTACACAGCATATAGTTACTTCTATTTTGCTTTAATCCACTCTGATAATCTCTATCTTTTAACTGGTATATTTATGATTAAGATTTAAGTGATTATTGATAGTTGGATTAATATCTTCTATGCTTGTTACTATTTTATATTTTTGTCCTTGTTCTTTGTTTCTTTTTTGTCTTTCACTCTTTTTCTGCCTTCTGTCTTTTTAATTGATTACTTTATGTAACTCCATTTTCTCACCTCTCAAAAAATCAATTATGTCCCTTTTTAGCTTTTTCTGGTCATTGCCCTTGAGTTTGCAGTATACATTTACAACCAATCCAAGTCCATGTTCAAATTATACTATACCACTTCATCACAGCTGATGCACATACCTTAGAGCAGACTATTCCCAATGCTCCCACCCCTTGTATTGTTACTTTCCCTTATTTAATTATTTAATTTATCCATAAGCTGTAACTACCAAATACATTATTATTGCTTCTGTTGTTATTTTGGACCAACAGTTATCTGTTGGATCAATCAGGAGTTAAAAAAAGACTTTATTTACTTTATTTTAGCTTCATTTATTTCTCTCTAATACTCTTCCTTTCTTTAAGTAGATCCAAGTCTCTTCTTATGTCATTTTCCTTCTCTCTGAAGCATTTCTTTTAACATTTATTGCAGTGTCACTGGTGACAAATTCCCTCAACATTTATTTGTCTGGGAAAGTCTTTATTTATCATTCAGTTTTGAAGGACAATCTTGCTGGATACAAAATTCTAGGTTGGTGGTTTTTTTCTTTCAACTTCTTTCACTTCACTCTCTTCTTGCTTGTATGGGTCTCAAGAGAAATCCAGTATGATACTATCCTTGCTCCTCTCTCTATAAAGTGCTTTTTATTTCTGACTTCTTTCAAGGTTTTCTTGCTGTCTTTGATTTTCTGCAGCTTGAATGTGATATGCCCAGGGATAGATTTTGTAGTACTGATCCTGCTTGGTGTTCTCTGAGCTTCCTGTACCTGTGGTATGCTGTCTATTATTAATTTTGAGAAATTCTCAGTCTTTATGGCTTCCAGTATGTCCCCTGTCCCTTTCTCTCTTTCTGCTCCCTCTAATATCACCTTTATACATATGTTAAATCTTTGATAATTTTCCTGTATTTCTTGGATATCATGTTCTGTCATTTTCGTTGTTTTCTCTCTCTGCATTTCCATTTTGGAAGTTTCTGCCGACATTTCTTCAAGCTCCCTGATTCTTTCTTTGGCTGTGTCCTGCCTCTTGATCAATCAAATAAAAGGCATTCTTCATTTCTAGTATAGTGTTCTCTTTATTTCTAGCATATCCTTTTGATGATGTGATGATTATCATTATTATTATTATTTTGAGACAGAGTCTCGCTCTGTCACCCAGGCTGGAGTGCTGTGGTGTGATCTCGGCTCACTGCAGCCTCTGCCTCCCAAGTTCAAGTGACTTTCCTGCCTCAGCCTCCCAAGTAGCTGGGATTATAGGCACCTGCCACCACCCCTAGCTAATTTTTGTATTTTTAGTAGGGACGGGGCTTCCCCATGTTGGTCAGGC
Organism: Mandrillus leucophaeus; assembly: GCF_000951045.1. Lineage (NCBI taxonomy): Eukaryota > Metazoa > Chordata > Mammalia > Primates > Cercopithecidae > Mandrillus > Mandrillus leucophaeus. The sequence goes on along the minus strand of NW_012102654.1, from coordinate 907,047 downwards.
TGGTCTCAAACTCCTGACCTCAAATGATCTGCCCACCTCAGCCTCCCAAAGTGCTGGGATTATAGGCATGAATCACTGCACCCGGCCTATTTTTTGTTTGGTTTTGTTTATGAGATGAGGTCTCACTCTGTCACCCAGGTTGGAGTGCAATGGCACAATCACAGCTCACTGCAGCCTCGACCACCAGGCTCAAGTGATTCTCCTGCTTCAGCCTCCCATGTAGCTGGGACCACAGGCATGCACCACCATGTCTGGTGATTTTTTTTTTTTAAGAGAGGAAGTCTCACTATAGCGCTTAGGCTGGTCTTGAACTCCTGAACTCAAACAATGTTCCTGCCTCAGACTCCCAAAGTGCTGGGATTACAGGCATAAGCCACTACACATGGCCTGATTATTATTATTATTATTACTGTTAGGAGTTTAGGAGTAGAGGTTTAATAGGTAAAAGAAAGAGAAAGGAAAACAGCTCTCTCTCTCTAGTGTGAGAGAGGGGACTTCTGAGAGGAAAAGGCCTTGATTATTGTTTTTTAATCCACACAAAGTGTAAGTCATTTATTTCTCTTCTAGCCCTGGGCTCAGTACATAGATGGCTTCTCTTCAGCCTTTGGGTTGACAATTTTCTCCAGGTTGCTTCTGAAATTATGATAAAGCACAGCATAGAAAGCCCTCAGGTCAAGCACAGTGTCCCCGATCTCCCCACAGGGTACCTCATCTTGCCTGTGCACCAAGGCCTGGTAATAATCCATTACATGAATTTCCTGGGAGGCCTTGGCCACAGCATCTCCGTGTTCTGAGAAGTACTTAGACGTGGCTGTCTGGAAGGTTTCCACTTTGGTCGTGACTGCATTCATCCTCTCCAGCGTCTTCTCCTGGAGTGATACCCCAAAATAATGTCCATCCTCAATCTTGGGGATCAGATGCTGGATCTGTGTGATCACCAGAATGCATTTCTCTTTGAGAGTCCAGACTTCCGTCTTAACCAGGGAAACAGGAACAGGACCTTCTCATGCCAGGGGAGACTTCTTTCTTTGCCTGCTTATCTGTTTCCAACTCATCATTCTTGGATAGAGGGTCTGGGATGGGGATTCCAGTGGTGCTCAGAGGGAGGTCAGATCAGCCACATTGAGGGAGTCCTCTTGCAAGAGCTGATTCAGATACGATTTTCTGTGGCAAGAATCTGTAGGGGAATTCCTCAGTCTCCTGGAAAAGATTTTGCCTGAAGACCTCCGCCTGCTTTCAGGCATCCCCACTCAGGTGCACTCCACAAGGCTTGGCCATGCTGCTCCAGGTGCTAGATCTCTGGTCTCCTGGCTAGTCCTGATTCTTTATTAAAGTTACCATCTCTCTGCTTATATTATGCATCTGTTCTTGCATGTTTTTCACTTTTTCCATTAGAGGCCTCAACACATTAACCACAGTTATTTTAAATTCCCTGTCAGGCTATCCAAAATCTCTACAATATCTGGGTCTGGTTATGATGCTTGTTCTGTCTCCTCAGATTGTTTTTCGTCTTTCAATTTGCCCTGTCATTTTTTGTTGAAGGACAGATACAATGTACTGAGTAAAAGGAATCTGGTTCTTGCTACTGCAGTGGGCTTCTGCTCCAGTAAGCTTTTTTTTTTTCCAGTCAGGGTCTCTCTCTGTCACCCAGGCTGGAGTGCAGTGGCACAATCTTGGCTCACTGCAACCTCCACCTCCTGGGTTCAAGCAGTTATCTTGCCTCAGCCACCCGAGTAGCTGGGATTACAGGTGTGTGCCACCACACCCGGCTAACTTTTGCATTTTTAGTAGAGACGGGATTTCGCCATGTTGCCCAGGCTGGCCTCCAACTCCTTGGCTCAAGCAATCCACCCACCTCGACCTCCCAAAGTTCTGGCATTACAGGCATGAGTCACCGCTCCTGGCCTCCAGTAAGCTTTGATTCTGTGTATTAACTTCTCTCGCCAATTGTAGGTGAAGTGTCTTGCCTTGTGACCTCAATCATCTGACTGATAAAGAGTTGTTGATTTTTGGTTTCTGCAGGATTTTTCTTGTTGTGAGAATAGAAGTCATAACTCACAAGTACCTAGCACCTCAAATAAGAAACTAAAAGTCTTCTCACTGAATCCCAATTATGTAACATTTATGTTACATACAATTATGTGTATATACACATAATAAATGTAAATGTGTCTAATTTATTTTTAAAAGACTCTATAAAGATATACACCAAAATGCTAATATTTTTTATATCTGTTGAGCAGATGGTGTAATCTACATAGGTCTAAAAGAATCAACAAAAAACTGGAACTGATAAGCAGTTGTAGCAAAGTTGCAAGATACAAGTTTAATATATAAAAGTCCATTGCTTTCCTGTATACCAACAATGAATAAGTGGGATTTATAATTAAAAACACAATACAATTTACATGAGCAACCACGAAATGATATCTTTAGGTATAAGCCTAACACACACATCCAAGATCTGTATAAGGAAGCCTATAATTTTTTGATGAACAAAATCAAAGAAGAACTAAATAAATGAAGAAATATTCCCATGTTCGTTGATTGGAAGACAATATTGTCAAGATACCAGTTCTTCCCAACTGGATCTATACATTCAACACAATCAAAATCCCAGTCAAAATGCCAGCAAATTGTTTGTGGATTTCAACAAATGAAATCTAAAGTTTATATGAAAAGTCAAAAGACCCAGAATAGGCAACATGAAATTGAAGGAGTAGAACTAGTCAGATACTTCCTGACTTCAAGACTTACTATAAAGGTATGGTTGTCAAGACAAACAGACCAAGGGAAGAAAGCAGAGAGCCCAGAGACACACGTAAATACAGTCAACTTATCTTTGATAAAGGAGCAGGGAAATTCAATGTTGAGAATTTTTTTTTTTTTTTTGAGACAGAGTCTCACTGTCGCTCAGGCTGAAGTACAGTAGCATGAACTCAGCTCACTGCAACCTACGCTTCCTGGGTTCAAGCGATTCTCCTGCCTCAGCCTCCCGCGTAGCTGGGATTACAGGTGCATGCCACCACGCCCAGCTAATTTTTTGTATTTTTAGTAGAGATGGGGTTTCACCATGTTGGCCAGCACAGTCTTGAACTCCTGACCATGTTAACCAGGCTAGTCTAGAGCTCCTGACCTCAAGTGATCTGCCCACCTGCTTGCCGAAGTACTGAGCTTACAGGCGTGAGCCACTGCGCCTTGCTAAGACACTTTTTAAATTCCCTTTTGATATCTTCTTTGAGCCAATGGTTGTTCTGGAGTGTGTTTTGTTTCCACATATTTGTGAATGTTCCCATTTTCTTGCTGTTATAGATTAGTAGTTACATTTCACTGTGGTTGAAAAAGGTACTTAGAATCATTTTGAATGTCTTAAATTTGTTAAGACTCATTTTGTGGCCTAATATGTGATCTATCCCAGAGAACGTTTTGTGTGTGCCTGAGAAAAGCGTGCATACTTCTGCTGTTGGATAAGAAGTTCTGCATGTGGTGGTTAGGTCCATCTGTTCCATAGTGTTGTTCAAGTCAGCTGTTTCTTTATTGATTTTCTGTCTGGATGTTCTATCCCTTATCCTAAGTGAGGTATTGAAGTCCCCTACTATTAATGTATTGCTGTCAGTTCCTATCCTCAGATCTGTCAATATTTGCTTAATATATTCAGGTGCTCTGATGTTGGGTGTGTACACGATTGTTATATTTTCCTGTAGAACTGACCTTTTTATCATTATAAAATGATCTTCCTTGTGTCTACAGACAGTTTTAGACCTAAAGTCTATTTTGTCTGATATCAGTATAGCCACCTCTGGTTTCTTTTGGTTGCTATTTGTATAAAATATCTTTTTCTATCCCTTTACTGTCAACCTACATGTGTCTTTAATTCTAAAGTGTACCTATTCATTTTGTACACGTCACAGAAGTGTACAATTTTGTACATTTTGTACAATTCACAGAAAAGCTGTCTTCTCAAAAGGACTTTTAGAAGTAAAATGATAACATCACATCTAAGTGACACATGTACTTATATCCATCGGGTTGGTGGTGGAGAGGAACTGGAAGAAATGAAGGACTTTAGACCAGAACAATATAGAAGATACTTTCAGATATAACCATTGTTACATGTGTGTAGCTTATTCAATACTACTGTGTATATAGAAGACAAACTTAAGTCTTTATTTGAAACATCTAGTCCATCTAGGTGTTTAGAAATGCACAAAGTATATTAAATGTAGAGGTAATAAAGAACACATTGTGTAAATATCCTTTTGTAAAATTCATAAGAAATATTGTCTTTTGGAAATTGAATGATCACACCACTTCTCTGAGCAGTACACATTACTATATTCATGCTGGTTCAGGAAGAAAAGAGGAGAAGGAATTGCAAAGGGTTTGATACCAGTGTGTGTATGGTGAGGCACAATTGGCCACTGTCCCTTATGTCCGCGCATTGTCTTTTACTTGACTGTGTTTATACCATACATAAAAGACAAGCAAGTCCTGATTTATAACATCTAGTCCTTCTAGATGTTAAAGAGGTCGCCAGCGTATGAGAAAAGGAGGGTTAGTAAACTAATACGTTGAGTCTATTTTGTGTTAAAATTCATAGAAAAGACTGTTCGTAACCCTTATGGAAGTGAAATTGTGAAAATCCCTGCTAAGAACTATAGATGCTTATATCTGCCCATTGGGTTGACAGAAGTAGGAAGCAAAAGGGTTCTAGTCTAGAATGTTCCTATTTAAAAGATACTTTCAGGCTGGGTACAGGGGCTCATGCCTGTAATCCCAGCACTTTGGAAGGCCAAGACAGGTGGATCACCTGAGGTCAGGAGTTCAAGACCAGCCCGGCCTGAAATTATCTTTTAAATTGGAACACCCTGAGCAAACAATGTATGATAAAAAGTAGAGCTACTGGCCGGGTGCGGTGGCTCACGCCTGTAATCCCAGCACTTTGGGAGGCCGAGGTGGGCGGATCACCTGAGGTTGGGAGTTGGAGACCAGCCTGACCAAAATGGTGAAACCCTGTCTCTACTAAAAATAAAAATTAGCTGGGCATGGTGGCGCATGCCTGTAATCCCAGCTACTGGAGAGGCTGAGGCATGAGAACCGCTTAAATCCTGGAGGCAGAGGTTGTGGTGAGCCAAGGTCCCACCGTTGCACTCCAGCCTGGGCAACAAGAGCTAAACTCCATCTGAAAAAAAAAAAAGGTACCGCCAGTGAGTTAGCCAATTTGTAAATATCTTATTATAATAGATACAAAAAAAATGCACCTTGGATACAGAATTGTTAACCCCTCCCTGAGCAGTGTATATCAGGACTTGTTAGGCAGGCAGCAGAGGAGCAGAAGGAAGTGTGAAGGGAGAGATGTATGCAGATGTGTTCATATTTACATTTTGACTGTAGCCAATTGATGTATGTGCATCTCTTTGGCTGAACTGCAGGAATAAATTAAGTAATTCAACGGAAATATACCTCCTTGCTAACCATTGAATGGTATAGACCTGATAATGAATTATCTTAGAAACTATACTTGGTGTACTCTGTTGCTTTATGTTTCACTTTAAATTGAACACTACGGAAGCGCAGTATGTTAATCGGAATTCCGCCAGTACCTTTATCTAGAGTAGTGTTGCCATTTTTGTCTTCTATGAAATTTTTGTCCCAAAAGAGGTGGGATTATACTTTTTTCTAACAGATTGAGTCGGTGTCGTGTATTCTTGGTTATCAAAATATTCATATCACTTTGGGATTTTAAATTGGTAAATATTCATGATGTGTGAAAAAGCATGATACATACATACTGTATGCTCTCACTCCAATAAAACTGGATGTTGTGTCTAAACACACACAGGACCTAGAAGGACACAGCAAACTGTAAACTGCCTGTGATTGTGGACAACTTCGTTCTTTGTTTCTTGTGTTTTTCACTTTCCTATAATGCATGTATTAACTTTTTAAAAATAAAAGTTAGGCCCAGTGTGGTAGCTCACTCCTGTAATCCCAACATTTTATGAGGATGAGGCAGAAGGATAACTTGAAGCCAGAGTTTAAAACATGCCTGAGAAACAGAGCGAGACCGCCATCTCTACAAAAAAAAAAAAATTAAAATTATAATAGTTCGGCACAGTGGTACATGCCTGTAGCCCCAAATACTCAGAAGGCAGAGGCAGGAAGCCCAGGAGATTGAGGTTCCAGTGAGCTATGATCACGCCACCACACTCCAGCCTGGGCAACACAGCAAGACTGCCAACTCAGAAAAAAAAAAAAATGTTTTTTTAATAAACGTAATTTTTAAAACCTAGAAACAATAAGTAAAGTGTACCTATTATAGACAGCATATGACTGGATCTTGTTTTTTATTCATTCAGTCACTCTATACCTTTTGTGGGGTTTTTGTTGTTTTGTTTTGTTTTTGAGACAAGGTCACTCAGACTGTCACCCAGACTAGAGTTCGGTGGCGAGCTCACTGCAGCCTCAATCTCCCAGCCTCAAGCGATCCTCCCACCTCAGCCTTCCTAGTAGCTAGGACTGCAGACATGTGCAACCACACCTGATTAATTTTTTAAATTTTTTTGTAGATGTGGGGTTTCCCTATGTTAAAGACATAGTTTGAACCCAGGCTGGTCTCAAATTCCTGGGCTCAAGCAATCTTCCCACCTGGGCCTCCCAAATTGTTGGGATTACAGGCATTAGCCACCACACCCAGCCTCTATATCTTTTGATTGGTGAACTTAATCCATTTACATTTAAGTAATTATTGATGAGGACTTACCATTGCCATTTTTGTTAATTATTTTCTATTTGTCTTGCATCGTTTTGACTCTTGTTTTCTTGCTGTCTTCCTTTGTTGTTTGATGATTTTTGTAGTAATATGCTTTGAATTTTCATCTTTTGTGTATCTGTTACAGGTTTTTTTCTTTGCTATTAGATAAAGGCTTGTGTAAAATATCTTATAGTTTTTAACCTTCTATTTTAAGTTCAATTGCATACAAAAACACTACCATTTTACTCCCCCACACAAGCACTTTGTACTCTTGTAGACAAAGAATGCATCTTTTTATATCATATATCCGTTAGCGACATTTTCTCTATTAACTTTTATATTAGGATTAAAAGTTATTTATACACCATCTTTACAGTGTTACATGAATCTGTCTACGTCTATATATTTACCTTTCCCTGTGTGATTTATGCTTTCATATGCTTGTGTGTGTGTTGCTGTTTAGGATAATTTTATTTCAATTTAAATAAGTTTCTAAAGCATTTTTTTTTTGTTCCAGATAGAAGAAACAAACAGACATGACAAGTAAATGATAAGTAAGTTAGGTCTACTGGTAATGAACTCCCTTCACTTTTGTTTGTTTGAGAAAAACTATCTCTCCATCACTTTTAAAGGATAATTTTACCTGGTATAGTACTCCTGATTGAAAGTTGTGTTTTGGCCGGGCAGGCGCCGTGGCTCACGCCTGTAATCGCAGCACTTTGGGAAGCCGAGGCGGGCAGATCACGAGGTCAGAAGATCGAGACCATCCTGGCTAACACGGTGAAACCCCGTCTGTACTAAAAATGCAAAAAATTAGCCAGGCGTGGTGGCAGGCGCCTGTAGTCCCAGCTACTTGGGAAGCTGAGGCAGGAGAATGGCGTGAACCCGGGAGGCTGAGCTTGCAATGAGCTGAGATCGCGCCACTGCACTCCAGCCTGGGCAACAGAGCGAGACTCTGTC
>NW_012102654.1:893309-898718 GCF_000951045.1 Mandrillus leucophaeus | reverse complement strand
GGCCTCCCAAAGTGCTAGGATTACAGGTGTGAGCCACCACGCCTGGCCTAAATTTATTTTCAACTTAAAATATGTTCAACTTACAATGGATTTATCAGGACATCCATTGTTAAGGAGCACTTGTAGTCTTCTGTGATTGATCCTATTTGGGGATCTTTGAGATTTAGAAATCTGGATGTCCATTTCCCTCCCACAGTCTGTGGAAAGTCTTCAGCCACTATTTCTTTAAGTGAGCTTTCTACCCCCTTTCTCTTCTCCTTCTAGAACTCTTTTTTCTTTTTCTTTTTTTTTTTTTTTTGAGGCGGAGTCTTGCTCTGTCGCCCAGGCTAGAGTGCAGTGGCGTGATCTCGGCTCACTGCCAGCTCCACCTCCCGGATTCACACCATTCTCCTGCCTCAGCCTCCCAAGTAGCTGGGACTACAGGTGCCCACCACCATGCCTGGCTAATTTTTTCTATTCTTAGTAGAAACAGGGTTTCACTGTGTTAGCCAGGATGGTGTCAATCTCTTGACCTTGTGATCTGCTGCCTTAGCCTCCCAAAGTGCTGGGATTACCAGCGTGAGCCACTGCGCCTGGCCTAGAACTCATAATATAATATGTGCATTGGTTCACTTAATGGTGTCCTATAAATCCTGTAGTCTTTCTTCACTCTTTTTTCGTTTTTTTCATCTTCTGACTAAATAGTATTAAATGGCTTCTCTCCAAGTTCACCAATTTTTTTTTTCTTATGCTTGATCAAGTCTACTGTTGAGGCTGTTTACTGAATTTCCTATTTCATTCATTGCACTCTTCAGCTCCAGAATTTCTGAGGTTTTAAGATTATTTTATCTCTTTGTTGAACTTACCATTATGTTTGTGCATTGTTTCCCTGACTTAATTGGGTTGTCTATCTGTGTTTTCTTGTAGCTCACTAAGCTTCCTTAAAACAATTATTTTGATTTCCTTGTCAGGCAATTTGTAGATTTTCATTGCTTTAGGGTCAATTATTGAAAAATTATTGTGATCTTTTGGTGGTTTCATGTTTCCTTGATTTTTTGTTTGTTTGTTTTTTATAGCCATATGTTGGTGTTGGTGTCTATGCACTTGTGGAAACAGTCACTTCTCCCAGACTTAACAGACTGGCTTCAGTGGGGAAAGACCTGCACCTACAGGTGGGTGTGAGGGTATTGACTGGGTGGAGTGTGGCAATCCTACTCTGGCAGGGCAGGGAAGGTAGCAACAGTTCTGCCTTCAGGGAGGGCATGGTGGTGTAGTTTCCATGGAGCTCTGTCTGCTGAAGTCAGACAAAAATTAGCTGGACGTGATGGTGCATCCCTGTGGTCCCAGCTACTCGGGAGGCTGAGGAAGGAGAATTGCTTGAACCCAGGAGGCAGAGGTTGCAGTGAGCCAAATCACATCACCGCACTCCAGCCTAGGCAACAGAGTGAGACTCTGTCTATAAATAAATAAATAATACCACTTTCAAATTAGAGTTTTTATTACACGTGTACCATTTATTCAACGTTACTGTGTATGTAGTGGAAAACTTAGGTCCTATTTGAAACATCTAGTCTTTCTAGATGTTTAAAAGCACACAACATATGCTAAAAGTAGAAGGCTACAGTAACACCGTTTAAATATTTTTTTGTTATCTCACAGGAGTGGTTGCATTTGGGAAGGGAATTGTGAAACTGGATGTTTTGATGCTGACTGTTCACTGGGTGGTGGTGGGCAGGGGGAGAAGGAAGCACGCAGAGAGAAGGGTTCTGTGCCCATAAGCTAAATTAGTTCAGATTGTCTAACCATTGTTCTATATGTGCATTTTAGTTAATATTGCTGTGTATTAAAGGCTAAGCAAGTCCTAATGCCTAAAATATGTTAAAAGTAGAGGTAGTTGGCCGGGCGCAGTGGCTCATGCCTGTAATCCCAGCACTTTGGGAGGCCGAGGCAGGCAGGTCACGAGGTCAGGAGATTGAGACCATCCTGGCTAACATGGTGAAACCCCGTCTCTACTAAAAACACACAAAAAAATTAGCCAGGCATGGTGGCGGGTGCCTGTAGTCCCAGCTACTCAGGAGGCTGAGGCAGGAGAATGGTGTGAACCCAGGAGGCAGAGCTTGCAGTGAGCCGAGATTGTGCCACTGGACTCCAGCCTGGGTGATAGAGCAAGACTCCTTCTCAAAAAAAAAATAAAAAAATAAAGTAGAGGTAATTAAGCAATATAACACAGAAACAGAGAACAAAATTCTGTGTGTTCTCCCTTATTAGTGGGAGCTAAAGACTGAGTACATGTGGACATAAAGATGGGAACAATAGACACTGGGAACTACTAGAAGGGGGAAGGATGGAGGGGAGCAAGAGCTGAAAAACATTGTTGGATACTATAGTGGTCCTTAGTGGCCAAGGTTGCAGATGGCTGTTGCTGTGGTGAGGGTTGTTGGGGTTCTTGGTGTTAAAGGCTACTGGGGCCCAGTGGTCTTCTTTTATCTCAGTGGGGGATGTCATGCCCAAGAGAATTCCTCTTTGCAACAGGTCTGGCATGTAAATATACTCACTGCAGTGATTGTGCTGGTGTCTGAGGCATGGGAACATGCACAGTAGCCATGGAGCTGGGGTCTGGAGCATGCACATGATTGTGGGAAGGAGGTAGTGGCTTTGGCCCTGAAGGAGGGCAGGACACAGTGGTGGTTCTTACTCCTGTGGAAACATAATAGCAGCTCCTTCCTCAAAGCAGGAACAGCTTCGTAGACTCTAGGAAGTGTCATTACACGAGCTCAACATCATTGAAGACTGTGGGAGTCTTTGGTGGAGAAAGCTGTTAGTGTTCCTTGGCAGTGATGAGGACCACTGGGGTCCTCCTGCTCCCTTTTTCCCCCACAGGGAGAGGTCATGCCAAGGGATCCTTCTTGGCACCTACGTATACCAGACTGAGGGAGAGGTGGCACGGGTTAAAATGCTTCCTACACTTTTCTGTGTGGTCATCCTCAGTTTTCATGCTCCACTGGGTTACTATAGTTCCTTTATTGTATTCCAGAGCTCTCCCAGAACTATTTTCATTGGCATGTAGCTGTTTGTTCATTGTTTTTGTTGGGGAGATAAGCACTGGTGCCTCCTAGTCCACCATCTTGCTGACATCACTCTTCCTCAATAAGTATAAGATTTTCTTAATTGACATTATAGTGAATCGATCTGATAGCTACCTCCTTTATCAAGTGACCAGAGTTAAGATGACAAGTAATGGGATAAATTGACATCCTGCACCTCATGATAGGATTCTCCCAGAAGATCCGGCATTGCTTCAGACACAGTCATGACAAGAATGTATAAATCATGAAGCAACACCAGACGATTCCAAACTGAGAGGCAGTCTACAAAATAACTGGCCTGTAGTTTTCATTAAGTGTTAAGGTTATACGAGCCAAGGAAAGATGAACTCTTCCAGGTAGAAGGAAAAAAATACATGACAAGTAAATGATAATCCTGACTTGAATGTTGGATCTACTAAAGAATGTTATTGGATAATTGGTGAAATTTCAACAAAGTCTGGGGATTAGAAGGTAGTATTGTATCAATGTTAATTTTCTGATTTTGATGGTTTCACTTTGGTCATGAGGAAAAGTAAACTTGTCTTTTATGAAATATACACTGAAGTATTAAGGGGAAATGGGGCATCATATCTGCAACTTACTCTCAAATGAATGAGAAAAAATATACCGTTGTGTGTGTGTGTATGTTTGTGTGTGTGTGAGAAGAGAGAGAATGAGAGTAAGGTCAATGCAGTAAAATGCCAACAATTAAGGAAACTAGGTGAAAGGTATACAAAAATTCTGCAACATATTTGTAACTTTTCTTTACATTTTAAATTTCTCCAAAAGATAGTTTTTAAAAAGCTTTAAAAGCACAAGCTATTTTTTTCTACACAATATTAGATAAATAATAGCAAACGTTATAGGTAGATATGACAAAAACTAGCAAATGACCGGAGTTTTGGACCCCACGCTGAATCATCCTGCAGCTCCTGAACTTGTCTTGATTTTGCAACAAGCGAAGGCAGCCTGCCCAGAATAGGCTCCACTAAATAGGAACATGGAGATTCAAAGCCATTCCTCAGCTTCTCCCAGAACATTTGACTTTGATTTCATTGTCCAAATATTTAGGCAGTAATAATGACAATGGCAGTAATAATATTACCTAACCAACTCTGTAGGAATTATCTGTACTTCCTATGGTCCTTTGACATTAATTTAGCCATAAGCCAATCTATTTAAGCCACTCATCAGAAAATCAAATATTTAAGACTTTCTACTAAAAAACATCCTTATTATTTACCATTACCTTCATTTATATACCTGTCAGTTGGGAAGGAAGTGTCAGATTCAGTAGACATTTTCTCACCTATTCCCAAATAGAGTCCGTTTGGTGGCCGAGTCAAGATGTAGCTCATTTGCATTGTCCTCCCCATTCTCTCACTGCCTTTCCCATCAATGCAGCTGCAATTCAGAATCTTGCCCTTCATTATTTCTCTATAATTTGCAAATGTCTCTCTTTTGTCGCTGTTATGCTTCTTAAGACTTACTTACAGATTCCTCTTCATTAAACACAATTTATTCCCTTTCGTAAATTCACTATTCATGTCATGCCCACCTAATAATTTACAGTTTTGTTTGTCTGCTTTTGAGATGGAGTTTCTGTCGCCCAAGCTGGAGTGCAGTGGCGTAATCTCGGCTCACTGCAACCTCCGCCTCCTGGGTTCAGGCGATTCTCCCTTCTCAGCTGGGATTATAAGGTGTGTGCCACCACGCCTGGCTAATTTTTGTATTTTTAGTAGAGACGGCGCTTCACCATGTTGACCAGGCTGGTCTTGAACTCCTGACCTCAGGTGATCCACCAGCCTTGGCCTCCCAAAGTGCTGGGATTATAGGTGTGAGCAACCACGCCTGGCCTATAATTTACTTTTTAAAAAGCATATTATAAGCCAAACACAGTGGCTCATGCCTGTAATCACAGCACTTTGGGAGGCTGAGGTCAGAGGAGTGCTTGAGCCCAGGAGTTTGAGACAAGCCTGGGCAATATGGTGAAACCTCATCTATACCAAAAATACAAAAATTAAGGTTGGGTGCATTGGCTCACACCTGTAATCCTAGCACTTTGGGAGGTTGAGGCAGGGGGATTGCTTGAGCCCAGGAGTTCAAGACTAGCCTGGGCAACTTAGCGAGATCCTGTCTCTAAAAAAAAAAAAAAAAGGAAAAATATACAATAATTAGCTGGGCATGGTGGCATATACCTGTAGTCCCAGCCACTTGGGAGGCTGAGGCTGGAGGATCACCTGAGCCTGGGAGGTTGGGGTTGTGGTGAGCCATGATCATACCACTGCACTCCAGCCTGGGTGACAGAGTGAGACCCCATCTCAAACACACACACACACACACA
>NW_012102654.1:888017-890069 GCF_000951045.1 Mandrillus leucophaeus | reverse complement strand
CATGAAAAGATGCTCAATGGCATCAAGTCATCAGGGAAATACAAACCAACGCCACAAAAGATACTGACTCACACCCAGTAGGATGGCTGGAATCAAAAAGATAGACAATAACAAGTGTTGACAAGGATGTGGCGAGGTTGGAAACCTCATACACTAACTCTCACACACTGCTGATGGGAATGTAAAGTAGTGGAGCCACTTTGGGAAACAGTTTGGCAGTTTCTCAAAAAGATAGAGTTACCAAATAAGCCACCAATTTTACTCCTTGGTATATAATTAAGAGAAATGAAAACATATGTCCACATAGACTCTACCATGAATATTCATAGCAGCGTTATTCATAACAGCTAAAAAGTGGAAACAACCCAACTACCTGTCAACTGATGAACGAATTAAAAACCAGGTATTATATCCATACAATGGAACCTCATTCACCACGAAAATGAACAAAGTACTGATATATGTTACAACACCAATGAACCTGGAAAACATTGTCCTGAGGGAAAGAAACCAGTCACAAAAGACCGTATAGTATATGTTTCCATGTATATAAAATGTGAAAATAGGCAAATCCATACAGACAGAAAGCAGATCAGTGGTTGTCAGAGGCTAGGCGTGGAGGAAATGGATAGTGACTGTTTACTGGGTTTCTTTTGGGGATGACGCAAATGTTCTGAAAGTGGACAATGATAATGGGTGCACATCTTGTGAATATCCTACAAGCCACTGAATTATACACTTTAAAGGGGCAAATTTTGTGGTATGTGAAAAATATTTCAATAGTAAATACTTGTACCAAAGCTCATTCCTTTCCTGAAGTCGACCCTGGTACCACTTGCCCTTGCAATAAACTCTGCCCCTCTTCTTTTACCTAAAAATTAATTCCACCAGACATAAAGTCCCTCAAATCCAACTCTGACCTCATCCCTGGGTTCACAGAAGTTTCCTGCCACAAGAAAAAGCCCTGACCATCCTCCAGCAACTGTGTCCTCCTCTGTACTTGAAGCCAGTCCCTCCTTTCCTGTCAGGGAACCACGCCTGCCTCCTATCTCTATCAGTCCTGCTCTCCCTTCTGGGGCCTTCCTCTCTCTACACAACATGATCATGGCTTCCACATCTTACCAAAAGCAAAAGAACTTCAGAAGGCACAAGTGCCCTCCCTGTGCCCATATCCCTGGCAAACCACCTGTCTTCCCAAAGGACACCAAGGTGAGGTTCCCCAAGTACCCACCACTCTCCCAACCTCACAGCACAGCAGCTGCCACTCACCTGCCATCAAGCCTGCTCCCAACAAGACCAACACCTAAGCTCAACTAGTGGTGTCCTTTCAGGTTTCATACTATCTCATTTTTTTTCTGCCTTTAATACTGTTGACCAATACCTCTTGAAATACCCTTGTCTCCCTTCCCTAGCTCGACTTTTAAATATTCATTAATATAAAATCACCCTTTATTAAGCACCTGCTAATACCAGACCTTGTACTTTCACCAGTCCTCTGGGCCAGTCTGAATAATACTGTGGAACAGAGGTTCTCTCTATTTGTCTTATGTGGTACCGGAGCCCAGATCAGTTACACCCAAGGCCCAGAATAAATGACTCACCCCAGTTCTAGATGGCTCCAACGTCTGTGTTCTTTCTACCACCTTACACATTCTCCCTGACTAATCTCATCCACCTCATGGCTTCAGACACCACCTCCTTGCCAATGGCACCCTATCTCTATCTCCAGCCCCCAAATCTCTTCTGATCTCACTTCCAGCTGGTTGCAGAGGTTGAGAGGTGATCTCTACATACCCAGGAGTGTTACTGCTGGGCCTGTGGGAACTTCCATGAGCCCCCAAGCTGCCATTCCACAGGGATTAATGCCCCTGTGTTCTCTTCAGACCTCCATTGTGGGTCTCCTCGATTTCCTCTGCTGTTTCCTTATTTTGTTTTCTGTCCTTCCTACGGTCTGAATGTGTCCCCCAAAATTCATGTGTTGAAAACCTAATCCCCGGCCGGGCGCGGTGGCTCAAGCCTGTAATCCCAACACTTTGGGAGGCCAAGACGGGC
>NW_012102654.1:884597-886718 GCF_000951045.1 Mandrillus leucophaeus | reverse complement strand
TTAACAGGAAGCTCCTGTTGTTGCCACAGAATATACTGCACTATGTCCTGGCACGTTCATTTCAAAGCAATGTCAGCAAATTAACAATATCATCTTGACCAGCTCATCTAAGTAGATAACTAGTTTGCATCCCAGTTAATAACACTGTTGCACATGCTCCCTACACTGAAAAAATATATATATATATACACACATATATATATATATGCATTCCGTTTTGTATAAACGGGCCCAAACATAACACGCTTTTCTGTTTATTGTTCCCACTACCATCTCTGCACTTATGTTCTGTGAAATGAATTCAGATTTCAAATGAGAGCAGAAAAAGGTCATGCAACACCAGAGTATGACCTCTATGGAAAACCTCTAGTTGGGTTTTTCTTATGTGCCAGTCTGTACTCCAAAACTTTATATGTAGGACATATTTAAGTTCCCTAAACAATCCTCATGTTATGGACTGGATTTTCATGTCCCCCTAAAATTCACATGGCCAAATCTAATCCCTATTGTGATGGTATCCGGAGGTAGGGTCTTTGGGAGGTGATCAGGTCATGAGGGTGGGGCCCTCACACTGCAGTTAGTTCCCCTGTGAGAAGAGAACAAAGAGCTAATTCACACTCCTTCTGCTATGCAAGGAGAAAAGAAGTACAAAGTCTGCAATGTGGAAGAAGTCCTTCAACAGATCCCAATCATGCTGGCACCCTGATCTCAGACTGTCATCCTCCAGAACTGTGAAAAATAAATAGTAGTTGTTTAAGTCACCCAATCTATGCCGATTTGCTATAGCAGCTTGGACTAAGACACATAACGATGTAGACACTGTTCTAACCCTAATTTGAGTGATGAGGAAACAGTCATAGAAATGCTGTAGCTAGATAATAAAATACAAGATTTGGGATGCGTGTGGTGGCTCATGCCTATAATTCCAGTGCTTTGGGAGGCTGAGGTGGGAAGATTACTTGAGGCCATGAATTAGAGACCAGCATGGACAACATAGACCCCATCTCAACAAAACATAATAATAAAAATTAGCCTGGTGTGGTGGCCCATGCCTGTAGTCCTAGCTAATTAGGAGTCTAAGGCAGGAGGATGACTTTGAGCCCAAGAGTTCAAGGTTGCTGTGAGCTATGATTGCGCCACTGCACTCCAGCCTGGATGAGAGTGAGACCCTGTCTTAAATAATAATAATAACAAATAAAAATAAAAAATACAGTGTGTCCTATATTTTCATTTGATAAAAGTGGCGACCCTACGTAGAAAAAGTAAGTATGTTGACCGAGGCCACACAGTCACACAGCTGTTAGCAGTGGTAACTGGCTCCAGAGTTCACATTTTTATCTCGGAAATCCTGTAAGAAGTAAATGAGGGGCAGGGCATGGTGGCTTATGCCCATAATCCCAGCATTTTGGGAGAGTAAGGGGGCGCGGATCATTTGAGCCCAGGAGTTCGAGACCAGCCTGGAAAACATTTCTACAAAATGTAGACAAGTGTGGTGGCATGCCCCTGTAGTCCCAGCTACTTGGGAGGCCAAGGTGGGAGGATCGCTTTAGCCTAGGAGATGGAGGCTCCAAGAAGCCAAGATCACACCACTGCACTCCGGCATGGATGACAGAGCAAGACTGTATCTCAAAAAACAAAATAGAATTACATGAAATAGTCCATATAAATGACTTAGCATGGTGTCTGGTATCTAGGAAGGATTCACACACTAGTAGCATATAGTTCCTAATATAGTTCCTAATACAGTCACTAATAATTCCAATAACCAGTCTTGTTGCTAGCTCATTGAACTCCTCTGTTCCTAAGATCTTCAATATCCTTAACAGCCCACTACCGATTCATTCCTTGGACCTTCAAAGCCCGTGGACTTCCCAGCTTCGTCCCACTTCCTAACTCCTAAACTCTTCCATTCCTCTCCTCCCACATGGTTACTCATTTTCACCACACCTGCTTTTCAGTTGCATTAATTAAGACTCTCTTGTCACTAGGCTGTCACTGGGTTCCCCCATCAGTCCCTGCCACCTCAGCAGCACCTCACTTCCTGCAAGCCTCAGTTCTTCCACCATCCTTTCTCCATCTGGGATCTCCAGGAGTCCTCTCAACCTCTTCACCTGAGAACAT
>NW_012102654.1:836256-883385 GCF_000951045.1 Mandrillus leucophaeus | reverse complement strand
TTAGCCAGGCAGGTCTCGAACTCCTGACCTCAGGTGATCCCCTCACCTCTGCCTCCCAAAGTGCTGGGATTACAGGCATGAGCCACCGCACCTGGCCCCAGTTAATTCTTTTCTAGCCATCTTCATTACCAGCTTTGGCATAATCATATGCCCTGTAAGACATTTAATTCATTCCTTAAAAAAAAAAAAAAAAAAAAAAATTAAAGTTAAAATTTAAAAATCCAGCAGTTGAATGGACAGTTTTGGACTCCACTGGTTTTAGTCATGTGACTGTAACTCTGAACATGCATCAAGTTTTTAAAAGAAAAATAATAGGCAGCACAGTGGCTCATGCCTAATCCCAGCCCTTTGGTAGGCTGAGGCAAGAGGATCCCTTGAGCCCAGGAGTTTGAGACCAGCCTGGGCAGCAAAACGAGACCCTGTCTCTACAAAAAAATTTAAAAATGAGCCGGATGTGGTGGCACACACGTATTGTCCCAGCTACTCAAGAAAATCACATGAGCCCAGGAGTTCAAGGCTGCAGTGAGCTATGATCACATCACTGCACTGCAGCCTGGGAGACAGAGATCCTGTCTCTAAATTTATAAATATAAATGAAAAAGTAATTTGGCCAGCCGCTCCATGTACAACATTCCAACTAAAATATTAATGAAGATCATAAAAACAGGAACATGTCCAATAGTTTCGTAAAACTTAGACCAACAGACAACCTAAGGCCAGAATCTTATACTGATCTTAGGCCTACTATTGCTAGCTAGTAGTGCCATATGAATCATGCCTTTCTATTCTGTTTTTCTGATGCTTTGACATCTGGGGCCTTGCTGACCCTGGAGAGAATGCACCTCCCAAGCTAACCAATTCCTAGAGATGATAAAATGACTCTCCTGGTGGCATGTCTTTCATATGCAAACCAACTAATCCAGAGCTCACACTCCATCCTTCTCCTTCAGGAAACTCTAACTTAGGGCCAATATCCACCTACCCTAATCACCCCAGGGTCAGGAACCAGACGTTCAGGGACAGCCACTATGCTCCAGGGCCCATCAACATTATCCAAACTAGCCACCCTAGACCTGTTTACCCCTCCTCTCCTATTCCTTCCCAGAAACCACAATAAGGGCTCTTGGCCACCTATTCCCCTGGCTCCCTCTGCCTCCTGGCCAATGTGGTGCTTCCCGAGTGGCGCTGCACTGTGTTCAGTGCCTCCTGTTTCCAGGGATCTGTGAGTATTCATTTCTTTCTTTTTTTTCTTTCTTTTTTTTCTTTTTCGATGGAGTCTCGCTTAGTCACCAGGCTGGAGTGCAGTGGCGCGATCTCGGCTCACTGCACCCTCTGCCTCCTGGGTTCAAGTGATTCTCCTGCCTCAGTCTCCTGAGTAGCTGGGACTACAGGCACAGGTCACCATGCCCAGCTAATTTTTGTAATTTTAGTAGAGACAGGGTTTCACCATGTTGGCCAGGATGGTCTTGATCTCTTGATCTCGGGATCCACCCGCCTCGGCCTCCAAAAGTGCTGGGATTACAGGTGTGAACCACTGTGCCCGGCCCATTTCTTTCTTTATGGCAGTCATTTACATATCTGTGTGTCTCACCATACCCGATCCCAGATGCATTTTGAAACAATTGCACATACTGGTCTGCCAGGGGCCCTGTTTCTCTCTTCAACAGAAGTCACAGCTCCTGGAAAGGGACTGTGCAGGAAGCGGGATACGGAGCAGACAAGGAGAGGCAGAGGTGCCCCTCGCCAGTGCTGCTCTAGCAGCTGATGCTAGGTTGTCTGAGGCAGTGTTCACAAATCTGGGTCACAATGAGACACCGGGTGCGGAGGCTCATGCCTGTAATCTCAGCACTTTGGGAGGTCGAGGCAGGTGCATCAGTTGAGGCCAGGAGTTCAATACAAGCCTGGCCAACATGGTGAAATCTTACCTCTACTAAAAACTACAAAAATTAGCGAGGTGCTGTGTTGCACGCCTGTAATCCCAGCTACTCGGGAGGCTGAGGCACGAGACTTGCTTGAGCCTGGGAAGCAGAGCTTGCAGTGAGCCCAGATCCCACCACTACACTACACTCCAGCCTGGGTAATACAGCCAGACTCCGTCAAAAAAAAAAAATAGACAAATAAGAACCATACATTTAGTTTTTTATAAAGCCCAAATCGCACATATTTTTTAATTCTGGGATTAATTTCCCTTTATGATTTCAGTGTTAAGATGTTATTTATTTTATGAAATAATATTGTGATAATTTTTAAGGTCCTTATTTGGCAACATAAAAAGTTGGCAGCCGCCCCCCAATTTATTTTTGAAAGGTGCATGTAAAAATCCAAACCTGAAACCTTTGCACCAGAAAATAAGAATTGGACAAGGACCTGGTGCTTGAAATGACCAATATATGTCATCGGAGTAGGGCCAAAGACAATTTACACACTTCTCTGCCGAAAACATGGGTTCCAAAGGGATTTCATCTGAATTGAAGGTAAATACAAAGGAAAAAAATTAAGCTTATGAAAAATTACTACACAGTAAGGGATAGGAGAGATCATCCTTAAAAAAAAAACTTTCAGGAAAATATTTAGCATCTTCAATGGAGGCTAGGAACGTATCTCTAAAACAAAAATAAAACACCAGACAATATAACTTATCACATCAATCCCTGATTTTAACAGCATATTGAGAAACAAAAAAGTCACCAAGAGCTGATCTGCCACTCACAGCAAGGGTTGGGCATTGTCCTGTTGAACAGAAATGAGTTCGGGGCCCGTCAGCAGCAGCCAGGCCACTCTTGTCCAGGTTGGACCAAGACAGAACTAGCCCACTCCGCAGTCATATTTAATAAAATCTGAACATTGGTTCAAGCTGCAAAATGCCACACTCCCCCACTGTAACTAATAGCAGTGATCACTGCTTCTTTGTCAACTACAGCGTTAGCCTCAGTCTCATCTGCTCTGCTCTGCAGAAGACACACTGAGACGCCCAGTCATAGGATTGTCCCCACTTTCTGATATCACCCAACCCAGAGGCCACCCTCACTTCCTTGGGCTTCCAAAATCACCCAGCCAAAGCCCTGATCCTTCTCACACCCTTGGACAGAGGCGCCCCATAAATCCCCCATGGAACATACCAAGGGGGGTCACTGCAACAAGGCACAAACCCAACTGGTTCAACTACAGGTGTGTTCCTGGTGGTCACTCACTGAAGGACATTGACAATATGCTCAAGTAGCAATTAAAAGATGACTCTTTAACATGATAGAGAGCATCGCTTTCAAACAATGACAAAAGAGGCCTTTTCATCAAAGTCAGAAATCAAACAGGGAACCCTAATATTACCACCATGGTTCTAGAAGTTATAGTCATTGTAATCAGACAAGGAAGAGAAATAATGAATAAAGCCATTGGCAAAAAACGCACAAGACTATTATTAGCCACAGATAATAAAACTGTCTAAAAAGAATCAATGGAAAACTATTAGAGCCAAGAGGGAGTTCAATAACATGACCTATTGCTAATTAATATAAAACCCCAGAGTTGGTGCGGTGGCTCACGCCTGTAATCCCAGCTCTTTCGGAGGCCAACGTGGGCAGATCACGAGGTCAGGAGATGGAGACAATCCTGGCTAACGCAGTGAAACCCCGTCTCTACTAAAAATACAAAAAATTAGCCGGGCGTGGTGGCACGTGCCTGTAATCCCAGCTACTCAAGAGACTGAGGCAGGAGAATCGCTTGAACCTGGGAGGCGGAAGTTGCAGTGGGCCAAGATCATGCCACTGCACTCCAGCCTGGGTGATGGAGCAAGACTCCATCTCAAAAAAATAAAATAAAATAAACCCCAGAGTCTCCCAGAACATAAACTACAAAATATAACAGGGAAATTTCCCATTCATTATAGTAACAAAACATCTAGAAATAAATCTAACAAGAAATGTCACAGAAATAAAACAAAATATCTGAATAAGAGGTAAGACATAATACAAACTTAAATAGAAAGACTTACTATTTTAAAAATAAATGTGTCTTAAAATAACTCAATATATATATTTAATAATTCTGGTTACAAAATTGTATCAGATTTCTGTAACTACAAATATGTAATGGAAAGCACATGGAGTGATGGGGAAAATGAAAAGTAAAGATATTAAAGAGCTACAGTAACTAAAGCAGTATCAAACCACCGTGTAGTAAACTGGATCAATGAAACAGAATAGAAAGCTAAAAAACTGATCCTGGTGTATATAAGAGGTTCAGTATATTAAAAACATAAGTGGAAAAAACATCAATTGTTCAATAAATGCCATTGGAAAAACCATCTACTTGAAAAATTAACTTATATGTTACTTCAAGTTAAAGACAAAACTTAATTGTCAGATTAAAATGTAAATAAACATGAAATTCAGGCTGAGCTTGGTGACTAATGCCTGTAATCCCAGTACTTTGGGAGACAAAGGCAAGAGAATCTCTTGAGCCCTGGAGTTCGAGACCAGCCTGGGCAACATAGTGAGATCCCATCTCTACAAAAACATGCCAGCCATGGTGGCATGTGCCTGTAGTCCCAGCTACTCAGGAGGCTGAGATGGGAGGATTGCTTGAGCCTAGGAGGTTGAGGCTGCAGTGAGCTTATGATGATGTCACTGCACCCCAGCCTGGATGACGGAGTAAAATCCTGTCTCAAAAACAACCCAAAAAACTATTTTAAGTCTCATGAAACTCAAAAAGATTTTAGGAGAAAGCACAGGTAAATAATTATATAATCTTAAAGTCAGAATGACTATAAAGGCAAAAAATATGTCAGAAAAGATGGATCAACTTGTAAATTTTAAATTTGCATGTCAAGAGATCAAAGCCATTTAAAAATTAGAGGAAAACTAAGAAAAAATATGTAGCAGATGACATTAAAATGAATACATTTTTAACATGCAATTTTTACAAATCATAGTCTGAAATATGAACACAGATAGGGAAACCATCAAACAACACCTCTAAACTTGGGAAATAGCACCAAGAACTGTAATATTCTGTAATGTCAGGAATATTGCAAAACAGTAATTTTCTCTCTCTCTCTCTCCCTCTCTTTTTTGAGACAGAGTCTCACTCTGTCGCCCCGGCTGGAGTGCAGTGGTGCAATCTCAGTTCAGTTCACTGCAACCTCCGCCTCCCAGGTTCAAGCGATTCTCCTGCCTCAGCCTCCCAAGTAGCTGGGATTACAGGTGCGCACGCCACCATGCATGCTCGGCTATTTTTTGTATGTTTAGTAGAGACAGGGTTTTGCCATGTTGGCCAGGCTGATCTCGAACTGACCTCAGGTGATCCACCCACGTCAACCTCCCACAGTGCTGAGATTACAGGCGTGAGTGATCACGCTCGGCCCTCATCCATTTTTAATGGAAATTTGAAGCCTGGAAAATATAATGCAACAAAATACTATCTGTGGTTATTTTTACGTAGTAAGACTATGGATGATTTTTTTTTTTCAGAAATGTGTTTATCAAGGTCATCTACAATAAACATGGTACTTTCATTATTATTTCTTTAAAAAAGAACAAAATAAAAATTGAAATCAGAATGTCTGTTCAGCAAAGGACATAATCCTTTGTGAAAAGGGGCTCAACAAAACCACAATGAGACACCATCTCGCATTCAGTAGGATGATGCCTATCCAAACAAACAAGAAACCTACCAAAAAATAAGTATAGGCAAGAATGTGGAGACACTGGAAACCTTGGGTACTGTTGTTGGGAATGTAAAATGGTGTAACAACTGTGGAAAACTGTATAGTAGTTTCCTTTAAAAATTAAATAGTTATCAGATTATCTGGCAATTCCACTTCCATGTACACACTCAAAAGAATTGAAAGCAAGGTCCCAAATAGATATTTGCATAGCCACGTTCATAGCAACATTATTCACAAGAGCTAAAAGATGGACAACCCAATTGTTCACTGATGAATAAATGAACAAATAAACAAAATGTGGTCTATACATACAAGAGAATATCTTCAGTCTTGTTTTTTAAATTCAGCCTTAAAAAGAAAGGAAATTCTGGGCCAGGGGCAGTGGCTTGTGCCTGTAATCTCAGTGCTTTGGGAGGCTGAGACAGGAGGATTACTTGAGCCCAGGAGTTCGAGGTTACAGTGGGCTATGATGGCACCACTGCACTCCAGCCTGGGTGACAGAGCAAGACCCTGTCTCTTAAGGAAAAAAAGAAAAAAAAAAAGTAAGGAAATTCTGACACATGCTACAACATGAACAAATTTTGGGGACATTATGCTAAGTGAAATAAACTCGTCAAAAAAAGACACCTACTCTTTGCTTCTGCTTACATGAGGTTCCTAAAGTAGTCAAATCAACAGAGACACAAAGTAAAAAGGTGATTGCCAGGGGCTGGGAGGAGAGGGGAATGAAGAGTTGTTGCTTCATGGGTACAAAGTTTCAGTTTTGCAAAATGAAAATTATTCTGATGACTGGTTGCACAACAATGTGAATATACTTAACATTACCGAACTGTACATTTAAAATCATTAAGACAGTAAATTTTATGTTATGTGTATGCTATTACAATATAATTTTTTAATTGAACTCATTTATTTTATTAGTTTATTAGTTTAAAATAAATTTATTAGTTTAAATTTATTAGTTTAAAACTCAGTTTGTTGGTTGCTGCCTTCCTCAACACCATCCCTGCCACTCCCAAATCATTGGATTAGAAAGCAAATTTAAAACTTTATTAAAAATTTATATATATATATATACGCATATATACCCCTATGTCTGTATACATTCATATATATGCACACACAAAGAAGGAGTTTTTAAAATATGAACAAGATCTTCAGATAGAAGAACAAGGCTTATTCAGTGCACAAAACTCTCAAGAATACTGAGCTACTACAAATGCTATTCTAAATGAATTTCAAACCTCCCCAAGGATTTAGCTACATGAATATGATTCTAGGAAATTAGGTACTGGAACTCCTTTGCTAGATTTCAGATGATCCAGCAGTTTTATGAACAACTGGGGACAGTATAATACCAAAAGCAGAAGCAACAAAAGAAAAAAATAGATAAATTGGATTTCATCAAAATTTAAAACTTTTTTGTATACCATCAAAAAAGTAAAAAGATAATCCACAGAATGGCAGAAAATATCTGCAAACCATAGATGTGATAAGGGCCTAGTATCTAGAATACATAAATAATTCATACAATTTAATAACATGACAAATAACCCAGCTGAAAAAAATGGACAAAGATTTGAATAGATATTTCTCCAAGGAAGACACACAAATGGCCAAAAAAGCATGAGAAAAGATGCTCATCGTTGTTAGTTATTAGGGAATGCAAATTAAAGCCACAATGAGACACCAATTCCCACCCACCTGATGGTTATAACCAAAATAAGGAAAATAACAAGTATTGGCCAGGATGTGCGGAAGTTGGAACCTTCAAATGCTGCTGGTGGGAATGTAGAATGGTACAGCTTCTATAGAAAAGAGTGTGGAAGTTCCTCAAAGAGCTAAACATAGAGTTATTATATGACCAGCAATTCTACTCCTAGGCAGAACACAAGAAAACTGGAAATTGTTTGTTTGTTTGTTTGTTTGTTTTGAGACAGTCTCACTCTATTGCCCAGGCTGGAGTGCAGTGGCGCGATCTTGGCTCACTGCAACCTCCGGCTTCCGGGTTCAAGCGATTCTCATGCCTCAGTCTCCTGAATAGCTGGGATTACATGCTTGTGCCACCGTGCCTGGCTAATTTTTGTATTTTCGGTAGAGATGGGGTTTCACCATGTTGGCTAGGCTGATCTCGAACTCCTGACCTCAAGTGATTCGCCCACCTTGGCTGGGATTACAGGCATGAGCCATGGTGCCCGGCCTTGAAAACGTATGTTTAAACAAAAACTTGTAAAAAAATGTTAATAGCAATATTATTTCTAACAGCCAAAAGGTGGAAACTAACCAAATGTCCATCAACTAATTGGAAAAACTAATGAATAGGATACATACAGAACAATGGAACATTATTCGGCCCTGAAAAGGAAGGAAGTACTCATACATGTTACAACATAGATGAACCTTGAAAACATTATACTAAGTGAAAAAAAAAAAATCAGACACAAAAGACCATGTACTGTATGGTTCCATGTCTATGAAATGTCCGAAACAGGCAAATCCACTCAGGAAAAAAAGCAGAAAGCAGATTAGTGATTGCTAGGGGCTGGGGGGAGTGAGAAAAATAAAATGACTGCTTAGTGGTACAACCTTTCTTTTGGAGGGGTGACGAAAATGTTCTGGAATTAAACATAAATGGTCATGCAACATTGTGAATGCAGTAAAAGCCATTAAACTGTTCACTTCAAAGCGGCCAAAACGAGAATTTTATGTTATGTGAATTTTGTCTCGATTATTAAAAAACAAAACAAAACAAAACAGAACAAAAAACAGCCATGGGCAGCATAGCTTTCTTTCAGAGCCTTCAGTGGAATTGGATAGAAAGAGCATTAGAGATTCCTAGGACAACACAATGACCACTGAGGTTAGACGACTGTGCAGGTCACACGGCCAGTCAATGGCAGAGCCAGGACTACCAGCTGGCTTTACTCAGTGCTTTCTGCAGGATGCCGTCAGAATCAGGCCCATGCAGTTTATCTGTATATTCTCAAAAACAAACACAAACCACCTTTAAAACCAGGCACTTGCACACAAGACAGTATTTGTGTGCAGTACCTATGGTACTAGGTTACCACCAGCTGCAACCAACTAAATCAAGTGTCCATCAGTCCTACCTGCCAATGCTTTTATTGATGACTCTTTCATTAGTTTCATTTGCTTGTATTTCATGATTGTTACGGACTTTGTGTTTGTGTTCCCCTCTCCAAAATTCCTATGTTGAAATCCTCACCCCTAATGGAATGGTATTAGCAGGTAGGGCCTTTGCAAGGTGCGTAGGCCGTGAGAGTGGAGCCCTCATAAACAGGACTAGTGACCTTATAAAAGAGACCCCAGAAAGCTCCCTTGGCCCCTTCCACTATGTAAGGACACAAGGAGAAGATGGCAATCTGGAAACCATAAAGTGGGCCCTCACCAGATACCAGATCTGCCAGCATATTGATCTTGGACTTCCCAATCTCCAGAACCATGAGAAATAAGTGTTTCTTGTTCAAGCCACCTGGTCCTGGTAATTTGTTATCACAGCCTGACTAAGACAATGATTTACATCAAGTAGAAAAATTACACTGTCATCACATTGCTCTAATTTCTAATCTTAGAAAAGCATGTCATTCATACTGTCACGGTTGACTTGTGTCCCAGGGATATTTGAAGACATTTCTTGTATTTTAAAAAATGATAGATGGAATGTCAGCAGTTTAGGGCACATTCATAAAGACAAATCAACAGTCCATTTCATAAATGGCTCCAAAGAGTACACTGAAACAAACAAACAAACAAACAAAAAAAAAAAAAACCGGCATTCAGAACTGTTTTGCAATAATACATTCTTTGGAGATAAAATGAGAAAAAATAATTAATATCAAAAGCAAATCAGTATATATCAGAGTGATATATAAAAAGCTCTCTAGTCACATATCCCTGGGGTTCAAGCCCTGCCTCTGGCTTTTCATTAGTAAGTTGCTTTATGTATTAGTCTGTTCTCATCCTGCTAATAAAGACATACCTGAGACTGGGTAATTTATTGAGAAAAACAGGTGTAATGGACTCACTGTTGCACACGGCTGGGGAGGCCTCACAATCACGGCAGGTGGTGAAAGGCATGCCTTACATGGCAGCAGGGAAGAGAGAATGAGAACCAAGCAAAAGGGGAAAACTCTTACAAAACCATCAGATCTTGTGAGACTTATTCACTACAATGAGAACAGTGTGGGGGAAACCGCCCCCATGATTCAATTATCTCTCATTGGATCCCTCCCACAACATGTGGGAATTATGGGAGTACAATTCAAGATGAGATTTGGGTGGAGACACAGCCAAACCATATCATTTTACAAGTTGCATTTACCTTTATATATTTCATTTGCAAAATAAAAATAAGAGTAACACCTACTTAGTAGAGTCATCTTAGAATTAATAAAATAGTCCATACAAAGCATTTAACACAGGACTTACCCCGTAGAAAATATGGAGTTTAATGGGATGTAAAATATTTTGCCTGCAAAATTAAATTGTACCCTTATGTTTACTACATATCTCTGGCAGTGTAACTGAGCCACAGAATTGACTATTGGAAGAAATATGATACTAGATTAGGAAATATTAGTTCAAATCCTAGTTTACATACTTACTAAATAGCAAGACCTTAGGAATTAGGCAAGTAAATATCACTAAATCTCAGTTTCCTTATTTACAGAAAATAAATAATGCCTGTATCAGACAATGTTGGGGCAAGGTTTTATTAATAGAACAATATACTCTAAACATTCTAAAACGTAGAATCTAGAATTTAAAAGCACATTCTAGAGTTATATAATGCTACATAAATAACACAGCTTTATTGGTAGAGGACTACAGTGGGACTGAAAACAAGAGACCTCTATCCCAGTCCTGGGACTATCACCTGGGCTCCAAGGAATGAAGCAGTTTTCACGACATCACTTTCTTCACTTGTAGAATGAGGTAATTAAACAATCATTAGGTCTCTTGCAAGTTCTGACATTCAATGAGGGTATACATTTGAATCCATAATCAATTCTGACTTCCCCTTCTTGCTCAAGAAAGTAGAGAGGGATGTTTGCAACAAAGGACCCTGGAATACGTGGCCTGTCTTTAGCAGGCTAGAAAAACTCCCCAGCCTCACCCTGATTTCCATGGTACAGAGCCATGAGTTCGTGAACCATGCAACACTGCATATGCAACCATGCAAAGGTCATGGCCAGAAGTTGTCACTGGGGTTCAATGACAGCAGTTCTCCTCTCCATCCTTGAGCTCCAAGGGGAAAGATGGTAGATGCTGGTTAGCTGGCAGGAGTTTTCTTCTGGTTAGATTGTAGGCCCCGGACCTGGGGAAGCCTATTTCATCCCAAATCTAATCCTTCTTCCTTCCTCCCACAATTAATTATTGTAGGCCAATTAATTGAGCAACAACTTTTTAAATCATTAAAGACTTGTTATAATTTAACTAATTATACAAATATTATTCAGCCATAAAAAGGAAGGAAATGCTGTCACATATTACAACATAGATGAACCTTAAGGGCATTATGCTAAGTGAAATAAGCCAGTCACAAAGAACATAAACAGTGTCATTTTACTTATATGAGGAATCTAGAGTAGTTAAGCTGGCAAAGACAGAAAAGAGAATGGTGGTTGCCAGGGGCTGGGAAGAGGTGGAATGAGAAGCTGGTGTTTAATGGGTACAGAGCTTCAGCTTGGGGGGATGAAAAAGTTCTGGAGATTGGTTGCACAACAATGTGAATACACTTAACACCACTGGACTGTACACTTAAAAATGGTTAAGGTGGCAAATTTTATGTTATATAAAGATTATTTTTTAATTTAACTAATTATATGATTAGTTAAATAATCAGCTGGGAAATCAAGAGCAAACAATAATTATGGATTTTCATCATTTCCTTCCCCTCTCCAAGTACTCCCCACCTCTATTTTCCTCCTTTTGAACCCAGGTGGGTCTTAGGTTTTTTGGAATCTTGAACACACAAATGCTCACATCTCCTGTTTCGAACCAAATATGACCTGTAAAGTATCAAGGTATTGCCTTTATTCCAAATCTCCACCACACACCCCACTAACTACGCATTCGTTTTGTTTAATAGTCTAGTCTGTTACCAAACCACGGATCTCTGGGGACAACTTGGGCATCAGTCATTCGCCTGAGGAGCAGATGGCTTTAATCATTGGAATTTCTCTTTAACTAAGATTAATGCAAGTTAAGAATTCTGAATGGGAGAAAGGCAGCTAAAGAGTGATTTTAGAACCTGTTGTCCTTTGGAAGAAGAAAGGTTTAGAAGGGGCATCCTATGGGGATGGAGTGGGGATGATGTTGGACAGTTAGAGGGCAGCACTGCACTAGGCTCCCAGGGCCAGAAGAGACTCAACACAGGGAGAAGGGATGGGGACCCAGATGGAAGGGAGCACCAGAGAGAGCACTTCACAGACTCATTGACGTTGTCAAGCTCAGCAGCACTGTGCAGTTCACTCAGTGGCACCTGCCCTGGAGAGGAAGAGAATCACTCCCTGTCACCCCAGCCTGTATAGGTTGTTTACTGCTGGGAAAAGGGCCTAGAGGCCCCTTTGGAAAGCATTCTTATGGTCCAGTATCCCAGGTGGAGCCACTGATTCTCACTACACTGTGTCTGGGGTGAAATGGAGGGAGTTCCTAGGAGGAAGAGAAGAGGCTGAAGGACCCCTGGGCACTGACAAGGGAGGATTGGGCCAACAGAGATGCCCTTCTTCTCTCTCTTCCAAGAGGTTCAGAGTCTTTCACAGTGGTGATCAATGTAACCTCACTGCAGCCCAAAGTGGACTTATAGGGAAAAGAGAATAACAGGATAGACGCTTTCCTCATTCACAATCACTATACCAGCTCTTTCTCTCTGCCAAAATCTGACATGCCAAGTCAAGCCACACCCATCGCTTTCTGGTGCTGTCTGGCTCACACTCTGAACATAATTTCATTTAGTTCCTGCAAATGCACATGTCCAACATCTCTAATCTTCCATGAGCCATGCGGCATGTGGGTCAAGGAAGCCTGTTCTCTCCCTTCCCAAAGCCTTGCTAGGGGAACAGCAGGCCTCTTAGTGCAACAGCTGAGCAAAGCCACGTCTGACCATACACTAATAACACACAAATAAAGCTGCAAGAGAGGAGGGATGGTGTGAGTCAGGGTCCCAGGATCCACCCACTCTCAATCTCCCCTACCTTTCTCTGCGCCAGGGCTTCCAATTAGAATGCATGGAGATGCTGGCACTCACCCGGCTCATTCATTGAAAACTAACTAATGACAAGTCAACTCAGTCAAAACGGTGGGCCAGTTGAGCTTTTCAGAAGTCGCTATTGTTATAAATATAAACACATGTATAGCCACAGCCTTTCCCCTTTTGTACAGACATGAAATATTGAAACATTGCAAGTACTGACCCAGATAAATGCTCTTAGTCATGAATGACAAAATCCCATTGAATAGACCTTATATGATAAGGCAAGATTAAACACGAAAATTCAGGGGAAGGTGCTGCAGAAAGACCAAGCTAGAATTGCCCTCTGTTAGTAATAACTGGGCAACTGAAGCCAATGTGGATTGCAATCTAAAATTGCCTGGTGGTTCGTTTGCGTATTTTTCTCTTCAAATCTCCCCCTCTGTGTGCCTTAGATTTACAATTTAGAATTTCAAACATCTAAGCGTCCAAATGGCCAAGAAAAAAGAAGTGTTATTCAACCCGATGAAACTATGCCTTTCAAACTTGAGTTTTAATTCACTGCTATCATGATAGGGGTGGCCACTTTCAACCCCTATCCTCTGATCTGCCATTTTTTACATGATCTCTTCTTTATTCTCCAGTTGTTTTTTCTGCTTTGTCTAGGACATTAGAATCACCAGCACAACTCGCCATGCATGAGGCTACTCACTCAACCATGATGCTGTATGATTTTGGCCCTCACCCAATGTATTCACATAGGGAAGTGTTTCACACACACTCAGCTTTCAGTATAAGTTAAATTATTAGAAACTTTTACTTCAATTGTCTGATCACTTGGAACAAAGCAAGTTTTTTGGGTTTAGGTTCTTCTGGTTGACTCATAGTGAAATATGGATATGAGACACTCCCTTACATGAACAAATTAGAGGGCAGGGCTGGGGGTGGATATAAATTATTAGTTGTGACACCTTTTACAAATGACTGCAAGTGGCTTATATTTCCTAGACTTGACCCTACAAAAGTCAAAACTCTATGTCACATCAGCAAACAGTCACATCATGCCCCAACCATCCTCACCAACTCTGCATTGTTCTCAAAGGCTGTCACTGTAAGTACACAAATGTAAATGCTTGTGGGATCCCTCACTGAATATGTATAGACCACTCCCAACTACTCTGGAAGCCTTCAGAGAAGAAGAAACCTCTTGCACTTTGTATAACTAACCTTCCCCCTGCCCTACAAGGCAAGGCGCACGGTAGGTATTCAATCAATAATCATTCATTGATTGACTTCTCATTTTTACCACCAGACATGGGAGAGAAACAGAAAACGTGTTAAAACATTTTGCATTGTAAATTATCAGTTAAGAAATTAAGGCTGTGGAAAAGAATTACACTAGTGTAAGGATCACTCAGATGAAGAGAGAATTGTAGTGTGAGATTATTACTGCGCTGAAAATGCTCACTGTTCATATTTGTCAGAAAGTGACAAACATTTTTTAAAATCAAGAGTGACCAAAACGGCCTTTGTTTCCCCCATTAACACAGGAAGAGGGGGTTTAGTCTTCTTCGATAGTCTATTTCGAATGCGAGGGGTTTTCCCCCTTTCTTGTCTTTTTGACCCTTTGAACATAATCCACTTAGTTCCCCGGTTCCTAAAGCGCCTCCCACATAGCGGTTTGGGGAGAGCTCCGTGAAGCCCTGGCTGAGACACTTATTGGAACTTTGTTCCCCACATAGGCTATTTAGGAGCGTCTCGGTTTCCTCGGGCGACTCCACGGCCTCCCTGGCTCTTCTCAAGCTGCGAGCAGGAGTCAAGGGCGGTGCGGTGCTCTGAGGCAGTCCGGGGGGCGCTGACCATGGTCCTGGCCTCGGAGCTCAGGACGTGAGCGCAGAAGGCGCCGGCGGAGGCTGCGGGGAGCGGCCGTCGGAACCCCCACCCCTCCCGACCACCGGGGAGCCGCGGGCCTTCACGCAAAGCCTCCACCGCACGCTCCGAGCCGCCTCAAAAAAAGGGTGGGGCACCCAGTCGCAGCTGCCATCGGAAGCCGCCCGGGAGGATTTCAGAAGAATGGAACCTCGGCCAACCCCCTCCCAGGCGACCACCGCCCGCCCCAGCAAGTGATCAGCCCATCGCCTACGCCCACCCCCCACCTCCCAAGCTCAAGGAGACTCGGGCAGCCTTTGTGGGCTCACGGTCGCCCACCGCCCAGCCCGAGCCTCGCCGCACCCTGCGCGGAGAAGGGGCGGGTAGGGCGGGGTGCGCGTGCAGATGCGGGAGGCGAGGTACAGGGCGGGGCATGAAGGCGGGCGCGCCGGGCTCAGGGGCGAGGGAGGGGCGATCCCCGAGCCCCGTCCTCCGTCTCCACCCCCCACCCCCACACCGACCTGGTCGTAGATGTTCTGCAGGGCTTCCTTGCCCGAGGCCCTCCGGATCTCCACCTTCCGGCTCGATTCAACAGATGGCTCCCCGCCGGCGCGCCGGCCCTGCCGCGAGTACGGCGGCTGCGGGTCCGGACCCAAGTGGGCGACGTCCCGCTGCTGAGCCACCACTTGCCCCGAGCCCCGGCCCACCGACAGCGAGTCGAAGTCGATGGTCTTGTTCTCCGAGGACCCTTCCACTGGGCAGAACATGCCACAGAATTTCTGCCGGGGCTTGGGGCTGCCGGAGCCCAGGTTTTTAAAAAAGGCAGGGACCTCTTCGTCCTCTGCCGCCTTCCCGGATTGCTTTCTCTCGGCCATGGCTCGGGGGCTCAGGGAGGGTCCTCGCCGTCCGTCCGTCCGTCTGCCAGTCCCTAACTCTCCCTTGCTGTGTGCACAAGCCCCCTAGCTGCTGCCGCGGCTGCCGCTCGCCGCCCACCGCAAGGTGCACAGAAAGGAAGGAGGGCTGGCGAGCCGGCGACCCACCCTCCCGGTCCCTCCCCCTGACCCCGCTTCTCCCCTCCCTGCCCACGCCCCCCGCGGCTACAGCGCGAGCTCGGGGAAGCGGCAAAGTTGGATCTGGGAGGGCGTCCGCGGTGGCTGCGGGAGCCGAGAGGCTGCCAGTTCCCGGCAGCGCGGGGAGGAGGGAGGCGCGGGTGGGGCGCGGCGCCGGGGAGGGGAGCAGCGCGCAGGGGAGGGCTGGAGGGGAGGGAAGGAGAGAGAGAGGGGAGGGCGGCACCGCCCCTAGCCCCGCGCTCCGGAAGTGAAGCGGCCAGACCACCAGCTAATGGATGCGGAGCGGAGGGCCTGCTGACCGCTCTCCGCGCCTGGGTAAGTATTGGGCAGGGCACGCGGAGTGAGGACCCGAGGGCGCAGCCTTCTGCCCCAGTGCCCCTCTCCTCCACCTGCCTGGTCCAGGCGCCTCTGCCCTGTCGCATGGCGGAGGTGAGCTGGGGGCGAGGGCGCACTGCGGATAGGGCTCCCGCCCCGTTACCCTGGGTGTGAGCTGATGGATGGGAAAAGGGGACAAGCCATGCGCCAGGCTACTCAGGGTATGAGAAGGGGGGTGACACTGAAGATGAACAAGGGGTAGCACACGCAGGGTGGACAGGAGGGAGGCAGCCAAGACGCTGGACACCCAAGCTTCAGTTTGCCCACTCGCCTTGGCAGGCTGCACGGAGCAGAGACTGAAACGAGAAGGTTCCCGCTTCGTGCATCCACTTTGGTGTGGTTGGGGTGACGGGGGAGTTGGGGGACACACAACATGGCGGGAAGAAATGCAGAGGGGCGTAGCAGATGGGAGAGGAACATAGAGAGAGACGCAGGTCTGTGGTCTATGGGGGTGTAGCAAAGGGTGCAGTCGGGAATTCCAGCCCAGTGCCACGACTAAGAGAGGGGGTGCAGACCTGCTCTATTGCCCAAGGCGCCATGGACCATGTCTGCGCCACTGCACCAAGAAGGGCGCAGGAACGTGTCGCGGTTTGGTTTATTCTGCTTCCCCCACCAAAAAAACAAAAAACAAAAAGTGGGCGAAAAAACAAATAGAAACCCCCTCCCCAAATCTCCAGCTTCCCTCGCCCCAGTGCCCCGCCTGATTCCCCCGCCCCTGTTGCGCAGTGCGCCACAGCCGCGGCGTTTCCCAGGTTACCAGATGCCACGTGTTTGGGGAGTGAGTGCGGGTGCGTATCTGGTGCGGAGAAGGAGGTAGGATGTGGGCTGTGAGTGCCATGAATTGTGTGGGGCCAAGCGAGGGAAAGGTGTGTAGGAACTTGGTGTGTGTGTGCAGGTAGCTGAGCCACGGCCACAGGGTGGTAAGTTTGCACCAGAGGGCAATTAGATTTGTGTGCTAACACGGTCAATGCGGGTCCTTCATTACTTATTCCCATCTCCACGTCCTTTCCGCGTATCAGTCCCTGCCTCTGCGCGATGACAGCTCCGCCTCTCTTTCCACAGTGGCAAAATCCTGCAGAAACGGTACCCCTCCTTTGGTGGCCCGGGAGGGAGGTCTGGGCATGCTCAGTAAACCAGGGTGGGTTTGGGCTGAGAGGCCATTTACCGCAGGGCGACCGCGCAGGGCCATGTAACCAGGAATCCAATCCCATTGTCAGCCCAGGATTAAATGCGGTTACCAACCACCCCCACCATCCAATTGTGAGAGATAGTTTGGTGAATAGAGTTACATCTGGTTGACAACCAGTCGCAGTTTGAAGATCAGCCCACCGTGATAGGTGGAAAGGCGTCTCCGGATGAGAAAGAGAGACTGAGGAAGAAGAATATAGGAGTGGAGGGGCTGAGAGAACCCGAGGGCGCATTTTGGACTTAGCGCCAGATGTGCTTTGCATTTGAATAAAGCATTTGAAAAAAGCTCTTCCTTCTTCATTCCAAGGAAATGAATTACATCATTTCCTCCTCACAGCCCCTCTGAGATGCGTGCCTTATCAGCACTGCTTTCCAGGTTAAGAAACAGATTAAGAGAGCTTGGGGCGCATCGCCAAGGTTGGGTATTTAGTTAAATGATCCACCAATTCCAGTGAGGTCTTCCACCTCAAAGTCTGGCTTCTTTTCCAGCTTGTCCTGTGACCCCCTTTATGTGAGAAAATACAAAGTTCTTCTATTTCTACCGTATCCAGATATTTCCATCCATGGCCCTATTGTGTATCAAGGGTGTTTTTTGCCATGTTTTTATTTGAATGTCACACTGCAGGTCACATTGGGAGGAAGAGTCATCCGAAGACAGCCTAACTTCAGCATGGCAGTCATTCTGTAGACCGTAGAGATGCTTTTTCCTGGGCAGTATCTTTTTACATTCCCTGTTTCCTCTAAATATCCCAGTGGGGAGGAAGGTTGCCCCCAGTTGTTTTTTTATTTTTGTTTTTGTTTTCAGACAGAGTCTCACACTGTCACCTAGACTGGAATGCAATGGTGCAAACGCAGCTTACTGTAGCCTTTATCCGCTCGGCTCCCTCCTCAGCCTCCCAAGTAGTTGGGACTACAGGCGACTGCCACACGCCCAGCTAATTTTTTTATTTTCCTTTTTGTAGAGACAGGGTCTCACTGTGTTGCCCAGGCTGGTCTCAAACTCCCGGGCTCAAGTGATCCTCCCGCCTTGGTCTCCCAAAGTGCTAGGTTTACAGGTATGAGCCACTGTACTTGCCCCTCCCCCACAGCCCCCACATTTTAGAAAGGAAATGTCAGGCATGGAGAAGTCAGCAGTCTCAGGTCTGTGAGACTCCTGGGTGAAGCAGCATTTTGCCCTCCTGGCTCTCTGGCACCGCTGGTGCCTTCAGCACCTCCCAGAAGACTGAGGAGATGTGCCCACAGCAGGAGCACTCCTGATAGAGTTACAGGACAGCACTGTGGAGTATGGCCCCCATTCGAGTTGATGAAGATGTTTAGGCCAAGGGGGAAATGGTTGTAGCCCCTTAACACATACTCCGCAGCAGTAACTGGGAGGTATTAGGAACTCTAACTTTTTTTTTTTTTTCGAGACAGAGTCTCGTTCTGTTACTCAGGTTAGAGTGCAGTGGTATGATCTCGGCTCACTGCAGCTTCCACCTCCCAGGTTCAAGCGATTCTCCTGCCTCAGCCTCCCAAGTAGCTGGGATTACAGGCACGCACCACCACGCCCAGCTAAATTATGTATTTTTAGTAGAGACAGCGTTTCTTCACGTTGGCCAGGCTGGTTTCAAACTCCTGACCTCAGGTAATCTACCCACCTCAGCTTCCCAAAGTGCTGGGATTACAGGCGTGAGTCACCGAGCCTGGACAACTCTTAACTTTTTTATGTTCTCTAATCCCCACATGTTCTCCAGAACAAACTCCTTGATAGGCGTGCTTCCTCCTTTTTTCTTTTTTCTCAAATGATGGGTTAAAGTTCAAATGTTAAGAAAGGCTGGGTGTGGTGGTTGATGTGTATAATTCAGCACTGTGAGAGGCTGTGGTGGGATGATTGCTTGAGCCCAGGAGTTTGAGACCAGGCTGGACAACGTAGGGAGACTCCATCTCTATGCAAAATTTAAAAACTAGCCAGGCATGGTGGCATGTGCCTGTGGTCCCAGGTAGTCAGGAGGTTGAGGTGGAAGGATTGCTTGAGCCCAGGAGAGGTCAAGGCTACAGTGAGCTGTGTTTACACAACTGCATTCCAGCCTAGGCAACAGAGTGAGACCCTGTCTCAAAAAACAGAAACAGAAACAGAAACAAATGCTTGGGGAGTGTTGTGTTAGTAACTTACTGTCTTAAGTCTATTTTGTGTTTCTATAAAGGAATACCTGAGGCTGGATAATTTATAAAGAGGCTTATTTGGGTCACAGTTCGGCAGGCTGTACAAGAAGTATGGTGCTGGCATCTGCGTCTGGTGACCCCTCAGGAAGCTTCCAGTCATAGCAGAAGGCAAAAGGGGAGCAGATGTGGCAAGAAAGGGAGCAAGAGTGAGGGGAGGGAGGTGCCAGTCTGTTTTTAACAATCAGATCTCGAGGAAACTAATAGAACAAGAACCCACTCATTACCCCAAGAAAGGCACCAGGCCATTCATAAGGGATCCACTCTCATGACACAAACACATCCCACCAGGCCCCACCTTCAACACTGGGGATCGCATTTCACCATGAGATTTGGAGGGGACAAACATTCAAACTATTTCACTTACTGTTCATAGCAAAAGCAAAGCCCAAATGTGTGTTTGCAAAACCTTCCAGAGACAACAAGAGAGAATTAATTCATAATTCCCAATTTAACTTAGTCGGCCCTGAGGTTTTTCTCCCCCGAATTGTTATACCTAGATTAAACTATTTTTAAACGTTTGAGTGATTCCTAATTAGTTTTGTTAATCAAAGAGGTAAAGCAACTTAATACTGAGTAGTATTGTGAAAGATTGTCCTATTTTTGAATAAGTGCATTAACAGTCTTCCTGCTGAATATTAATGAAGCATAAATACCTGTTCTTCTTATTTATGTGTAACAGGGCAGCTTGGCTTGGCTGGAGCTAAGAGCCAGACACACCATTGTGTGGAGGTGGGTGACGTCTTCCTGTGCTAAAAGGTGAATGAATAAATAAGCTCCTCACCTCTTGCGGAACACTTGGGAACACATAAACAGGTATTTAGCCCCATCTCCTGATTTCATCTTTCACATGGCAAAGACCTTGAATCCTGTCCTTAACTGGGGCTCAGACATTAATCAACAGGTCTGATGAGCATATGGTGGGAACGCCAGATTTCATTGGAGTCCTCAGGAGAAAAAAAGTCACAGTAAGCAAACAAGGGGTGTGACAAGAGTGGGATGAATGCAAGCACAGTGTGAAGCAGAACCCCCATCTACCCCCAGTTCCATTCCAGACTAGAGTATGGATGCTTCCAGGGAAAGAGAGCACTATGTAGTAAAACTGAACATTGTTTCACTAGGGTTCCAAGCCACCCTGCTGGGAGGCTTCTCTCCAAGAATTCTGGGTACCAGAGTGGAAGGCATTTTCCCACCAACTGGAGAGAGACGAAACATCGGAGACCAGGAGGCTGTGGAGAAAGCA
Source organism: Mandrillus leucophaeus (assembly GCF_000951045.1). Classification (NCBI taxonomy): domain Eukaryota; kingdom Metazoa; phylum Chordata; class Mammalia; order Primates; family Cercopithecidae; genus Mandrillus; species Mandrillus leucophaeus. Next base: position 862,563 of record NW_012102654.1, on the reverse strand, counting down.
GTTGACCCAGGTGCCTCAACTATCCCAGAAGGGTCAGCGCCACGTGGCTGCCAGCATCTTTGAGAAGATCATCCGCAACCAAACTTCAGAGCTGCGGACAGAGGTGTGGTTAGAACTGAGATACAACCTGCCCACCTGGGTCAGGTCTAAAGACAAGAAGTCCCGAGTTCTTGCCACTGAGGAGGCCAGGGTCATTTGTCCAGAAAACTTTGGGACTGTCTTTGAGTGACCTAGTCTGGGACTCATTCACTGGTGGGTTCTAAGGTTAGACGCTCATTCAGGATATTTTCAATACTAAGTCAGTGCATAGCTGCCCCACTAACAAATTGGTGCCCGTAGAGTCAGAGGGGGTCAGTTCTTGGGACAATGGCGCTGGCGCTGTTAGAGGACTGGTGCAGGATAATGAGTGTGGATGAGCAGAAGTCACTGATGGTTACGGGGATACCGGCGGACTATGAGGAGGCTGAGATTCAGGAGGTCCTTCAGGAGACTTTAAAGTCTCTGGGCAGTTATAGACTGCTTGGCAAGATATTCCGGAAGCAGGAGAATGCCAATGCTGTCTTACTAGAGCTTCTGGAAGATACTGATGTCTCGGCCATTCCCAGTGAGGTCCAGGGAAAGGGGGGTGTCTGGAAGGTGGTCTTTAAGACCCCTAATCAGGACACTGAGTTTCTGGAAAGACTGAACCTCTTTCTAGAAAAAGAGGGGCAGACGGTCTCAGGTATGTTTCGAGCCCTGGGGCACGAGGGCATGTCTCCAGCCACAGTGCCCTGCATCTCACCAGAATTACTGGCCCATTTGTTGGGACAGGCAATGGCACAGGCGCCTCAGCCCCTGCTACCTATGAGATACCGGAAACTGCGAGTATTCTCTGGGAGTGCTGTCCCAGCCCCAGAGGAAGAGCCCTTTGAGGTCTGGTTGGAACAGGCCACGGAGATAGTCAAAGAGTGGCCAGTAACAGAGGCAGAAAAGAAAAGGTGGCTGGCAGAAAGCCTGCGGGGCCCTGCCCTGGACCTCATGCACATAGTGCAGGCAGACAACCCGTCCATCAGTGTAGAAGAGTGTTTGGAGGCCTTTAAGCAGGTGTTTGGGAGCCTAGAGAGCCGCAGGACAGCCCAGGTGAGGTATCTGAAGACCTATCAGGAGGAAGGAGAGAAGGTCTCAGCCTATGTCTTACGGTTAGAAACCCTGCTCCGAAGAGCGGTGGAGAAACGCGCCATCCCTCGGCGTATTGCGGACCAGGTCCGCCTGGAGCAGGTCATGGCTGGGGCCACTCTTAACCAGATGCTGTGGTGCCGGCTTAGGGAGCTGAAGGATCAGGGCCCGCCCCCCAACTTCCTTGAGCTAATGAAGGTAATACGGGAAGAAGAGGAGGAAGAGGCCTCCTTTGAGAATGAGAGTATCGAAGAGCCAGAGGAAGGAGATGGCTATGGCGGCTGGAATCATGAAGGGGACGACTGAAAACCACCTGGGGGCAGGACCCATAGCCAGTGGGCCTAGGGACATTCACTTTACTAGGCTAAGACCTTTAAATTTTTTTTTCTTTAATGTATGGGACTAAAATCAAAGCATGACAGCCAATTATTGACCTTCCTTTCCTTCCTTCCTTCCTTCCTTCCTTCCTTCCTTCCTTCCTTCCTTCCTTCCTCCCTCCCTTCCTTCCCTGCCTCCCTCCCTCCCTCTCTCCTTCTCTCCTCTCCTTCTCTCCTTCCTTCCTTCCTTCCTTCCTGCCTTCCTTCCTATTTTTCTTTTTCTCTTTCTTCTTTATTTCTTGAGTCTCACTCTTATCACCCAGGCTGGAGTGCAGTGGCTCACTGCAGCCTTGACTTCCCAGGCTCAGGCTCAGGTGATCCTCACACCTTAGCCTCCCAAGTACCTGGGACTACAGGCATGGACCACCACACCTAACTATTCTCTTGTTTCTTGGTAGAGACAGGGTTTTGTGTTGCTCAGGCTGGTCTGGAACTCCTAGGCTCAAATGATGTGCCCAACTTGGCCTCCCAAAGTGCTGGGATTATAGGCATGAACCACCATGCCTGGCCCTTGATTTTTCTTTTTAAGAAAAAATATCTAGGAGTTTCTTAGACCCTTTGTAGATTATTAATGAACAAAAGATTAAACTCCAAATATTAGATAGTAAGCCTGAAGGAATCTGAAACACTTGTACTTCCAATTTTCTTTACATAATCCCAAGTAGACCAGAATTGGCCCATACCATAGAAGAAAGAATTGGCAGTCAAAAAAAAAAAAAAAAAAAAACCTTTTGTAATATGTTTGAAAAATAAAGCTGTTTGACTTGTCAGGTGTTTCGCTTCCTTAAATCAGCAAATTCTCCCTGAGTACCTGGCTTTGTGAGACACAGTTCAAGGAGTTACAAGACTACAGCTATAACCTACAGTTGAGCAGTTATAAACCAACAAAATGGGCCCTGCCCTCAGACAGGTTCCAGTCTAGATGAGGAGATGATCTAGACAGGTAAAAGGCTAACTAATCCTTTGTGTGAATTAAGTTCATCACCCCAATAAAAGTGTCATCACCCAGTGAATAGGACCATCTCCGCTTGCAGGTTTTTGTTGATATTGTCGTTATTGTGTTGTTTTAACCTGGGAAGTGTTCTTCCTGCCTTTCTGCTAGGTGTCAGATAGATGGTCCCAGAACTAGGTGCTGTGTCGGGCCCTGAAGACACAGATGACTCAACCTAAGTTCTGCTTTCAAGAGGTCCACAGCCTGAGAGGTGTCCCCAGAGAATGGGGGACGTAAGGGGACAGCATGCTCAAGAGCAGAGGTGTTTAGGGCAGGTTTGGATTTAGTGAGCAGGCTGGTTTGCTTAGAGAAGATTTTTAGTGGCAACAAAGGACAAAGAGGAGAGAAAAGGAACTCACATTTATTGAGGGCCTACTGTGTGCAAGGTGTTTCATGTATATCTCACTGAATGTATACAGCCACCCTGTTGTGGTATAATTTTGCTCTTTATAAAGAAAAAGAAACTGAAGCTCAGATGGGTTAAGTGGTCTCCTCAACACCAAAATGCTAAGAAGTAATGGAGCCTAGACAGAAGCCCAGAACTTTGACTCACACTAGTCCACCCTCCACCATCTTGATGACTTTCACATTGTGCTCTGCAGTTCTGCAGAGATTTTCTAGTAGTTCCATCTCCAAAATGTATTTTAAACTCTTTATTTTTTTTTAATTGTTATTATTATTATTTTGAGACTGAGTCTTGCTCTATCGCCCAGGCTGGAGTACAGTGGCACAATCTCAGCTCACTGAAACCTCTGCCTCCCAGGTTCAAGTGATTCTCATGCCTCAGCCTCCCAAGTAGCTGGGATTACAGGCGCCCGCCACCATGCCCGACTAATTTTTGTATTTTTAGTAGAAACGGGGTTTCGCCATGTTGGCCAGGCTGGTCTCAAACTCCTGACCTCAAGTGATCCGCTCACCTCAGCCTCCCAAAGTGCTGGAATTACAGGTGTGAGCCACCACACCCGGCCTAAACTCTTTAAATCTCTAGTAAATAACAGCTAGATTCAAATGGGCTGATAACCAAATTTTAACACAGAAGCATTCACCACCAGGTTTGCGTTTATTTCCAGATAGGCTCATTTTGTGTAGACCTTAGAGCAAAGTTTCCTTTATGGTGTCTGTGTACGTATCTGAACTTTTAATTGTTCATAGATTTTAAAAGCGGTAGTACCACATGGCTGTTTAGATCAGACCTGTGTATTTAGGTCAGACCTGTGTATCACGTAAGTGTGTGAGTGCAGTGCAGATGAGCACCATTTAGTTATATGTGCTAGGCAAAGCTCCAACACAGTTGCTGTGTAGTCTCGTGGTAGATTTGTGCATACTGTAAGCAAATTGCTTAGCTTCTCTAGACATCAGTTTCCACATCTGAAAAATAAGAAGATGAGAGTACACGGTTGTTATGAACAAATGACTTAATGCTTTTAAAGCACGTTGCATGACATCTGGAACACGGAAAGCCCTCAATACATTGAAGCGCTTAGGATTTTCATGATGTTGCTGTCTGCTCAATTCAATGCATGCTTTCTTTATTGTCCTGACAGTTGTGCAGTCACAAGTTAATATGCTTCCAGTTGACTTCCAGTCTACCATGGTGTTAGAAACCGTTTCAGCTCTTATTGTAAATTTGAGTGCTTGTTGTTTTTTATATTTGTGATGACTCTTCCAGCAGTTGTTGACAATTGTGAGAGGTTTGACTTTTAAATAATTACTTATTTTTTCTGATTGTGGTTCAGTTTAACTGAAGAATATCCTGAGATTGTAAGAAAAGCATTTTTTTAAAGGTATCACTTGTGATCATTTATCTTTCTAAATTATATTTTTAATACTGTTTGACCAAAGTGATGCGGTGGTTACCATGACTCCCTAATTTCATGTGTTTTTATATTTATGAAAATGGTTTCATTGTCATTTATTGACAGTATACAAAGTAAAATGTTATAAATGTGAAGTTATAAAATAAATATATGCTAATAAAATCCTAAGTTTTTCTGATTCCTGTATTGTGGCCTCTATAAACTACTGCTTGAGGAAGGAGCTTTGTTAGTGAAAAATTTTGAGAGATAACTTGAGAAAATCAAGCTAAAGTCAAAAGGTCTTAGAATCCTCTAGCCAAGAAAACCTGAAAGCAAAAAATGCTTGAATAAGAATACTTGAACTATGTCTCTGGGGACAAGAGAGAGCTTGATCCACCCATCATCGATTTCTCTTTTAAAATATACAGAAACAAAAGATGGAGGTCAGTTGCCTCAGAAACCCCCCAGCTCATTTGCTTAGGAAAGTAACCGTACAGATAAATTTCCAGGCTCTATTCTACCAAGGGTGAATGACCCTGAAGGTAGAATATTGCTTTTCTGGACTGAAGTAACCCTTTTTTTCTTCTTCTTCTTTTTTTTTTTTTTTTGAGACAAGGTGTCACCCATGCTGGAGTACAGTGGTGCAATCTCGGCTCACTGCAAACTCTGCCTACTGGCTTCAAGTGATTCTCATGCCTCAGCCTCCCGAGTAGCTGGGATTACAGGGGTGTACCACCACGGTCCAGCTAAGTTTTTGTATTTTTAGTAGAGACGGGGTTTCACTCTGTTGATCAGGCTGGACTCAAACTCCTGGCCTCAGGTTATCCACCTGCCTTGGCCTCCCAAAGTGCTGGGATTACAGGCGTGAGCCACCGTGCCCAACCTGAAGTCACCTTTTATTCTAAGGATGTATATGGAGGGAAATTCCTCTTGCCTTTGGCCTTCTTGAAATTGCTTCTCCTCTTTTTTTCTAAAGTACAATGAGGGAGCATCTTTCACTGGGCCATACACACTGCAGACCAGTCCATTAAAGAGGAATATCCCGAGGGGGCCCAACACCATCTCATACTCACCCAAGCAAACCCTCCAAGGGGTGGTCTCATCCTATACTTCATACTTCTCCAGTCCTAACTCTCAAATACAGGCTCCAAGATTCTCGAATCACAGCTGAGGATAACTTTCCACCAGGGCTGTCTGGTGAAGACTTAGGCCATCAGACTCCTGCCTCTTTAGGCCTTAGGTGTCACCTGCCATGCACCTGCACCAGCCATGCCCACCAGGCCACCCCTCCTCTTGTGTTCTGCTGCCCATCCTAAATGCAAGACTTTGCTCAGCAACTCTCGGCTTTGTTCTCCTTTACCCGCTATGCCATGCTTCCAACTTACCTTCTGGACGTTCCATGGTATCTATACAAACCAGCCTGGAACACCAGAGTCCTTACTGAATACCTTGTCACCATCTTCCTGCACTCAACTCTGGTCCTCCTCCCAGTGCTCTGTGGCCTGTGAAACCCTGGAGAGGAAGTGGCTCAGTCTCCCCCAGCTCAAGAGAGGCTGGAAGGTGGTGGTAGCATTCCTCCTAGCTCATTGTCATTGCAAATACATTTGTTCCTTCCTGGCGTAAGCTCACCCGCTCTGTCCCACCACCTGCTGTGGAGTGTCCTGACAGGCCTGGATGATGGCAATGACAAAGCAATGACAAAACAAGCCAAGGCAGGGAGGGGTCCCTTTAGGGCTGAATGTGGCCTGGTGTTATCTAAATCAACAAAAACTACGAAGAAAGATACAATGACCGTGAGACATATCCAAGGAAGTCCTACAAGACTGGAATAGGAAAGAGGGTTGGAAGCCAGTGTTTTGAAGGAGTGGAGCCTGAAATGAAATGGAGAAGCTAGGTAAGAAGATCTGAGACAAGTGCTGTCGAACATGCTGCAGGCTTGTTTTATGTTAGCCACCAGCTGAATCTTTGGTCTGAAGGCCCAGGATTAGGGCATCTCGCTTACCCCCTCTCTGTCAGGGTGGGTCAGGAATTCCTTGAGTTTGCCCAGAGAAGACTTATACTCATGGAGATGCTCTTCTGGAGGAAAGCTGGTGCCCATAAGTAGGCTTTTCTGAAGCTAGCCTTTCCAGGCGGGGTGTGGTTGGCTCACGCCTGTAGTCTCAGCACTTTGGGAGGCTGAGGCAGGGAGGTCACTTGAGCCAGAAGTTCACAACCAGCCTTGGTAACATAGCAAGACCCTATCTCTACAAAAAAAAATTTTAAGTAAATTAGTCATGCATGGTGGCACACACCTGTGGTCCCAGCTACTTAGGAGGCTGAAGCAGGATGATCACTTGAGCCCAGGAGGTCGAGGCTGCAGTGAGCCATGATCACACCACTGGACTCCAGCCTGGGTGATAGAGTGAGATCTTGTCTCAAAAAGAAAAAAAGGAAAAAAAAAGAAAGAAGAAAGAAAGAAGAGGAAAGAAGAAGAAAAAGAAAGAAAGAGAAAGAAAGTGAAAAAAGAAAAGAAAAAGAGAAAGAAAAAGAAAGAAGAAAGAAAAAAGAAAGGGAAGGAAGGAGGGAAGGGAGGAAGGAAAGAAAGGAAAGGAAAGGAAAGGAGAGGGAAGGAAGGGAGGGAGGGAGGGAGGGAGGAAGGAGCTAGCCTTCCTACCTACCAGGCCCTGGAGCTGTCCTGGTCCTAACCTGTGTGACACAACTCCTTTGCTGTATCCAAATGTTCCTTGACCTTCCAGATGGGCACTGTCTTAAAAATTACAGAAGTGTATGCCGAAATCAATTTTAACGTAAGGAAAAAGGGTGTAAGATTTCAGTCTCACTTTCAGGATAGCAGCTGGAGCTGCCCATTAATCGTCTGGACTGCTTTAAGCAGCAGAAGCAGCAGCTGAGGCTTTTTCCCAATCTGCCCTCCTCCCACTTGAAGGGAAAATTTACCAAAGGGGAAGAGTTACCAGACTGTGCAGGGTGCTGGGGCTGGGCGCCACTGCAGGTAGTCCCAGGGCAGGAAGGAAGGGGCAGGAAGGGGTCCCCATCCCATCCCACCAGATCTCCCTGCTCTACGGTGGCCTGAATGTTCCATTGAATGCTTTTCCTGGTTTCTGGGCACAACAGTTTTCCCAATGAACACAATTAACTAAAATAAAAGCTTTCTGGAACTAACAAGCAGTTGTCGCGAAAGTAGACTTTATATTGTAAGTGAGCATAAGCAAGGCTATGGAAACCAGGCCGGTGAGTACCGGAGGCTGGGTTCTGCCGACTAGCGGTGGCACTGCACTGCCTGGCAGCATCCCATACAAAAGTGTCAGCCTCTGATCACATCTGTGGAGCTTTGCGACTCTGCTCACTATTCCAAGTACTGGTCAGTGGACATTTTTATGTTCAAAATAAAAATCTTCTGTATGAGCCTAAGGTAATTGTAAATGTCTAGAGCTAGGTGTGCTGCCATCTTAGGAATAACATCTGTCAATGCAGAATGGACAAGGCCATTTCCAAGTTCAAGGTGATTTATGGGTCTAAAGCTAAGGTAGTAATTCTTAGGATTCACAAGCCCTGTCACTGGTCTGAGTTTGGCATACAAGTGGCAATGTGGGATAAGAAGGAAAGCTGTATGAGTCTCACAGGCTATTCCCAAGACCTTGTGTGGGCTTTCGTAAATTACAAAAGGGGCTGCTTGGCAGCCCCGTGGAATCCCTAGGTCATATTTTTCTACTGGGACCACTAGGTTTATCAGTAGCTGAACCACTTAGGAGCTATTCATCCTCCACCAGAGAACTTGCCCACAAGTTCTCTGATGCTTCAGAATTCATGATGGCATGGTCTGAAATGTATTCCTCCCATAACCAGAATATATTTTGGTTCAACTTAAGACTCCATCAAAATTGTAGTGCAGGGGTAAGGCTGGGCACATCTACTTCCTCTATTACCAGGGTGGGGATATAGCATTTTCCAAGAATGGGCAGGTTATACCCTAACTTAACTGGGCATCTACTTAGGAGGTGCTTAGAGCACTCAGACCCAGGGATAGGATGGTAATTAATACGGATGAAGGAATAAGAAGAGAGGCAGAGGACATCATACCTAACACCGTACCCCCTCACGCACTGTAGGCATTGCCACCCTACATCAGAAACAAAAGACCAAGCAACAGAAATTAAAACTTAGGGCCTGGCATGGTGGCTCACACCTGTAATCTCAACACTTTGGGAGGCCAAGGCGGGCGGATCACTTGAGTCCAGGAGTTCTAGACAAGTCTGGCCAACATGGTAAAACCCTGTCTCTACTAAAAAAAATATAAAAATTAGCTGGCATGGTGGCACATGCCTATGATCCCAGATACTCAGGAGAATGAGAGAGGCTGAAGCATGAGAATCGCTTGAACCCAGGAGGCAGAGGATGCAGTGAGCCAAGATCGTACTGCTGCACTCCAGCCTGAGCAACAGAGTGAGACTCTGTCTCAAAAAAAAAAAAAAAAAAAAGGAAATAAATTAAAACTTAAATCAGAAGTGGAATAAGACATAAGAAGGGAACAGACAACTTGAAGCAGAATAAATATGAAGAAAATCACATATAAGCATAGCACAGTCAAACTCCTATAAGCCAAAGATAAGGAGAAAATTTGTTTAATCTTTATTTGAGGTTCAGGAGAACATGTGCTAGCTTGTTATATGGGTAAATTATATGTCACAGGACTTTGGTGCACAGATTATTTTGTCACCCAGGTAACAAGATAGTACCTGATAGGTAGTTTTTCAATCCTGTCCCTCCTCCCACCCTCGAGAAGGCCACAGAGTCTGTTGTTCCCTCCTTGTGTACTCAATGTATAGCTCCCACCTATAAGTGGGAACATGCAGTATTTGGTTTTCTCTTCCTACATTAGTTCTCTTAGTGTTATGGCCTCCAGCTCCATTATTTTTGCTGCAAAGGACATGATCTTGTGCTTTTTTATGGCTGTATAGTCTTCCATGGTATATATGTACCACATTTTCTTTATTCAGTCTACACTGATGGGCACTTAGGTTGATTCCATAATTTTGCTATTGTGAATAGTGCTGTAATGAACATACTTGTGCATGTGTCTTTATGGTAGAATTCTTTATATTCTTTGGGGTATATACCCAATAATAGGATTGCTGGGTCTAATGATACTTCTGTTTAAGTTCATTGAGAAATCACCACACTGCTTTCCACAATGGTTGAACTATTTTGCACTCCCACCAACAGTATATAAGTATTCCCTTTTCTCTGCCAGCATCTTTTATTTTTTTATTTTTTAATAATAGCCATTCTGACTGGCAAGTATCTACTTATCAGTGATGTTGAGCATTTTTTCATATGCTTGTTGGGTGCATGTATGTCTTCTTTTGAAAAGTGTTCATGTCCTTTGCCCACTTTTTTATGGGGTTGTTTGTTTTTTGCTTACTAATTTGTTTAAGTTCCTTATAAATTCTGGATATTAGACTTTGTTGGATGCATAGTCTGCAAAAATTTTCTCTCATTCTGTAGGTTGTCTGTTTACTCTGATGATAGTTTCTTTCACTGTGCAGAAGCTCTTTAGTTTAATTAGGTCCCATTTGTCAATTTTTGCTTGTGTTGCAATTACTTTTAGTATCTTCATCATGAAATCTTTGCCAGGGCCTATGTCCAGAATGGTATTTCCTAGGCTATCTTCCAGGGTTTTTATAGTTTTAGGTTTTACATTTAAGTCTTTAATCTATTTTGAGCTGATTTTGGTGTATGGTGTAAGGAAGGGGTCCGGCTTCAGTCTTCTGGGTATGGTTAGCCAGTTATCCCAGCAGCATTTATTGAATAAGGACTTTTTATTGCTTATTTTTGTTGATTTTGTTGAAAATTGGATGGTTGTAAGCATGTGACTTTATTTCTGGGCTCTCTATTCTGTTCCATAGGTCTATGTGTCTTCGTACCAGTACCATGCTGTTTTGGTTACTATAGCCCTGTAGTATAGTTTGGGGAATGTGATGTCTCCAGCTTTATTCTTTTTGCTTAGGATTGCCTTGGCTATCCAAGCCCTGTTTTGGTTCCATGTGATTTTTAAAATACTTTTTTCTAATTCTGTGAAGAATGTCATTGGTACTTGGATAGAGATAGCATTGAATCTGTAAATTGATTTGTGCAGTATGGCCGTTTTCACTTTCATTTACTTTCTATCCGTGAATATGGAATGTTTTTCCATTTGTTTGTGCCATCCCTGATTTCTTTGAGGAGTGTTTTGTAATTCTTGGGTATAAATCTTTCACCTCCATGGATAGTTGTATTCTTAGGTGTTGCATTCTTTTTGTGGAAGAGAAAACCTTGAAAGCAGCCAGAGGAAAATGACATATTACATACTAAGGAATAACAGTAGGAATTAGTGCTCACATATAATGAGAAATATGGAGACCAAAAGACAGGGCAATAACATCTTCATGCCACTGGATAAGTAGGGATTATTTGTTCAGTCAAGGTTTAGTAAAAACGTGCCATTAAAATTATCTGAACCTGGAATATGTGAAAGTAGTTGGTAGAGGGAAGTGGGATGTGAGCTGGGGCAATTGGGGAGAAAATTCTAACTACTGATTGAATTTCTGGACTGGTAGTTGAAGTATTTAGGTTTCCTATCTTATTCTGTAATCAATTTTAATAACTCAGATATTCTAATTTTTTCATTTTATCTAAGTTTTCAAATGTATAGGCAAAAATTTCAGTGTTCTCTTCAGATGTTTTAAATTACTAATATTTCTGTAGTTATGGCTCCATTGTCATTCTAAATATTAATTATTTGCATTTTTTTCTCTTTCTTTTTTTCTGGGTTAATATACTCAGAAGTTGGCCTTTTTTTTTTTTTTTTAAAAAGGTTTTCCTCTGTTGCCTAGGCTGGAGTGCAATGGCATGATCTTTGCTCACTGCAACCTCTACCTCCCAGGTTCAAGCTATTCTCTTGTCTCAGCCTCCCAAGTAGCTGGGATTACAGGCATGTACCACCACACCTGGCTAATTTTTTGTGTTTTTAGTAGAGATGGGGTTTCTCCATGTTGGTCAGGCTGGTCTTGAACTCCCAACCTCAGGTGATCCACCCGCCTCGGCCTCCCAAAGTGCTGGGATTACAGGTGTGAGCCACCATGCCCGGCCAAAGTTGGCCATTTTATTTATTTAGTTTTTCAGAGAATCAGCTTTTAGGTTTTTTAATCATCTGCATCATTATTTCATTAATTCTATTCTTATTTTTATTTCTTTCCTCTTACCATGTTTAGAATTAATATACCATTTCATTTCTAGCTTCTCGAGGATAGTTCCTTGTTTTCTATGTTTCATGATTTTTCAATAAATATATTTAAATGGAATACTATGCAGCCATAAAAAAAGAAAAAAAAGTGAATTTTCTCATTTTTGTATATGAGTACATGAGGAATACTGGTATTTAGTTTTCTCTTTTGTAAAGTCATTGTCTGGTCTTGGAATGAGGGTAATACAGACCCCACAGCATGAGGGCAAGTAGTCCCTCCTGTTCATTTTTCTGGAAGTGGTTGGTTATTATTTCTTTCTTAAATGTTTCCTGGAATTCACCTGTTAAGCCTTCTGGGACTGGAGTTCTCTTTGTGGGAAAAGTTTTAACTATAAATTCAATTTCTTTAATACATATAGAGCTACATAGATTATCAATACCTTCTTGAGTAAGTTTGGGGGTTTTAAGGGTTTTTTCCACTTAATCGAAGTTGCCTAATTTATTGGCACAATTTTTTGGTAATTTCCTTTATTGTTTTTTTAATATCTGCAAAATCTGTGGCATCACCTTCCTTGTTCCTCTGTTTGTCCTGGGTGATTTGTATCTTTTCTCTCTTCCTGACCAATCTAGCAAGAGGCTTATCAATTTTGTCACTCTCCTCAAAAAAATCTTTAATTTTGCTATTTTTTGTTTCCCCTTTTATTAACTTCTGTTCTAATCTTTCTTACTTTTTCTTTCTTTTCTGCTTACCTTGAGTTTTCTTTGCTCTCCTTTTTTCTGTTTCTTGAGGCAGAAAAATCATTGAGACTTGTCATCTTTTATAATATAGGTGCTTAGTGCTATAAAATTTAATCTCAGTACTGCTTTAGCTGCATCTCATAAATGTTGATTTGTTGCATTTTTATTTTCATTCAGTTCAAAATCTTCCTAGTTTCCCTTCTGATTTTTTTTCTTTGATTCATGGGATATTTAGAAATGTGCTCTTTCATTTCCAAATATTATGGGTGTTTCTATGTAGCGTCTGGTTTGGGTTTACAATTGAATTTCTTTATAATAAAAGAACTTCATGTGATTAAAATAGTTTCAGATTTATTAAGATTAGTTTTATGTCCCACCACGTGTACATGTTCCATGTGCTCCTGAAAAGAATGTGAATTCTGCACTTTTTGAGGAAGTGTTATATAGATGTCAATTAAAGTTAGTTAGTTGATAGTGTTCAAGACATCTGTAGCCTGGCTGAATTTCAGTCTATCTTTCTATTAATTTTCAGAGAGTTTTTAAAATATTTTACTGAAATTGTACATTTATCTATTTCTCTTTACAGTTCTATCAGTTTTTGCTCTACGTTTTAAAGCTTTGTTATTAGATTCATGCACATATAGGATTGTCTTGACTAATCGACTGCTCGATCATTATAAAATTATTGTCTTTATTTCTGGAATTATTCTTTTCTGCGAAATCTACTTTGCTACAGTTTTCCTTTGATAAGTGCTAATGTAGTATGTCTTTCTCCATTCTTTCACTTTTAACCTATTGCATCTTTTTATTTAACGTACGTTACTTACTAGTAGAGAGGATATAGTTGGATCTTACCTTATCTAGCAATCTCTACCTTTTAATTAAGGTGTTTAGACATTTAATGTGATTGTCACATTTAATGTAATTATTGGTATTGCTATTTGTGTTTATTTGTCCCATCTGTTTTCTGTTTCCTTTTCGCTCTTTTTCTGCCATCTTTTGGGTTTTTTAATGATTCTATTTTAGCTCCTTTGTTGGCTTATAATGTACAACTATCGGTTGCATTATTTTAATAATTGCTTTAGGATCTATAGCATCCATCTTTAACTTACTACCCTCTACCTTAAAATATTATAGTATTTCACATATAACTAAAGTATCTTGCAATAATAATAGGCTTCCATTTTTCCCTCCTAGCCTTTGTGTTATTGTTGTCATATGTTTTACTTCTACATATGTTATAAACTCAAAAATGTGTTGGTTTTTGTGGTTGTTGTTGTTGTTTAAACAGTCAATTATTAGTACTATAACAGAATACCTTAAATTCAAAATTAAAAAAATACTTAAACAGTCAATTATTGTCCATGCGTGGTGGCTCATGCCTGTAATGCCAGGAGCCAAGATGAGAAGATCCCTTGAGACCAGGAGTTCAAGAGCAGCCTGGGCAACATAGGGAGACCCCATCTCTAAAAATAATTTTAAAAATTAGCTGGGTATGGTGGCATGTGCGTGTAGTTCCAGCTACTTGAGAGGTGGAAGCAGCAGGATCACCTGAGCCTGAGAAGCCAAGGGTGCAATGAGCCATGGTTGTGCCACTGTACTCCAGCCTCAGTGACAGAATGAAACCCTGTCTCAAAAACAAACAAACAACTGAAAACAGTCAGTTCTTGTGAAAACAATTTAAACAATTTTAAAATCCTACATATGGACTCATGTAGTTAGGGCACTTTTCCAGCACCCTTTATTAATTTGTATAAATTCATATTTTCACCTAGTATCATTTTCCTTCTGCTTTAAATCTTTTAAAGACTTCCTTTATTATTTCTTGCAGTGCAATTCTGTTGGATGAGTTCCATTAGCTATGTCTAAAAATTTATTTAACACTCTTTTTCTGAAAGATATCTGTGCTGGGTAAAAAATTCTTGGTTAACAATTTTTTTCTTTTAGAGTTTTAAAGATGTTGCCCTCCTGTCTTCTGGCTTGCATTGTTTCTAGTGAGAAATGTGCTGTCATTATTTTATTTGTTTTTTCATACATAGGGGGTCTTTTATCTCTGGCTTCTTTTAAGAGTTTTCTCATTAGCTCTGGTTCTAAGCAATTTTATTACTATGTACCTTGGTGTAGATTCTTCTTATCTCTTATGCTTGGAGTTCGTTGTGTGTCTTGGATCTGCAGGTGTATAGTTTTCATCATATTTTGAAAAATTTTGGTCATTATTTCTTTAAATATTTTTTGTTTCCTTTTTCCTTTGGTGACTCCAGTGACATGTATATTAGGCTGCATAAAGTTATCCCACAAGTCACTGTTGCTCTATCTTTTTTAAATTAATTTTTCTTTATCTTTTTGGTTTATTTCTATTGCTATGTCTGAGGTTTGTTAGTATTTTATTCTACAACAGCTAATCTGTTATTAATCTCATTCAGTGTATGTTTTCATTCTGACCTTATAGTTTTTTATTTCAAGAAATTTCATTTGGGTCTTTTTTTACATCTTTCATGTCTCTACTTGGTTAATCTTTTTTCTAGCTTCTTAAACATGTGGGATACAGTCATAATTGTCTTAATGACCTCTTCTACTAATTCTGTCTTCTGAGTTGTTTTTAGCTTAGTTTTCATTCTTTTTCTCCTCTTTGCGGGTGATATTTTTCTACTTCTGTGCATGCCTGGTGATTTTTGCCAGACATTGTGAATTTTGCCTGCTAGATTTAAAAAATCTTATAAATATTCTTGAGTTTCGTTCTGTGATGCAGACAAGTTACTTGATAACAACTTTATCCTTTTGATTTTTGCTCTTAAGCATTGTTAGACACCACAAAAACAGAATTTAATCTAGGCCAAATTTTGCCCCAATACTGACTCACAATCTTTGAGTACTCTAGCCAATGTTCCATGAATTATGAGGCTTCCACTCTGGCTGATGGGAACGGGCACTGTTCCTAGACCACTATTCCAAGCTTCCTAAATCTTGGCCAGAATAAATTCAATAATTTATTTAGAAAGATGTATTAAGCACCTTCATGTTAACAGCACCAAGGACTGTTCCCTCTATCCTTTTAAGTGGTTCTTTTCCCAGCATTATGTACCTTCTTCATACATAGAAACCAATCAGGAGTTAGCTGAATACCTGACGGGCGGGACCTTCTGCAGATCTCCAGAATTCTCTCAGTAAAACCTCTCTCATCTCCAGTACTCTGCTGGGAACTCTAGCCACCTTGTGAACTCTGACTACCTTGGCCTTTTAAAATTCTCTTCTTAACTCAGGGAGACCTCTGATGTCTACTGGAGTTCCCTCTGTCTGCACTGCAGTCTGGAAATTCTTCCTGGGCAGTAAGGTGGAGCAATCAGAGGGTTGCTTGAATTGTTTCCCGATTCTCAGAGATCACTGGCCTTTGTTGCTTAATACTCAATATCTTTTGAAGCATTATTTAATTTACTTTTCTAATTGTTTCAAACCCCCTAAAAATGTATATTCAATCCTTGTTACTCCATCTTGGCTGAATCCACAAGTCCTCTGTCTTGCATTTTTTTAAAAAAGATTTAAAAAATGAGAACAAATATCTTTTATATTTACTCACATATTTACTATTTCTTGCACTTTTCATTTTTTGTATACATTTGAGTTTCTATCTAGCATCATTTTCCTTCAGTCTAAGGAAACTCTTTAAATATTGTCTGGTAGTTCTAGTCTTCTGGCAATGAATTAGCTTGTTTGTATGAAAAATGTCCTTATTTTATCTCTACTTTTAAAGAATGTTTCTACTGGATGTAGAGCTCTAGGTTGGCATTTTTAAAAATTTCAGCATATTAAATGTCATTCCTTTACCTTCTGACTTGCACTTTTTCTGACAAAAATTCTGTGTTAATTCCAATTTTTGTTCTCTTATATACAATGTATCTTCGTAGTTTCTTTAAAATGTTCTCTTAGGTTTTTCAACAATTAGATTATAATGTTCTTTGATGTGATTTTTTTTATTGTTGCTGTCTCTAAGAGAATATGTTTAATTTTCTGTTCTCCTGGCATAGGTCTATACACAGTTGCCATCTATATTAAGTTTACTGAATGGCAGAGGAAAAGCATCCTGAACAGGGATTCAGAAGACCTTGGTTTTGGTCCTGGTTTTGTCTTAGCGTGCGTGCCTCAGGCAACTCACTTCACTTCCCTGAGATTTTGTCTCATCCTCTGTAAAAGAATGTTAGGAACAAAAGGTCAGCAAGCTGTCTTTTAACTTTAAATCTGAAGCTTCCTGAATCTTGGCCAGAATAAATTCATAATTTATTTAGAAACATTTATCAAGCACCTTCATGTTAAGCACTGATATGGTTTGGCTGTGTCCCCACCCAAATCTCATCTTGAATTGTAGCTCCCGTAATTCCCATGTGTCGTAGGAGGGATCTGGTGGGAGGTAATTGAATCATGAGGGATGGGTGTTCTCATGATAGTGAGTAAGTCTCACAAGATCTGATGGTTTTATAAAGGGGAGTTCCCCTGCCCAAGCGCTCTCTTGCCTGCCGCCATGTAAGACATGCCTTTTGCCTTCCACCACGACTGTGAGGACTCCCCAGTCACGTGGAACTGTGAGTCCGTTGAACCTTTTTTTCTTTTTACATCACCGAGATTTGGGTATGTCTTTATCGGCAGCATGAAAACGGAGTAACAAAAGAACCTTCCCAGTGGCTGAAATACAAAGAGACCCAAGATAGCATCCTAAACCTCAGGGAACCCTGTTATTGGATGGCACCAACATTAAAAATACCTGATATTCAATATCTTTTGAAGTGTTATTTGATTTACTTTTCTAGTTATAAAAGTGGGCTGGTGGAAGAAGCAAGAAGGCATCCACTGATGCCTCCCACGCCTTACGAAGGGGAATCCCTCAGATCTATCTTTGCCTTTTTCTGCTGTAAATGGTGGATGACTGGGCCTCCATCAGTGACTTCTCAGAATGCTGTGAGTATCCAGTGAGAGAACAGATCCCCAGGCACGTCCAGACACAAGGGCATCCCACAGCAAGACGTGAGGGGAGTGGGTTTGGCCAGGATGCTTGGTTCACCAAGCCCAACCCTCTCTGAATATGACTATAGAACAGCATCATTTCAGGCTGTCTTTCTGGAGCCTCAGCCTGACAAAGGGAGCCTCTGCAGCCCAGAGGGGACCTCTATTAGCCAGGTCAGGCTGCTGTAACAAAATAGCACAGACTCAGTGGCAGACACAACAGAAATTTGTATCCTCACTTTTCTGGAGGCTGAAAGTCTGAAATCAAGATGTTGGCAATTTTCTCCTGAGGCCTCTCTCCTTGCCTGGTAAATGGCTGCTGCTATAACTGAATGTTTGTGTCTCTCCCAAAACTCATGTGTTTAGGGGGAGTTTGTTCCTTCTTTTTGTTTTATTTTGAGATAAAATCTCACTCTGTCACCCAGGCTGGAGTACAGTGGTGTGACCGTGGCTCACTGCAACCTCTGCCTGCTGGGTTCCAGTGATTCTCCTGCCTCAGCCTCCCAAAGAGCTGTGACTACAGGTGCCCGCCACCACACCCAGCTAATTTTTTTGTGTTTTTAGTAAAGATGGGGTTTCACCATGTTGGCCAGGCTGGTCTTGAACTCCTGACCTTAAGTGATCTGCCTGCCTCGGCCTTCCAAAGTGCTGGGATTACAGGCATGAGCCACTGTGCCCGACCTGTTCCTTTGTTTTATAGACAGGGGGTCTAACTCTTGTTCCGTCACCTGGACTGGAGTACAGTGGCATGCTCATAGCTCACTGAATTCTCAGATTGCTGGGCTCAAACAATCTTCCCACCTCAGTTGGGACTACAGATGCACTCCAGCATCCCCGGCTGAGATTTTTAAATATTTTTTTAGAGATAGGGCCTCGCTATGTTGCCCAGGCTGGTCTCAAACTCCTGGCCTCAAGTCATCCTCCTGCCTCAGCTACCTGAGTTGCTGGGCTTACAAGCAGGATCCACCAAGCCCAGTTCTCAAAATTCATGAATTGAAATCTAATCCACAAGATGATGCTATCAGGAGATGAAGCCTTTGAGAGGTGATTCGGTCATGACAGTGGAGCCCTGATGAATGTGATTAGTGTCCTTATAAAAGAGGCCAAGGGAGCTTATCACCCTTCCACCATTTGACGACATCAAGAAGGCTCTGTCTATGAACCAGAAAGCAGGGCCTCACCAGACACTGAGTCTGCCAGCACCTTGATCTTGACTTCCCACCCTCTAGGACCCCGAGAAATAAATTTCTGTTGTTCATACTATATTTTAGTAGAGACGGTGTTTTCACCATCTCTACAAGACCAGCCAGGCTGGTCTTGAACTCCTGACTGACAGATCGAGTGATCTGCCTGCCTCAGCCTCCCAAAGTGCTGGGATTACAGGCATAATATTATCCAGTTCATGCTATTTTGTTAAAGCAGCCTGGACAGACTGAGACAGCTCCCTCCTTGCTGTGTCATCACAGGGTCTTTCCTCTGAGCATGTGCACCCCTGGTGTCTTTCTGTGTGTCTTCATCTGCCCTTCTTATAAAGACACTAATCAGACTGGAGCAGAGCCTACCTTAACTACCTAATTTTAACTTAATTATCTCTTTAAAGGCCTTTTTCTCCAAATACAGTCCCATTCTGAGGGACTGGGGGTTAAGACTTCAACATAGAAATTTGAGGAGCACAGGCCGGACGTGGTGGCTCACGCCTGTAATCCCAGCACTTTGGGAGGCCGAGGCAGGCAGATCACTTGAGGTCAGGAGTTTGAGGCCAACCTGGCCAACATGGTGAAACCCTGTCTCTACTAAAAACACAAAAAATTAGCCGGGTGTGATGGCAGGCGCCTGTAGTCCCAGCTACTTGGGAGATTGAGGAAGGAGAATCACTTGAACCCAGGAGGTGGAGGTTGTAGTGAGCGGAGGTTGCGCCACTGCTCTCCAGCCTGGGCGACAGAGCGAGACTCCGGCTGAAAAAAAAAAAGAAAAAAGAAAAAGAAAAGAAATTTGAGGAGCACAGTTCTGCTCATAGCAGAAGTCAAGCCTGGGGCTCCCACTACTTACCACAGTGGGGACAAGGATGAGAGGCAAGGGACAAGGTTCACTCCTGTCTGAGGGAAAAACTCTGCCCATGTGTCACAGCTGACACCAAAGGAGAGAAGGAAGCCGGCAGCCTCCAGGGCAGGCCCTGCCGCTCAGAATGTGCGAACACGGCCCTTTTCCAAAATTAGCGCACTCTGCTCTACTGCATGGCTCTAAATAGCGCCTGTTGACGCAGCCGTCAGTTTTTCTCAGACCTCTCTCTGGTGTATTTTAACCCCTTGGTGAGCACCAGCGTGCCCCTCCAGAGAGGGCTCTGGAGTGCTGTCCCCACCCCTCAGCCAAGGAGAGCCCCCTGCCCACCCGCTGGCTTCCTCTCGGATGTTCTCTGCTTGTCTCATGTGTCTTATTGTCAACACTGGCCATTACTCCCAAGGAGAGAGAGGTGGGGGTCTGGTGCACCAAACAAGACATTCTTTCAAAGAAAGACTGTTGCCATGGGAACCAGTTGTCAAATGCTTTTCTGCGCGGGAGGTGTCAAGAGCGGGGCTGCAGGTTTTGGAAGCACTGTTTGCTTTCCTCTTCAATCTGTGACAAGAACAATGAATGATCAGAGGTGGGGGCAGGGAGGAAAGCACTGTCTGTTGGAAATTCGCCCTGAGAGTGGGCCCCTGGCTTAAGGGATGGTCTGTGCTCGTGGAGCCTTCAGATTCAGTGCTGAGCATTCCCGAGGCTGTTACTATGTGCTCGGCTCTGTGCAAGGTTCTGTGGGTTTGCTAAAGTTCAACATAATCTGTAGCTTTGGAGAACTAACAAGCTCTTTGGGAAAGTGGAACCAACACACACCGAATAAGAGAAATCACACAAGCCACGTGCAATATGGATGTGTGCGGCTGCTGTCAAGATACCCTTGGCTACGTGTGCACTCCTGCCTAGGATGGATGGAGACTCAGAATCTCATGCAGACATTCTGCATTTTTGAGGGGTCGTTTCCCTTTGCTTGGGACCAAAGCTAGCACAGCAGGCATGGGGAGGCGCTGCTTAGACTCTCCTTGAGAGGGTTTGGTCCAGGCTTAATTTCCAAAATAGATAAGGAACTCAAACAACTCAACAGCAATAAAGCAATAATCCCATTAAAAATGGACAGAAGGACTGGGCACGGTGACTCACACCTGTAAATTCAGCACTTGGGGAGGCTGAGGCGGGAAGCTCGCTTGAATCCAGAAGTTTAAGACCAACCCAGGCAACATAGCAAGACTCCATCTCAAAAAAATCTTTTTA
Source organism: Mandrillus leucophaeus (assembly GCF_000951045.1). Taxonomy (NCBI): domain Eukaryota; kingdom Metazoa; phylum Chordata; class Mammalia; order Primates; family Cercopithecidae; genus Mandrillus; species Mandrillus leucophaeus. Next base: position 841,989 of record NW_012102654.1, on the reverse strand, counting down.
ATTAGCCAGGTGTGGTAGCATGCACCTGCAATCTCAGATACTTGGGAGGCTGAGATAGGAGGATTGCCTGAGCTTGGGAGGTCAAAGCTGCAGTGAGCTAGGATCACAACACTACACTGTATCCTGGGTGATAGCAAGACCCCGTCTCAAAAAAAGAAGATAAAAAATGGCCAGAGGAATGGAATAAATATTTTTCAAAAGAAGACATACAAATGGCCAACAGATGTACTTTTTAAATGCTCAACATCACTAATCATCAGGGAGATGCAAATCAAAATTATAATGAGATACTACCTCGCACCTGTTAGGATGGCCATTATCAAAAAGAAAAGTAATAGCAAGTGTTGGCAAGGATGTAGAGAAAAGGGAATGCTTCCACACTGCTGGTGAAAATGTAAATTAGGACAGACACTAGGGAAAACAGTACAGAGATTCTCCAAAAGATTAAAAATAGAACTTCCATAAGATCCAACAGTCCCACTTCTGAGTATTTATCCAAAGGAAATAAAATCAGTATGTCAAAGACATATCTGCACTCTCGTGTTTATTGCAGCACTATTCACAATAGCCAAGTTATGGAATCAACCTAAATGTCCACAGATGGATGAATGAATAAAGAAAATGCATTGTATATACACAATGGACTATGATCCAGCCTTTAAAAAGAAGGAAATCTGAGCCCAGGAGTCCTCCTGACTGTGGCATGATTTGTTTCTGGATGTGCAGCCTCTGAACCTGGCTGTCCAGCCTTCCTAGAGAGTCAGTGAGCTCCCCATTTTCCAGTACTCAATTCCCTTTCTTATGAAATTATCCCAAGATGGTACCTGTTGTTGTATGACTGAGAACCTGTTATAATTTGGGAATGGCCAGATGTGGTGGCTCTCGTCAATCCTAGCACTTTAAGAGTTTGAGGCAGGAGGAGCACTTAAGGTCAGAAGTTTGAGACCAACCTGGGCAACATAAAGCTACCCCATCTTTACAAAAAAGAAAAAATTAGCTGGGCGTGGCGGCACATGACTGTAGTCCCAGCTGGCTGGGAGGCTGAGTTTGAGCCCAGGAGTTTGAGGTTGCGGCAAGCTATGATAGCACCACTGCACTCCAGCCTGGATAACAGAGCGAGACTCTGCCTCAAAAACAAAAAAGACAATAACAACAACAAACATTCGGGAATGAAGGGACTTTGGATTGCAAGAAGTGAATTTTTCTCATGAGGTGGTAAGGAACTTTGAATATGAAAAGCCATTTTTAGAGAAAACAAGGCCCAAAGAGCACTGTTCAAGCGCAACATTATTAATCATAGAGAAGCCTGCAGTAATGAGAATAGAAGGAGGTCTAGTAATTCATTAATTTCTAGTGAAAGTGTTCAGATCCAATCCCTGGCAAGGGTCTTTGAGGAAGGAAGCATCTGAATGGCCCGATGTGTGCCTAGGGTCCTTCTTTGTTCCCGTCCTTCCTCAGCTTTCTGAGCCAGAGTCCCCGCCTACTTTTCCTTCTGACCCAGAGTTCATGCTTGTTTTCTTCAGAGCCTCCCAGTGAACATGGATGGATAAAATTATATGGTTTATATTTATATGGTATATACTTTTATATTTATATGGTATATACTTTTATCCTTCTGTGCACTGAGACTCAGGGAAGTGGAGCAGTGAGATTATTCAGGGAATAAGAGAAACATCAATTATCAATTAAATGCACAGAGGAGGAGAACTTCACCTTACTGTTGCTGGGTGGGCATGTCTTTTCAACATACTTTTCCCCACATACTTTATTTCATTAAGTTCCTTCATAGGAACCTCGTGGTTGCCTATTCTCTTACAACTGAATAGAGCACAGGGGAGTCATGAACGTTTTAAGGTGCAGAAAACAATTTATCTACGGGAACAGCCAGAAGCTGGAGGAATCTCACTCTGCTTTGGAGTTGTATTAGTCAGGATTCCCTAGGGACACAGAACGAATAGGATATATATACAGAGATGTGTAGATATATTACAGAAATTGGCTCATGGGATTATGAAGGCTAAAAAGTCCCACAATCTGCAATTGGAAAGCTAGAGACTCAGGAAAGCTGGTGGTGCAGCTCAATCCAAGTTCAAAGACCTGAGAACTATGGGAGCTGATGACATAAAACCCATTCCAAGGGCAGAAGAGGAAGAGAAGAGATGCTCCAGCTCCCAGCAGTGAGGCAGAAAAGACAGGAGAGAATTCCTTCTTCTTTTTCCTTTTCTCCTATGCAGACCCTCAACAGATTGGATGGTACCCATCCTAATTGCAGACGGCACTCCTTCACTGAGTCTGCTGATTCAAATGCTAATCTCACCTAGAAACATCCACACACCCAGAAATAATGTTTAGTCTGGGTACCCCTTGGCCCAGTCAAGTTAACACATAAATTAACCACTGCAGGGTCCAATAGAAGGAAGGTGCCATTTTGCAAGTAACCCTGGGCCCCGGGTAGCAACAGTTCCAGGTCACAGGCAACAGACAGTTGGCAACAAGTGGAAAGGGATGGGAATCGGAGACGAAGTAGAAGGGAAGGAGACTAACAGTTAGCTCTTTCCATAGGCCAAAGCACGGTACCAGCAACTTTGCACATATTATTTCATTTATCCCTCAAACAGCCCTATGAGATGTTTCTAATTTACAGACGAGGACATCAAGATTCAGACGTCACCCACCATGGCAAATGACAGGGATAGTTTTGACCCCAGATCTTGGACTTAAAGCCTATAGCCTTGCCCTACCGTACTAAAGCATCCAAAAGGCAGCTGAAAACAAGGTCCTGGGAACCACAGGGGCTCCACAACAGGGCTCCAATCCTTAGCAGGTGGTGTAGAAAGATCTATTAGTCCATTTTTGCACTGCTGTAAATAAGTACCTGAGACTGGGTAATTTATAAAGAAAAGAGGTTTAATTGGCTCACAGTTCTGCAGGTTGTACAGGAAGCATGGCTGGGGAGACCTCAGGAAACTTACAATCATGGCGAAAGGCAAAGAGGAAGCAGGCACATCTTTACATGGCTAGAGAGGAGGAAGACAGAGAGCGAAGAGGGAGGTGCCACACACTTTTAAACAGCCAGATCTCATGATAATTCACTCACAATCACAAGAACAGCACCAAAGGGGAAATCCACCCTCATGATCCAATCACCTCCCACAAGGCTGCACCTCCAACATGGGGGATTACAATTTGACATGAGATTTGGATGGGGACAGAGACCCAAACCATATCAAAAGAGAAAGGCTGTTCTCTTACTATGGCACCAAAGCACTCAGGAATCACCAGGGCAGGAAGTAAAGGGCTGACCATTAACAAAAACATCTTGACGGTTGAGTCGTAACAGTCGGAGCTTAAATCTTTTCAGCCTTGGATCTGAATCCATCTGTAATTTACACTTCTCCCACTATTTGTCTTCTTTGCTGGGCTGTGAATTCCTTTCATGTTCTTCATGTCCCCAACTGGTGGTGCAGTCCCTGGTACCAGGTAAGTGCTCCATAAATGGTGGTGGAATGTGGGAACGAATGAATGAATGAATGAACCCTTAGCTAAGGAGTAAACTGCCCCAGCTCAGGCGTGAGCTGCACTTCAGAGGCTGCTAAGTCGGGTGGTGACTGAGCAGACAGGTGTCAGATAGAAGCCTGGAGGAACCCTGCAGCCCCTCACTAGAATTCCTTCCTAGAATTCTTTGTCTGTCTAAGCAGGTTGACAGATATAAGTCTTTTAAAACCCCCCACTCACACATGGTTTATTAAATAAACACATGGGATTTTCCTTCTACATATTAAAAGCCTCATGGACCTAATTTCTCATTTCAGTTGCTTTTTGTAAGCAGTGTTAGAGAAGGTAGAGGGAAGGTTCTGGGATTCTCAGAAACATCCAATGCATTGTTTATCCAAGGCCACACAGAGCCTGGAATCCACATCCTCCTCCTGAGATGTTCCCATGGAAACCAGGCTTGTGCTGCGCATCCAAAGGGCAGCTTGTAGCACAGTCAGCCCTGGCTCCTGAGAGAATGTGGGGCCTCAGGTAGGAACCTGCAGACAAGGCGTCAGGAGGGAAAAGCAAAATGCCTGCCCCCTACAACCAGAACACACAGCATCCTCCTCCTCCCTCCTGCTCCCGTCTCCCTGCCGCCACCAATAATGGGAAATACATCAGCCCCGCAGTCACTTGAGCACGGACCTCTGCTGCTCTGAGTGATTGGTCAGACTGGCATCTGCCTGCAGAGGTTAGAATGTTAATTTCACCTTGTTATGTCAGAGAAGGAAATGATACAAGGCTGAGGGGCAGAGGAGGAATTTTCCACAGGGCAATGTCTTTGATACATTCTGTAGTGTGGACAAATAATGACCAGGTGTAACCAGGACAGGAGACACAAATGCTGCTGCTTCCATGGACAGGGACATGATGGCCACTCCAGCCATCCCCCCACTTCTCATCAGCTGGTCAGTCTGGACCAGAGCCACTGGAGTTGCTGTTTGCTTCCAGTGCCAGCTCCACATCCATTTCCATGTCACTTACTAGCTGTGTGACCTAGAAACTAGAGACATTGACTGACCTCCTGAGCCTCTGATTCCTGTCTGTCAAATCAGGATAATAAGATCCACCACAGAAAGTTCTTATAATTCAAAAGAGAGGTGCTCCATGGGAGGCTCCTAGCACAGTACCAGGCAGAATTCAGCCAATGGCAGGGCCCGCTTCTCTTTCCATTTACTCACCGACTTCCAGTGTGTCAGAGAACTGACAATTTCTTCCTTAGAAATGTCTCTGCCCAGTGACTTGGGAGACCAAGGCAGGGGGATCGCTTGAGGTCAGCAGTTCAAGACCAGCCTGGGCAACATAGTGAGACCTCATCTCCACATAAAATAAAAGAATTAGCCAGGCATAGTGGCACACACCTATAGTCCCAGCTACTTGGAAGACTGAGATGGGAGGACAGATTGAGCCTAGGAGTTCAAGGCTGCAGTGAGCTATGATTGCATGACTGCACTCCAGCCAGACAACAGAGCAAGATCCTGTCCACAAAAAAGAAAAGAAAAGAAATGTCCCTCAATGCACCCCTCCGCCCCACCCCATCTCTGTCTCTGTTTGCATGCAACGTGCTCCAGCACACATGAGAATTCACTGGAAGGATTCAGGGGTATCTCATGGAATATCAGGGTGGGAAACACATTCAGGCCTCAGAAAGGACTGGAATCGGGAACTGGAAGGCCAAGGACTGAGATTATGCTCTTCACCTTACTGCGACCCAGTGGTCTCCTTGTACTGTAGCCTGCCCATCTCTCTGCGCATGTGGAAGGAAAGGTCATGCCAGCCCTGACTCCACGTGGACTCCTGACTTGCCTACGAGAAAGAAGAGTCTCCGTGCCAGCCTGTTCCAGGAGGATCATCTCATTTACGCGCACTCCATGAGTTGTTGTCCCGCCATGGTCTCTTCAACTGTGACCTGAGACTGGTGCTAGCTGAGCCCTGCCCTTCTGCAGAAGGGATTCTCGGGAGAAGGGGGCATGAAGTGAGCAGGCACCTAAAAATATGCCTTGGTTCCCCAAAGCTGCCCTTAATGGATTTGTTCCAAAGCTTGGAGGCAGATGACTCAGCAGGAGGGTCTCAACATGCTCCCAATGCATGTCCTGTCCTGGATGAGAGAGGCTGTGGGCTCCTGGGAGAAACAGAGGTCCCCATCTGAGCCCATCATATGGCGACCTGATCCACATGGGAGAGGAGGCTGACACGGCC